>NC_091134.1:33787670-34398503 GCF_041381155.1 Argopecten irradians
TCGACATTAGTCGGACACAGAACTCGATACCGGATAATAAGAATTTCTTGTAATAATAATAATAATAAAACTTTATTTCACGAGGGTTACATATTTAGTACAGTACTAATCTTACATATGGCCCTCACAACAATACGACGAAAACAAGAACAAACATGTAATACATTCATATTGACAGGAATAAACATTATTATATTGTAAACTTTCGGTCAATTTTTTTTCTCACTCAAATTCACATTTATTCAAACACAGATTTTGTTTATAAACAAATAAACTTATGTTGATTAATACCAAACATACCTGGTGTTTCCATAAGGGAGACAGCAGCCTAAGTGGTTTTAATAATGTGTATATAGATAAAAATTACACGAGAATGCAAAGAAATTTCAGTTTGATAAATGCATTATTAAAAAAAATCAGTTTTAACATATTTTTTGAAGGCAAATAGTGATGGCACAGCTTTTAAACTTGGTGGTAAGTTATTCCAGAGCTAAACTCCATTGTAATGGAGGTTTTTTTAACAATTCAGATCGTGTTCTAGGTAGGATTGATTTATTTTGTGTTGTTGATCTTATTTTGATGCATTTCGTTACATAAAATAAAACAAGTTTTTAGATATCCAGGTGCCAGATCATATAATGACCTATAAACAAGTACACATGTATGATACATAATTCTATATTCACAAGAAAGAGCATCAGTAAACAACTCTTTGCTTGGAGTCAAAGTTGATTTGTTCAAAATAACTCTAAGTGGTCGTTTTTTAATTTTAGTAATTGCATTTTTTTGTTCCTGGGTCAGGCCGTTCTCACATACAACAGCAACATAGTCCATTATTGGGAGAATATATGCATTGTAATAAACTTTTTTGGCATCGACAATCAAATATCTAGACATTATACGCAGTAAAGCAACTGCCGTGGCTAGTTTTGATAAAAACTTGTTTTACTTGTTCTACCCAAGTGAGGTTTTTATTGATGTGTACACCCAAAAGCTTTTGTCATGATGTAGAATGTATTTCCTTATTATCTGCATACAATACCATGGGCATATGATCACCCGACTTTTGTTTACTGGAAAATAACATAGATTTTGTCTTCCGTTGATCTAGTTTCATGTTATTATTTGTACACCCTTTTACAATTTGATTCAAGTTTTCTTGGAGTTGACATATAACACTAGTATAGTCAATACTTTTTAAATGCATAGTACTGTCATCTGCACACATATCTATTTGACAATTTTTCACAAATAGCGGCATATCATTTATACAAATTATAAAAATAAAGGACCCAGTATTGATCCTTCCAGAACTCTCGATTTTATGAATTCAGGTGATGAGGAGCTATTTCTATACTGAACTTTTTTAACTCTGCCACATAAGTATGAAGGAAACCAACTAATACCTGACGGTGAAATATTTAAACATTCTGACTTGTGAAGAAGTATCTTATGATCTACTAAGTCAAAAGCCTTCCTAAAATCTATAAATATTGCTCCTACCATCTCGTTTTTATCTATGCAATCAATCCATCTATCTATCAAATAGGCTAGGGCTGTCTGACATGAATGTTTAGCCCTAAAACCTGACTGTGCAGCATGTAAATGTTTTTCTTTCATACCTACGCGTGTAATACTGGCTGGTCTAGGGCAATACACTCATGTCGCCTGAGGCTGTATTGCATGGCAACCCATGCAATAAAGCCTTGTGACGTCACGGCGTCAACAAAATCTCTATTTCCTCGGTAAAATTTTAACATTTTTTTCACAAAATTGACTGGTTTTACTATAAAAGATGCAAGCAACGGATTTTGTGTTGAAAATATCACGTAATTTTTCATGTATGGAAATTGACTTCCAGTCGTGGATTTCTTCGAATTTATTTCAAAATGGCAGGATGTTATAGTTGTAACATTGCAGTAAAACGTCGTGGTATGAAAGAAAAATACTCTTTCATAAGTGGATATGAAGGATAGGGATATTCTACCCTCGGGATCACAAAATGTTGCAAAACCCTCGGCAAGCCTCGGGTTTTACTACATTTTGTGACCCTCGGGTAGAATATCCCTATCCTTCATATCCACATATGAAAGAGTCTTATAGTATTTTACAAGATGTTTATAAAGATGATTTATTACATGTCTTTTTCGCCACCCTTATGTAATGGTGTCACTATTGCCTCTTTAAGAGACGATGGAAAACGAGACTTTGATAAACTTAAATTTATAATGTAAGTCAAATAGGGAGAAATAATAACGTTACATAATTTTATAACCCTTGGGCCTATTTCATCAATACCAGTCGATTTTGTTTCATCGAGCTTTTTAATGTATGACTCAACTTCCTCTAATTCTATGTAAGGAATGCAGAAAGGATTCTGAGAGGATATCGGCCTTGATGCATGTTCTTCTATTTGCATATGATCATTATAATCAAATTCTTTGTGTTCAATTTGATTTGAAACATTTACAAATTGTGCATTTATTTTGTCTAGAATCTCGTGTTGATCCGAAATAATCACACCATTATCACACTTCAGTTGATAAGGAATATTGTTATGATTCTGACATTTAGTATTTCTATCAAGTGTTCAAGACTCACGATTACTGGTATTTTTTATTTATCGTGTATGCTTGTTTGTAATCTATTTAGGATTAGATGGGTTTTTTTTGTGAGGATTAGATTAAGTCCGCCCATATTGTGATGTCCAAGTTAGAAACTTGATCTTAAAACATGCACGTTAATGACGAGCGATTATGATGATAGGTCCAGGTAAAAAACATTTGAAATAGGCATCATCACTATAAGCCTCCTACACGTTACCCAATGCATTACTTATAAAGCAGCGAGATCTGTGGTTTGTAGCACAATAACCAGTGGAGGTCTACACGGCACGACCATGGAGTCATTTCACAAGGTAAGCGGCGATGGCCATTTGTACAGTAGGTAGGACTACGCAGTATCGACAATTACTGCGTACTTAAATTCAATACGACTAACGGTTAATGTCAAGCTTGGTCGGTCGATTGTTTTATTTTAAGATAATTGACAGAAATACTATGTTTGGACAATAATCATGAAACATTTCCAGTATTCGATACTTTTATTTTATGACTATATGACAACCATTATTGTCATCGTTGCATTTTATGTACTTTTATATCTAATGATAATTTCCTATTTTGATATCAGACTTACATGTAATTTGTTGTACTTTGAATAATTTCTTTAAATTTTTGTCAAGTTTACTAAAAGCGTGTTAACTAGATTATATTTGGATTTTTTTTACATTATTTCCGCCTTTTTCTTTTTGAATTGCTCTTTATTTTGTTTCTAGTTATTATTAATTTTTCAACCAGCATGTCATTTTACCTCTTGGGGTTTTGATAAAAAAATCATATTTTTAATTATTCTTATCAAGAACTGTTAAGTTAATAGGTAGTCTATCACATACAGGTTTCGTTTCCGAAATAAAGCCCTCAGTTAATTTAAAATTAACAAATGGTCCTGGATTTACTTCGAAATTCAGTATGGAATAACTTTCAAAATATATAAATTTTAATAATTCTCTATTCAAAATCTATAATCATCTTTCTTTTGTAGCTTTTTTTCTGTTTTAAGCGTTACAAACTCACTTTGATTTGCCCTCAGTGTCACTACCCAGTCCTAGTAGAATCTATCTAATGTGTCTTTAGTACATTATATGATATTTCAGATGGTCTCACTGCATTTATTTAACAATTAAAGGATAGTTAGATTGCATTTATTGGAGATATAAATGCAATCTGGATGGCAGATAATAGTTCGCTATGAATATTTATCTGCCACCCAGAACGGGCGCTATTATATTTATCTGCCACCCAGATTGCATTTATATCTCCAATAAATGCAATCTAACTATTCTTTAATTGTAATATTTACATTTTACTTTCTATTTCAAAGTAAAACATGATTTAGATGCGAGTGAACATTTGAATTTTCCGCTTCAGCCATTTAACCTCAACAGCCAAGTTCAATGTGATAAAAATAGTCCCTATAAAAATGAAAAGACAACAAAGTTTCAATGTTTTCAGTTGCTTTTCAGTTTACTTTCAATTATCAAGACATTCAAAAGAGTTTTTATAGATTCATAACCAAACTGGTTCATTCAACTACAATGTCAATTTTCCCGCGCGGACTAACAGGGTGTCAGTAAACAAGACACACATCCATTTATATAGATATTACTTCACCAAGTCTAGACTGCATTTATTGGCTCATAATGCAGATCACGATTATCATTAGAGTAATGGGAGTCGCTGTGGCAAAATGTAAATATTAAGTTTTCTATTTCATTATCGATACGGTTCAGACCTCCGGTTCTGAATGAAACTTTCGATATATATTAGTGAAGATAATTCTGTTGAGTCATATTTCAACATGTTTGCAGTTCAACTTTTAAAATCATAGTGTTATTTTGAAATTCAATACTGAAAATCTACGTTCCTCCATATTATCTCATAAAACATTTGCATCAGACAAAAATACAAGTAGTATCGCGTTTGATGTTAGCCTTTTCCATTTGAATCGCTCCATTTATTAACACTATTAGTCTCACTATCATCACCCAGGTAATGACGATATTGGTTTTTTTTTGTTTTTTTTTTTTAAATTTCTTATGCCATGCATAGCTTTAGTATACGGACAATGCTATGAATTCTTAGTGTATACTTCACAATTTTACTTTTTTCATTGACCCCACTTTTGATAGACACCGATACATCGTTGATGGAGCAAATAACTGGCTGAACAAAAATAGAAATTATTGATTCATTTATGTGCAAGCCTTTTTTTCTTAAATGAAAGATAAGATAAATTTTTGAATATTTACTAAATATTTTGTTATTTGCATGTTTCAATCTTGCGTATTTCAGAGTTTTCTTGTCTTGCCGATCTAGGTATTGAGTGTTAATATAAGTGATTTGTTTGTATGTGGAAAATGTGCCACCAACACATGACGTGACATACAGTAGTTATCCAAATGAGTAAATAACAATATAAAAGGTACCGAGATATTACTAATTGAAGGTTATTGTGATATGTATTTTTCCCTTTATGGTAGGCTTTCCTTATGTGCGTCCTAGTTGGACTTGGAATTTTGATGCGTGCTGAGTCTACAACAGAAGAGCCTGTCCAATATTCCCTGGCTGAGTTGCAACACTACATGAGGGAATATTTACAATACTATCATATGCTCCAAGCGAGAAATATGCTCGCAGATGTTGATATAGCACGCCTAAGTAAGTATTTTAAGCAATATTACGCTTCATTTCAGTATTTTCTGATGAGTATTAAAAGGACTATTAAGGTACTTGTGAACCAGCGTGTTTTTTGCGTTATGCACAAGAGAACAGTAATCGCGGAAAATAATCATAGCATAAAAGTGTCAAACATACGTACGCTTGTCGCAGAATTAGATCGCTGTGATGATTTGATTATTTATAGATAATCCCAGACTCATATCGTATTTCCGTTAATTCGTCTGGAAGCGGGGATAAATCTTAGAGAATTACATTTTTTTATGTCTTGTACCAATATCAAAGACTAAATAATGACACTTATTGGGCATGTTTATACTGTATACATGGTATATCAGAAAAAAGTGACACGACTGTAAAGTTTAATACGGCTAAATCCTAGGCATCGATTGTAGATGCTTTGTATCAGTAGGTGTAGTTTTCCACAAGTGGCTCATTCCTTTCAAATTATAAACTTTTGTAATTTCATAAGGTTTCGTATCCTCGATACTTACAGGATCACCATCACTATGGCTATATCCAACCCTGGACTATTTCATAGCAAAACTGAAAGCGTTGCAGAAGAAAACAAACTGACCAATCTCATATATTCAGAGAATTCCATTGAAAAAAGTTTCAGGCCAAACAATGCACCGATATTTAATGTACACAAATGGATAAAACTACCTGTCTTATCGATTATCGCATACGGAGCCTTCGGTTTTGCTATGCTGGGGTGGATATGACGACAGTGGCAGTAACCCCTGGAATATTGATGATGACGGTTTCGAAAATTCCATCAATTTTACCAATAAATTCATCTTTGCCGGGTTGTTCAAAAGGTGATAGTCGTCATCACATGATCAGTGAAATTTTCATTTTCCTTTGCTGCCAAACCTTTAACAAAACTCTTTAGAATTGGCGAGTAGATAAAGAATTGAATATCCGTCATACTTTTTAGGAAATGTTTCATATTATTTCTACAAGAAATCATTTTATCTTGCTTTGAAAATTGCCGTTAAATTGTGATTAGCCTTATCACATTTGAATAATTTGGCCGAATGTCTTTGATTTTATCAATAATTATTGCAAAAAGATACAAAATACATCATCGATGTAAGGAAAACACTTTCTTATTTTCGTTTAACCTTTTGGTTCATACTTATGGAGTACATTCACTGTTGAAATAATTATTTTAATCTTGAATTGCAAATCCCTGTGATTGACGGTACATTAGCAAACATAAACTCAACATTGCTTTAGATGGCGCCATCATTGAGTTCATACCTAAATCACAGCTATAAATAATGGGTTACAAACAAATCTTTATATCATTTGGTTTCCATATATTTCTTATTTTGTAAAATGAGCATTTTTCATTCAGAAGTTATCGCAATAGTTAGTCGAGATATATTTTCTGAAACACCATTCAGACATGTCATAAATGTAAGGCATGTAAACGAACTAATGACAAACATTTGTCACATTTTACGATTTCTCACACGGTGTCCTCTTAATGTACGATTTTGCTGATTAAATCCATTAAAATGTTTTTTGTTGCCTATATATCAGATTTTGATTTCGTCTAATGTTGAATATCAAGCTAAAATGATCTTTTTTGTTTGAAAACGAAGAACATATTGATTTTATGGCATTGTTTCCTTCTCAGATGCCTTTATTCGCCTCATACGACCGTATATGTCGATAGACAGTGCCAGGCGTAGGTAAGTAATGCATTTATTTTTGTTATATAAAACACACCATACACACACAAACATAAACAATCAACAATAATTAAATTCAAATCAAACCATTTTTTATAATTAAAATAAGTTCTTTGTTGTCATTTCAACAATACTCGCTATGAAACATGAAATGATCTGAGATTATCAGAGATTGATTTTAAAATTCTTTGCAAAGTAGATATTAAACAAATTTAATATGGGAATGTTTTGTGAACGATTATTTTCTCATTATTTTAAATCTCATTTTAATGCTCACAAAATACTTGTTATTAAAAATAATAGAAGTGTGCTACATTTTGATAACGTCCTTTGATTATGATTAAAAAAACTAATTCTTAAACCAGAGCCTTCAGTTTTGCTATGATAATATAAAACACACCATAGATATTAAACAAATTTAATATGGGAATGTTTTGTGAACGATTATTTTCTCATTATTTTAAATCTCATTTTAATGCTCACAAAATACTTGTTATTAAAAATAATAGAAGTGTGCTACATTTTGATAACGTCCTTTGATTATGATTAAAAAAACTAATTCTTAAACCAGAGCCTTCAGTTTTGCTATGATAATATAAAACACACCATACACACACAAACATAAACAATCAACAATAATTAAATTCAAATCAAACCATTTTTTATAATCAAAATAAGTTCTTTGTTGTCATTTCAACAATACTCGCTATGAAACATGAAATGATCTGAGATTATCAGAGATTGATTTTAAAATTCTTTGCAAAGTAGATATTAAACAAATTTAATATGGGAATGTTTTGTGAACGATTATTTTCTCATTATTTTAAATCTCATTTTAATGCTCACAAAATACTTGTTATTAAAAATAATAGAAGTGTGCTACATTTTGATAACGTCCTTTGATTATGATTAAAAAAACTAATTCTTAAACCAGAGCCTTCAGTTTTGCTATGATAATATATTCCAGAGGTTGAAATTACGATATTATTAATAACCCCTGGAATATTGAGAATGCACATGGGTCAAAACTGATTGCAATTTTAAGTGATTTATGATCTGTCTTAGTGTCAGGTACTTTCAAAGGTTAAATTTCATTGTCATTAAAGAATTTTGTTTCAGTATTATTTCATTAAAATCTGGACCATACCAGAATAGAAACCTATCGAGATATATGTTAAACAAGCAAGCATGTTAACAGAAAAATCGATTATCGAATGAAATCGATAAGTCAGTGGTGTTAATATACAATCACTTAAATCAAAAAGACTTGAGTAAAGTACAATTTACCGTTGATTCGTCCCATCTTCCAGCGATTACGTTATATTTTAGGTGAAATTTGAAACATCACAATCACCAGAAGTCACCAGACAAATCGTCGGTAAATTGCAATCGCTCCCAGAGCTCGATTTGCTCTGTTATACCTCTATCAGAATATAACTTCCGTTCACTTGATTGTAGCTCTTCTACTTTTTGAAGCTCTTCCGTCTATTGGCTGGAAGATCTTCTGAGAAGACTTCTCTTCTTAGAAGAGCGCAAATCGAGTTGAGTTCGTGGTAAATGTGGGACCGCATTGCACCCTGGGAGTGATTGGGCAAATCGTACTTCACTCACGTTGTTTTGGTATCATTGAAATTTATCGATTAAGTGGATTGTCAATAAACGACTTATTTGATTCTATACACCCTGTGGAAAATAGTTTTGTCAATATACATGCTTGTTTCATAAATATCACAGAAGGTTTCCACCCGTTATAATATCGGATAATTTGATTTAACATATATCATAAACATTTACTTTTATTGCATTCGTTTTATTACACATATGATTAATAGTCGTCAAATAGTATAGATATGCCTATCTGTCATATCTAAAATTAGTTTGCGTTTCTTGGCTTTTATTTCATTAGACCAAAACAGAACTCGTTTCTGAAACATTCATCAATTCATATCACAAACACATTTATAGTTACACACAAACACATTTATAGTTACACACAAACACATTTATAGTTACAACGTATATGTAGGTTCTGAACCTTTTATGTAGTGCATATATTTCTAATTATGCTATTTCATAGGTAGGATTTAGGTATTTAGATTTGTTAGTAAAATACTTCTTTTTTCTTATTTTCATACTTTATAATAAATATCGATTTATATACGTCCATCTAGTTGAGAAATCGTGACATTGTCAGGGACATATAAACAATAGCATGGACCTTATAATAATTAATCTGTTTTGCTGTATCTTAATCTCATCTATATTATTTTCCTTGTTATTATAATTTCTATTTTTGTTTCAGGTAAAATCTTCCGACATGTCGAAGAAAGCTGACGAACTTTTGGATACTCAGCAAGTTATAACTTATCATGGGGATCTCGTATGTTATATATATATATCAGATAAAGTATGTTCCATAGTGTACAACTCATTTGTCTGTCTTTCATGTTACGTTTGCCCAATAAAGATGTATCTTTATGTATAATTATATATATTATATCAATATATGAAGTATTTGATCTTGCTTTGTAATGTCATTGAGGTCATCCTCGATACTCCCGAGATTTACTGTCGTTTTGTTTACCCCTTGACTATCTCATAGTAAACCTGGAGACAACAGAACAGAACAGGTCATTTACTCTTGGATGTACATCAAAAAGTCATATAACGGTACACTGTGGTTGACTGTGTGGTGGTTTTGAAGTTGGGTGTCGCTCTGTCTATAGTCTTCAAATGAAGTCTTTACAGGCCTGTAATTGGTAAGACTGTTTTACCTTGAAATGTCAGTGATATTAACCACTGGAGTATCGAGGATGGCATGAGGTTGGTATACATGACCTCCACTTCATACTGATGAAGAGTGTGCTGGTCTGTGTTAAAGGAGATTGTTATATTGCTATATATTTATATTTAGGTCACTTTAAGGAGATTGTTAAATAGTTATATTTAGGTCACAGATGCACCACTGCCGACAGAGCGTAATGATACTTATCATTTTGACATTAACAGTGGCGAGTCTTTCTTGCATGCTTTGCACAGATACTCCCAAAGATCCGGGAAGGAATTTCAGCACGCATACTGTAAATGTGCTTATTCTAGCGAAGTCTAGCGCGAATGCGAAAAACTTTAATTTTTGATTCACTACAGCGAATATAAATAAGCGTTATTCGGTGGTTCAATACCGAAAATACGCTCTTAAATGTATCACTGTACATGAATTAGACAGCGAGAAAAGCGCTAAAATAAAACTACCGCTAAAATAAGTATGTTTACAGTATTTGTGTCTTGACTTATCTGTCAATGAAACTTTTATTGATGTCTAAAATATTTCATTCTCGATACTCCAGGGGTTACTATTACTGTCGTTATAAACACACCTGGAATATCTCCTAGTAAAATTTAAGGCAGTTCAGAAGAAAATATATGAGATAGTCCATAGTTGGCCATAACGTCAGTAGAAATTACTCCTGGATTATTAAGATGATATTGGGTTTTTTTATCTAATTGACCTTTACCTTCGACTTTGTGGAAATGTTATGTGAATATTTCGATGGATCATACTCCCAAATTAGAACATTTTACTCCTTCTACTAGAGCTAACAAGTCCATTTTAATTAAAATCAAACAATAACTACACTCATTTAGGATCCATGCAGTAGACCAGATATTTATATAACTATATAGATATTTATAGATATGCTGATCAGGAGACAAGTTTCACTTTCATAGAACCCTATAATACTTAAACTGAATACTAACTGAAACTGAATTAGCAAAACATGGATTGGTGACAAAATATTAAAGTTGTATGGTCTATCACTTTCGCTCTTTTTGTCATAGTAAAAACTGTATAGGTGCTATACACATTTTTCTCCGTCTGTCCGAGGAACTTTCTAATTTTACCACTTTTTATTAAGTTGCAGCACTGGACGTATTTTAATTATAAAAGTGAAAAAATCTTTTTAACGTGTACACGTAAAAAATAGGCTCGAAAGATGCCGAACTCTTCCAAACATCGTCGCGACAATCTCGAATAACACGAGAGTTGTAAAACCAAGAGAAGTGTCAACAATTTTTCGTAAACAAAACACGTGGTCTACCATAGCAGACTGGATCTACAAAGAAACTAATGCTCGCACATTTTTTATACACACAATATTGAATTACGGCAATGTGTGAACTAGATGTTTCAAATACTCGCACTGTGGACATAAACCAGCACGATTTGCTCATATTAGCCAGAAGGAAAACGTAAACAAACACATGTGCGCTTACGCTAGTTACCTGGATCACCACGTGCAGGACGTGTAGACATCAGTCACGTGATACTATTCGGAATTCCGACAAAACCCGAAAGTACTGAATATGGCGGAGATTGAAGGCGTTGTATTCACAACCAGGAATATATGATCCCTAGATTTCGGCTCTTTGATAGACTGACATATGGTTTTGGGGAGCTAAATCGTCAAGTTACATGTCCATATTCAAATATCAAATGTTAAAACGACATATCGTTATAGCGAAAATTACAAGAAATACAACTTTAACTGATAACGCGATGATGGCGTCTTATGTTTTCAAAAATGTTTGCCGACATTTCATTGTATCATTATTGAATACTATGCTATATAGAACCCTTCTTATGTTATATAAACACTGAAGCATTATGGTAAGCGGATATCGGTAATCTAATTTGAGATTCAATGACGTGATTTGAGGATTATTTACATGTATGTACGCCGACACAATGGCGTGTTATGCTTCAGTGTCGAGAGCTAATACCCAATATCACAGAACAATGTCCTTAAATTCGTTCGAAAACGATATTCATGATTAGGTGCGAAATTTAATTCTCGACAACAGCTCGATTACAATAAATGCAATTATCAGGTACAATTCTCTGTTTATAATATTCATAAATGACATTAGTGAAAATCCAACAAAAATGTTTGAATTAAAATTGACCGTTAATTAGAAAACAAAAGACAGCTTAAAACTACATTAAAATACCATACAAAAGAGTATTACTATAGGCCTTGTTTTTTTTATCTTTTATCCAATACTTTTGAAATATTTTGAATTAAAATACAAAACAACTGAATAACATAAAAGAATGTTTATCTTTTTAATTATGTCCCAGGTTGGGATTAAACCACCACGTGATATTTCCAACGCAAATCCTACTGTTTGCATCTTTTTAGCATAACCAGCCTATAGCGGCCGAAGAAAAATTAAATAATTTTATTGCCGCCATTGAGGTCACGAGGATGTATTGCATGGGTAGCCATGTAATACATCCTCAAGCGAGAGGGCGTATTGCATGAGACCAGCCAGTATTGCACCCATAGGTATGAATGAAAATGATCAGAAACCATACAACAACACCTGTTATTAAATCAAAATTGTTTTGAAACCTTCATCGGCGAGGTCTATATTTGTTTGTTCTTATCTGAATGATAGCAGCCGTCAAGAGTTCGACTTTAAATCGGATTCATAAGGAATCAGTCAAAGTCAATGTAAAATGCAAAGGACTAGGTCAAACTTAGATTAAAATAATAACGACATCTGAATTGAAAACGTTCTAATGAGACTTACAGATAGGCCTAAACAAATAAGGCCTGAAATTCCTTCCCGTGTCTCTGTAAGCTTAGTTGAGCAGTGTGAGTGTGTGAATTTCGATATTAGCGTGCAAGTATACAACAAATGGTAATGTTTCAGTCAATCAATAGCGATCCCTTTTCTCGCCTATTTTTTTCTCCTGTTTTTGGATAAATTTCAACCCCCATAAATCCACCATTTAAGATTTGACAGGTTCATATCATTGATGATAAAATTCTGGCGATTTTGTTATTATGTATCCCCTTACGTCTCAAATTAGGTATGAATTCCGAGAAACCTAGAATTGTGACATTAAAAGTCGTGGAGGGCCTGGATAAACGAATGGTTCTAGAAAGTACCGGAGCTCAAACCAGATATGTCCTGGTGAATGCTTTATAGTAAAAGTGACATGTTTTTTTATTTAACAATTGGTCATAACCTCTACCTTAATTGCTCTCTTACCATGACTAAGCATACACTTTCTAATAAACTATGTTTATGATTTCAAAGGAAAATGATACAAAACTTGACCATAAATGCCCTATCCTTGACCAATGACCTAAGAAACTTGTTAGGACAGTGTGTTTTAACAATGAACAACTTAACTTCACATTCAATTAGCGATCTGTTGACTTCAAATTTCACCCTGACCTTTGTCCTAGACCTAACGTCATTGGACACTAAACAACTCATCACAAAATGTTCATAAGTTTAAAACTATGGGGTTTTTTTAATAAAAAAACCTATAGCATATGGAGCCACCTCTGGCTCAAGAGAAATATCATGATCACAATATACATGTATATATTTGAGATAAACCTTATTTGATATTGACTTTTAAGAGCTGTCCGTTTTTAATATTAATATTTATAGCAGACGTCAAGAGTTAAAATGTAAATGTATTTCATTAAAATTACTGGTGTATTTGCAACAGCATGTTTTTCACACTTTATTGTACCCACCAAGTGACAAACATTCAGTTAATGATAACAAGATAGCAAGCAGATGTGACTTTTCTTTGCACATTTTTATATAGATAAACATTGTAATTATACAATCTCAACCTATGTTTAAGGCCATGCTAAATGTCATGCATGATATTTATAGGCATAGCACGTGAACATGACATCATTAAGGCCATGCTAAATGTCATGCATGATATTTATAGGCATAGCACGTGAACATGACATCATTAAGGCCATGCTTAATGTCATGCATGATATTTATAGGCATAGCACGTGAACATGACATCATTAAGGCCATGCTTAATGTCATGCATGATATTTATAGGCATAGCACGTGAACATGACATGTTTAAGGTCATGCTTAATGTCATGCATGATATTTATAGGCATAGCACGTGAACATGACATCATTAAGGCCATGCTTAATGTCATGCATGATATTTATAGGCATAGCACGTGAACATGACATGTTTAAGGTCATGATTGATGTCATGCATGATATTTATAGGCATAGCACGTGAACATGACATCATTAAGGCCATGCTAAATGTCATGCATGATATTTATAGGCATAGCACGTGAACATGACATCATTTAGGCCATGCTTAATGTCATGCATGATATTTATAGGCAAAGCACGTGAACATGACATCATTAAGGCCATGCTTAATGTCATGCATGATATTTATAGGCAAAGCACGTGAACATGACATGTTTAAGGTCATGCTTAATGTCATTCATGATATTTTAGCATAAGACGTTATCTTGACATGACATTTAAGGTCATGCTTAATGTCATGCATGATATTTATAGGCAAAGCACGTGAACATGACATCATTAAGGCCATGCTTAATGTCATGCATGATATTTATAGACATAAGACGTGAGCATGACATGTTTAAGGTCATGCTTAATGTCATGCATGATATTTATAGGCATAACACATGAACATGACATGTTTAAGGCCATGCTGTATGTTATGATACGGAGTTTAATGATACGCAATATATCTTAGGCAATTAGTTTCTTTTATCAATGCGAAATTGTCACTGAAAAATCCTTTTGTATGCCATATTTGAGACCAAAACATAGGCAAGATGACTATGCCTCGGCCGTGCAAAGATTACTTCGATTGTTGCGCATTATGAACTCCCATGACAGATAGGCTAGTACTGGAAACGAAGTCGGGGAAGATAGTGTAATGGTATACAAATTGAAAGTAACAAAGTACCCGCTAAGGACTTATAAATAAATAGATTTTACGAAGTTCATTATATATCATTATAACTTATATTTATAACAGTGTCTGTAATTAGTTGAAACACATCACATGACAGGGAAACAAAAGACCGTATTTTCCTCGGGGAAATAAATATCGCATTTCTCTGGTGCGCGTGTTCCCTATGGTGACCGCCCATATTTCACAAAAAGTCATCTCCTTTTCCGATTAACGACATTTTAATTCATCGCGAAGTCAAGTTATATTACCACCAAAGTAACAAATCGCGAAATTTCGTTATAAAAATGTATATCCCCGGTTAGAGTGTGATATGAAGGGTTTTTTTCCTCCTAAGATGTAACATTTCCATCGGGGAATCCCTTGTGAAATATTATACCTGCGAGTAAACCAACCTTCATATATATCACTCTAACCGTTTCGTAAGTCATATGGATTCACGAGTTATACTATGAAATGTCACATGTCTGGAGATTTGTATCTGATATTGGATTATTTTTGAAAGACTATTTTGCTGACGTCAAACCGGGTGTAGTATTCGAGGCTAACGGTAATAAGTTTCTATTTTATCTCATGTTCTATAGTTAATCGTTCAGTCACATGATTGACACCTCCGCCAAATATAGAATCCTTCGAAATCATACAGTAACGATAACTCCACATGACAACATCCTCAGTAGTCCAGGGTTTCCATCATTATCGATATATCCATCTTTATGTCATAACAAAACTGAAGGCGCCGTGATAATGCATGTAAATACGGGGGTTTCGAGATCCCAAAACGACGGGGTAAAGTTCAATGTACCGTTGATTAGTCCCACCTTCCAGCGATAATGATGTCACAAAGGTCACTTCAAATGATGATGTCATAATCGCCGGATGGTGGGACTAATCGTCGGTAAATTGTATTTTACCTACTTCGTTTTGGGATCTCAAAAAACCGACGTATTGGTCCTTTAATGCACATAAAAATGACGATATACTGTACTGCTTCAAAATTGGGCGTTGCTCGGTGATACCATAATCTTTAAATCAGGCCTATGATCGGTCGAGTTTTTAAGTCACTTGACCATAGGTCATGGTGATCTATTGCGATAGTCTTTTGTCCGTCGTCGTGCGTCGTGCATCGTGCGTCGTGTGCTAACATTTTTTTGTGAACGTGATAACTTGAGTAAATATAAACCGAACTTAAAGGAACTTTGCATGTAAACTAACATTGGAAATATCTCAGACGAATTCGAAAATCAGTTTGGTTCGACAGTTATTGACGGAGCTATTGCACTTTGCACTAATAATTAGTATTGGACCTTGTGAACGCGATAACTTGAGTAAATATAAACCGAGCTTAATGAAACTTTGTATGTATACTTATATACATTGGAACGATCACTGACGAGTTTAAAATCAGCTTGATTCGACTTTAACTTAATTTTGCAGTTATTGTCCTTTGCAATAATAATCATTGAACCTTGTGAACAGGATAATGTGAGTGAATATGCACCAAGCTTAATGAAACTTTGTATGTAGACCTATTAGATCTATGTTCCTAATTCGTGAACAAAAGACATATATGTTGGCTAGTAAAATGACATAACTAATTTGTATCAAATATCAGGTGACCGTTAAGGCCCATGGGCCTCTTGTTTTTTTTGGGGGTTTGTTTTCGAAATGAAATCAGTTTTACTATAATAGAAGCCCCGACAATATCTAGGATGATGACATAACGACTAAAGCTATGTCGGAACTAAGCATTCAAATATGTTTGGTGAAGTATGATGCACTACAGAAACTATGTATTTCACGATTAGTTGTCATTTCAATGTCTCCTTGCAGAATGTTCACGATTGGTGGAATCTTTTTAAAAGAGTTTCGTTTTGGTTTTAATTCTCGATATTTTACTGTGTCATATATTATTCTGATATTGTCCACAACTTTGTTCCTAGGACTAGTGTATCTGTCACGGGAACTTCGTATTGGATCAAGATTGCATTGATATTTGGTATGCTCTTGTGTACCTTTTGACCTCAAACATGACATGAAAAATTTGTCCATGCTCAAATTCACATCGATAAAAAGTATCAGCCTATGATCTTGTGTAGCATTAAACTAGATAAAATGTCGCTCAAAAATTAGGATTATTACTTACATAAAATTCTGTAAAACATAATCTAATCGTAGTTCGAAGACTACTGTAGTGCTTTATATGGTGGCAATGAGTAGTCAAGAGTACTTAGGCCTGCAGTACCAATAAACCATTCATACATCTTTCCTATGGAAATATATATAAAAGATGAAATGCGTGATAATACCGTATTCGACCAAATAAACGTGCATGTCCCTATAAGCGCCCCTCCCCATTTTTAAGGCCTTGATTTCGATTGCCCAGGCATAAATAAAGAACAAAAACAGTGTAGATTTTCAATAATTTCGTCTTGTTAGCACTTTTTCAATTTTAAACGCCCTGGGCGATTATTGGGTCGAATACGGTAAGTTTAAAAAGTTCATCCAATGAATATAATTGAACAATTGCTTATCGTTTTAAGCTTTGCGAAAAATTTTCTTCTCTTAAACTACAAAGTTTGAATTGCAGAATAGCTTTACTTTTGAATATTGTATAGACAACTCAATTCTAACTTTTCAATACTCCAAGATCTTCTCTTTGACCGAATAATTATTTGTTTACAACCATATATCTTATATATTTACAGAATGACTATATAGATATTCTATATCAAACATAAAATAATAGGTTTTGGTTGTTCCGGACTATTTTTTCTATATTGTTTTTGTTAAAATAAAACTATTTATACACTTATATCGCGTATTGATATTTTCTGTATTGTTTTCGCCAACTTGGAAACGAGTGGTATGATTCTGTAAACGAACCATTTGGACTGCTTTGATTAAAACAGATTGTATTTGCATATATCTACAAGATGAGAAATAACGCGTGTTCATTCAGTTCAGTCATAAGAAATTCAGCGGACTTGTACCAAAGGGACGCATGAGACGTGTACATTGTTCAGTTTATTTGGGTTTTAGTTTTACAGACGAGTCTTGGCGACACAATGCAAAATGGATGTGAAAGGTGATAGGTATATACTTGGGTATTGCTTTTTCTTTTAACAATTCTTGGATCAAAGACATTCGTGTTACAATGTTATTTCTTTCAAATGGTTTTAAATACCTCGGAGATCAAATATACATTTTCTCCACCTCACAACCGCCTGTTTTAAGGTAAGTTCGGAAACCTCACTATAACTGACGAACCCAATAATTCTCGACCTTGACCTTCTATTGCACTCTGCATAATCATTCGGAAGTCTTCTTCATAGAAATGTGCTTCCATGGCTAGGTTCCTTAGGGTATGTACGCTTTATCATTTTTCACATGATATCCTTCCGTTCCAAATAGAGTGTGTGATATAGTATTTCAGACTTACCGAGGATAATGATGATGTGGTCTACTGAAACCAATGTTCTGCAAGACTGTTCAAATAGGCATAGGTTAGTGGAAAAGCACTAAATATTAAAAAAAGGATTGTGAGATTGCATTTATTGGAGATGTAATTAGGACGCTATGAATATTTATCTGCCACCCAGATTGCATTTATATCTCCAATAAATGCAATCTAACAATCCTTTAATTTTTAGGTCACCTGAGACGATGTCTCAAGTGACCTATTCTAATCGCCTTTTGTCCGTCGTCGACCGTCGTCCGTCGTATGGCGATAAACAATTAACTTTTTCGACTTCTCCAAAACTACTGAACCAAATTTGTTGAAATTTTGCAGAAATCTTCCATAGCCAAAGTTCAACCAAAATTGTAAATTATATGGTCCCAGCCCCCAAGTGGCCTGAGGGATGGGGCCAAAAGGGGTCAAATAGACTAAAACTTCAAAAATCTTCTTCTGAAATTCCAGAAATGGTCCTTTACAAAAATTGTGAATTATATGACCCTAGGGTCTCACGTTTCCCCTGGGGAGGGGGTCAATTTTACTATAGTTTATATCGGGAAAAACACATTTTTGAGCATTAATTGGTCATTTGTAATAGGACATAAGTCAAATGTTGTCAGAATTAGCAGTATGAGATGACCATTGAATCCTATTAACAATTTTTCCACGACTGACACCCAGGGGACTGAGGGTGGGGCCAAAAGGGTCAAATATGCTAAAACTTCAAAAATCTTCTTCTGAAATTCCAGAAATGGTAGAATCAAATACTCTTCATAGATTGAAAGGTCTTGTGGTCCTTTACAAATATTGTGAATTATATGACCCTGGGGTCTCACGTTCCCCCCTGGGGAGGGGGTCAAGTTTGCTATAGTTTATATCGGGAAAAACACATTTTTTAGCATTATTTGGTTATTTGTAATAGGAAATGAGCCAAACTTTGTTAGAATTATTAGCCTGAGATACTTTTTTAACAACACATCCATATTGGACCTGGCTGACCCCCAAGGACCAGAGGGGTGGGGCCAAAATGAGTCAAAATGGTTGAAATTTCAAAAATCTTCTTCTGAATTCACAGGTTTGATGGAACCAAATAATCTTCATAGATCAAAAAGTGAAATTTATAAAATCACTGACACTGAATGACTTCTAGTTAGGTATTGTTGTTGAACGTGGCAAAGCAAATCGGAATTTTAAGCATAAGATTTGGTAACATAATACACTAACTATCAAAATGAAAAACAAAAAATAAAAATTCTAATACGAAGGTTCAACTTTAAAGTTTATTCTAATTCGTAAATACTTTTTACAGATTTGAACCAACTTTGCAATGCTCTTTCTGTATCAGCACTGAGGTGACCGTCTTATTGTTATATTATCATTTTATTTTCTAGTTCAAAGTAAATCATAATTTAAATGCAAGTGAACATTTGAATTTCCCGCTTCAGCCATTTAACCTCAACAGCCAAGTTCAATGTGATAAAAAAATAGTCCCTATAAAAAATGAAAAGATATATATTAATAATATATAATAAAAAAAGAATATTGTTAGGAACCCGATTGAAAACAGTTCAGGTAGCCCGCCCCATATTCCATACTTACATTTCCTTCTCGTTTTATTCTACATGTATCCCCAACGGTCATACTATTGAAGTTATATGTGCCATTACTGGGCGAAAAAAATGGCATTATATTTTTTTCTTCAGTAATATATTGAAACTCATAAGGTTTTATGAATAAACCTGTTGAAATCATTAAAATAAACAGACAAGCATGCACGATGCCTTATAAACATTAGTAACAATACATAACTGTGCCTGTAAAAAATCTTGTATTCATGCCTTAAACATGTTTAGATGAAAACATAATTGCAGCAGTCACTTTATAATTACTAATAACACTGTGAAAATGTCAAATGACATTGAAGACTACAACTTGGCTTCATGCTTGGACCGTATGTACTCATTTCATCGGGAGTACGGTTAAAACGGCCCCACTGCAATAACGGCCCCAGTTAAAACGGCCCCAGTCGAAACGGCCTCACTTTTATGTAGGCAGATATAAGACAAAGCTTATGACGGAACACATTGAGATTAATTAAAAGTAAATTTAAATGAATGAACATGTTTGTTGTCTATCTTATTAAAGATGGTTGGTTAGGTTAATACTGTATACCTACATATACAAGTAAATGATGTTTCAAATGATGATTTTTTTTACGTTCACGATCTCTAGCAGCGTTTGATAGATCTAATATTCAAGTAAGAAATCAATTTGAAATGTCTTCAAAATACTTTTAGTATTGATTTCTCATCGATTCATTTGAGCAAATGTTTGTTCTTAGTTATGAACGACGTTAAAGATGCTCCACCGCTGACAAACGGTATTTTTCACTAACAAAAATAGGAAACAGACGATTTAGTATTTTTCTTCAGTTACAAAAAGTTACTTACTTTACACCATTACCACCATTGAAAAGTTTGAGATTCTAATTTTACTTCAAGTTAAAAATAATAAAAATAATTAATTGCATCCCGAAAAAATTCAGTGGCACTACATCCTATATGGAATGAAGTACTGATTGCGCATGTACCAAAGGCAAAATAAATTATTTTATATTATTTTTTGTGTTAATTACACATATATATACACGATTAAACACAAATTATTGTTCAAATGATGAATAACATTTATGCTCTGTCGGCGGTGGAGCATCTTTAAAAATAAGTTTTAATTATGTGAATTATGATAACATGCACTGAAATTTCGAAGAGAACGGCTTGAGTTTTTACATGAGACCAACAGAATGTATGAGGCAGAACTGAATTGTATCCTTTATATATAACACATGTATTGAGTTTACTAATATTCATGATTTGATTTGTTCTTTCCCGTACAGTTTACCGTAATTTTGTGGGATATCAGCGCCTTTACAATTACACAGTAATACACTAATATAATTACCAATATAAATAGGTATACACTGACCACGGGCTAATTCATCTTGTGAGCACAAAACTTGGTCTTAATCTTAATTACAGTAATGTTTCTTTTCTAGGGCTAATGAAATATAGTTTACAAAGATTATTTTATTCTTTTATATTTTTGTGCATTAAGTAATTGAGCATTAAGTAATTGAACCAACTAAACATGTTGGAATATCGGACAAAAAATGGTTTTCTAATATGAAATCTTTATACACTTTGCACTTTTAAGGAAATAAAATTCACCCTCACTATCGTTATTGCAAAATGCAATATTCTCTGATTTCTTCTCCTTTCTATATATATTTACACCTTATGCAGATAACCGAGATGTATGCAATAATAAGATGTTTGTATGAAGTTAATTCGAAAGTATTTCCAGCAAAAGCCATCTGTATTAATGTTTTTGTTTTTTTACCGAGGCTATGGAAAAATAAAATTAAAGCTTTCGAATGAAATATGATTGTGTCTATGACCCACAGTACTAGTCCGTTCTTAGTCTCCGTGATAAACACGTATATTTCATTGACTAGTCACTATATTAAAAGACTAAATGTACATCGCTAGAACCGTGACCAATTTTCACGGGCTATTTTGCGTCCAAATTTGATCATCTCTTGATCTAATAATAAGAATATCAGAAACAAAATTATCCATAATTTAACATTTATTCTGCAAAGAAATGTTTTTAACAGAGGTGTATAATTTCAAGGTAGTGTGTAAATAAATAGTTTCGGAATTTGAAAAAAAAATACGTTGTACAAAAGAAAGAACAAAACAGCAGCAAGAAAACCCATCAAAGATATAACCAATTTCACATTTAACAAGCATTGTAAATAATCCTATGCATAGATTCCTACATTATAATGAAATATTAGGTTACAAATTAGTGCACGTCAAAGGATTTATATGTCTCATATACTCTTGGTGCCGTGTTACGTATTTTTACTATCATTATAATGTTACAAGACAATATATAAATTCTTAATAAATAACAATAAACAAAATCAACCTGAATATAGCTGAAACTAACCTACATAGTGATTTCGGTTTTTTTTTTAACATTTTTGTAACGGGGGCCCGTTTTGACTGGGCGTTGTATTGCAGTGGGGCCCGTTCTGATTGGGGCCTGTTTTTACAGTGGGGCCGTTTTAACTGGGATTCATTTCATCGCACTTAAGAAATAAATATGATATTTGGCAATACTTGCCAAAATTCTTTTTTATTTTTTGCTTGTATTTGTATATATGAAATTAAAACCTATGCAATTGTAAGTAATTGAAATTCTCAAATCATGATAACTTTTGGTGATGAACAGTATAATTAGCCTTTCCCCCTTTATGGTTTAAATAAAGTAAATCTTAAGTCAACTGAAAATAAAGTAAGATTAAATTATTAAACTTGACATATTGTCTTTTGATATTGACTGATTATTAAAGCTATGATTCTTCTAAGAGAAATCATAAAGGAATTAAGTTTTATATTGTCTGTTTTTCTTTATTGCAACTAGTGAATCGTATGAAAAAAAGAAAATTTGTTAAAAGAGAAAAAGAAGAGAATATATTTACAAATAATAATAACTACCATCGTGATTTACCTATGTATCCCATTGATGAAATGAAATCGGCATTAAATTTGAGAGCAGTCTTTTGTGTCGTGCAGTGTAAGGGGTAAAGACTGTTGAGAAACGGGGTATCCAAAGTATTCCACACCCACCTAATAGATGTGTACCAATACCAACACCATTTAACACATGAAAATAACCTTAGGGCACTATTGCATTTCATCCAATTATGGAATTAATCATTTTTCGCTATGCCATAGCACTCCTTAATTGATAGAATGATCATATCATTCTTCAGGCAATGCCCTAATCGAAAGAGACTTATAACCAAATGTTTACTAAGTAAATCAGCATCTATTCGATACAAGGAAATCACCTTAGGCACAAGTTGTTAATGAAATCCGTTTTTTCGTCAACACCTATGTTGCCAAAATTAAGGAGTGTAACATAAGAAAAAAGATTTATATCTGTACGAGTTTTTGATACCATACCAAGAAGCTACATTGCTGAAGAATGTATTTTATTTTCTTATGAAAGACATGCAGTCAGACGATTAAGTATTTTTTTCTTTATGATTGTACATAAGTTGTTTAATTACAACCAATTACCAAGACAATTGAATGAAAAAGATGTTGAGCTTCTGGTGACATGTAGTAAGAAATGATAGGAATAATATAGTTTACATAATTGCTTCCAGACAATGAAATCCATACATAGGTACCACGATTAAAGATCCGTCATTGTTTTCTAATGATGAGTCATCTTTTACTGATCGGTCGCGATGTAGCAAGCTGTTATTTGTTATCGATATATTATATCGATGTTAATGAAATCACCATAATACATTGTGCGTTTTGTTCTCCATTTATTTCACAATGGAGAAAACAAGTCTTGGCAATGGGTAAGTGTATTTTTTCTGTCGTCTATAGTGAAAAGTTACATACCCCCTATATCCTCCAACAGCCATACTTCTAAGGCATGCGGCAAATATTAATTTTAAAATGATTGAAGTGTTGGGTGGTGGTCTGCTACAAAATAAATTGATTTGGGGATTCTGATTTACAATGACTGATGTAAGCGAAGAGCTCTGAAAAAAGAATACACACAATCTCTAAAGGCCTGTATGATTTAAAACACCGGGCTGCATCTCGTTCAAAACATTGCATTTTTAAAAGTTTGTATCAATGATATACAATGTTCCATCTCAGTAAGAAACTATCATTCACATGAGACCTTTCATCTCGACCTGACACACGAAAATATACGGATTAAAAACCATTGTTAATATTAATTAGTCACAATCAGAAAACCAGCATTATCCTAAAGCCGACGACTATTTACGCATAAAGCTAACTCACTTATTATGCTAGTCTATAAAAGACTTAATTAAGCACCATACCATTACATGATAAGAGCCAGATATTACAACAAGCAAACGCGTTCGGAGCGATTTTTAGGAACGACCAATGCGACATGTATGATATTAGTTTGTAAAGAGATATGATACATTATGTTCAGCTATCAACGATCATTCGGTACAGTTATTAGAACTCGTCGACAGGCGGATGGGTTTGACACCTAATTGGCTTGAACTGTATAATGCAAATCTTCCTCTATACAGTAGTGGTGGTTTAAACACTATACCCTCTAACTCGAATTCGCAATTCCAAGAGCGGCGGGCCGCCATTCGACCCGGCTGAGTCGCAAATGGTCCCTACCGTGCCCTTAGACGATTTATGAAATAAGTGCGCCCGTTTGCTCGAACCGATTGATTTGCCGAATACAGCCTCATTCTTTGAATCACCGGCTAATACCGGCGGATCAGATGCGGAATAAAGGTTAATATTATGTCGTCGAAACTTTAGACGTTAAGCGGAAAACAACATTCTGTTAACAGACATGAAAATTCTCCAAACATTATGATTTTCCTGATTATATTCATTAACGGACAGGAAATTAAACCTCTTTTTAATACACACAGTTTATGTAGATATTCATTTATGAAGCTCGAATACATCGAGATGTGCAGTGATGTAATAACTTAACGGTAATAGTTTTGATATAGCCCGATGTTTGGCAGTGCTTATAGATGTATTTTCTCTAAATAGTGTAAAATAACGTACGGTGTCCGCGCATTTTATTGAACCAATATGCTATGCAGGTATATTCTATTAGTCTGATTATAATAAAATTTTGTGTAGATCAAATGTATATAAAAACATAAATGTTTATTCCAAAGTACACATGAACATTTCAATGACACTTCACTTGGGACCTGTTTAATCAATAACAATGAAAATCATTTTCCAAAAATACAAAAGTTGTAAATGAATCGTATTTCGTCAAAACATGTCTGCGTATTCATGTATGAAAGAAATGACTAATTTAAAGTATAGAAATTCTAAAACATCCTCCCGGCTCACTATGTCCGTGGTTACATTTCCACGCAGCCTCGCTTTCAATGCTTTCAACTTTTCTTTACTTTAATGGTCAGAACTGGGAAACTAAGCAAAACTTGATCCGTCGAATATAGGTAAGAATGAGACTTTGAGATGGGGCGAGTGGCCCAATGAACGCTTGTAGACTGTGTTTTCTTTGCCGACTATGTCACCTTGCCGATAACGATCGAAACTCACCGTTATAAATATTTCAAATACTGGAGAACAATACGCATAATCGTATTGACATGCAGCTTTGTCGCACCGACTGTAGGCAATTTTGTAACGTTGCAGTTTCACAATGTTGCATTATCCTTACACAACATACACGCAACACACCTCATACAAGGATGGCCGTCCATTACGTATGACCATTAGCTTTTAATCGAATATTAATTAGATGCTAACAAACATTACAAACAAAGCATTATCTCACATCGCTTCGCGTATTGTCTTGTGATGTTAATTAAATATTCCAAGGATTTGTCACAAACAACATTATCTCCTATTATAAATGTAAGTAATTCTACAATATAAATTACAATGCACCATACATTACATCAAATGTGCATTACAACAGGAACGCGCGGAGCGATATTTTGTGAAACGACAATGCGACATGGCGATATAGGCCACCACATGTAATTTTCGAATTATATAAGAAACTTCAACAAAAGAGATTAATGTAGTATGATGCAATTTCTTATATTTGGAATAAAACAGCTTACACGTGTATCATGCACGATGAAGAAAAATGAGAATGGAGGGGTTGTTCATTTTCCAAAAGGCGAAACAACAACATGACATTATCCAGTCACGGTATCCTATTGATTTTAAACTCTAATGATTTATGAATTTCTTAAAGTTCTTGACCCGGAATTGAATAATACGAATATTCGAAAGCTATTTTTTATTGGCAATATCGCTTTTTTCCAAATACACATTCTATTATTAACTCTACCATTACTATCTGAAAAACAATCACTCATTTATTATGAAACAGAGACAACCACGCACATGCGTCGACTATTTAATCCATTTTAATTTGTCTAATGTAAAAGTTGTAAACGTACAAGTAGAAATATTTTTCTTACTCGTGCTAACGGTAATTTTAGCGTAATAAATGTTTACCATAACATAATATTAACCAAATTAGAATACCATGCTATCTATTTGATCAACATAAATTCAGTCTTTGATTATGTTTGATGCAAAAATCAAAATGTTACTAAAGCTCTGAAGAAATGTCCGTCATTATGGTGGCATATTTCTGCCATCGAATTGCCGACTTACGACTTAATGATGTCGACATAATTAAGGCATTATGTCGACATCATATAGGAAGATGTCGACATAAACAGAAGAATATGTCGACTTACCACATGTACCTGCCCACGTAATGATTCCAAGATAATTATGTAGAAAGTCGGTAACTCGGCGATTAATCGTGTTTATGCTCGGGTGTGACACCGACTTGTCAGTTATTGATGTCGACATCTAAACTAAAAGATGTCGACATCTGTCTTGAAAGTGGAAATCAAAGGCCACTCTTTCATGACGCACTGTGAGCTGAGGAAGTTAGAGTGCAAGAGGACTCTGCTTTAATTTGTACAACGAATTTCCATCCTCTTGGCCATAATTATTTACTAATATAGGGGTATAACCGTGGGTTGAAAATTCGTTTAAAAGCTCTGTGTGTGTTTGTTGATTGGCATTCGTACCAAGTCCATGTAGTACATACCGTACTATACTATATTAAAAGAATGAATGAAAAATTTAAAAAAAAAAATGCAAAACAATGATTTTTTCATGTTTTGTTTTCTTGCGAATCACGAAAAGTACCAGTTACGTAATTTAAAAGCCATAACGGTCACAGAACATGTACACAATACACATTGGGAAACCAGCTTTACTTGTTAACTTGCCCTGTCCATATATAAATACATAAATATTTACATCCATCGATACACTTATATAAAGGCACAACGAATTTTCCTTACGGTCAACCTTTCGACTAAAAATCCTCCCGGAACGCAGTTTTATTAGGATTTATTAGGACAATTGATGGATGCAGGCTGGAAGCCTCTATATCCATATCAACAATATATACATTCATAAAATAAGTAAATAAATTCCAGTATATCAATGGCTATGATCCTACAATATAGACTATTAGATTTTAAAACAAATGTTTTTCTAGTGTTCATCTAACATTACTTCAAAGTTGTATACAGTATCTGCATCTATAATATGTTGCGGCAATTTATTCCATATGTCTACTATTCTGTTACTGAAGATATTTCTATCTTAATTCTAAATTGCAACGTTTCTTAAAAATTTTCTCAGAGTGACCTGTCGTTCTGCCTGTACTGTCCATTTGCAAAAAGTTCTCAGTTACTCTACGATCATATTATGTTTTTTTATTTTAAAAACATTTATAATGTCCCCTCTAGTTCTCCGATGTTGTAAAGTTGGAAGATTTAGTCTTTCTAAGCGTTCCTCGTATGTTAGGTTTTTGAGGTTTTAAGCTCCAAACTCGGGATACATAGATCTGCATCTATTTTTCGTAGTAAAAACACGCGTTCATTGTAGTCAAACGTAGTAAAAAAAAGTCACGTGCTTATACCTCATTCATGCCATTGGTCGGAATATACAATTGTATTATGGGTAACTAGTGATCACGTGATTGTGTGTTTACTTCCAAATATGGTGATAGTTTGCTTGCCATTTCTTCGGAAAAAGTGATCTATTTGAAAACATTTGAACTCCAAAATGTTATTAATATTGCATGCATATCATTTTGACTTGCACATATGCACTGTTTACTATACATAATGAACTGAAATGAGTTATAAAACTGATATTTCCTCGTTTTGTAAATAAATGATATAATGCGAATTTACCAATTCAATAGGTCTAACCGTCTAATCTAGGATCAGCGAAGATCGGCTACTCCCGGCTAAATTCGTAGAATTATAAATTTATATTGATATATAATTACCTGCTTTAGGTTTCAGAACAGATACATATAACAAAGAGAAAATAAGATTACTAAATACCAGGTCAGAGAAATCACTATATTTGGAAGTAAACACAATTATGTGATCACTAGTTACCCATATTACAATTCCATATTTATTTCGGCCAATGGCATGAATGAGGTATAAGCACGTGACTTGTTTTACTACGTTTGACTACAAAGAACACGTGTTTTGTGCCATTATTGGGCAAATCCCCCGCGGATCGTGGTTCCATTTACACCATTAGAAATTGCTAAGCAATACTATCATTTCATAGTTTAATTTCCAAATTTTTTCCAAACAAATGGTTAGCTTCCGCGTAGCCCACTTAGCTTTTTGGGAATCTAATACATGTACGTGTACACATGCTAAGGAAAATGATGTGCATGCACGGGCTAATGTGCTAAATTGGGACCTACATTATGCTTCGGTAGGTTCCGCACGAAAATGCCTAGATACTACTGGTTTATTAGTATATCATTTTGTTTGTCAGAATTACTCTTCATAGATTGAAAGGTCTCAAGGCCCTCTACCAATTTTATGAATTTCATGGCCCTGCATGGGGTCTCGGAATTTTCCCCAGGGGAGAGGGTCAAATTTACCATAGTTTATATAGGGAAACACATTTACGAGCATTATTTGCTCGATTTTCATAGGAAATGTAGCAGATGTAATGGAATCAACATAATGGCAACAGAATTGTCCGTCTGACTGTGTTTTGAGCTACATTGTACACAAGCGCGTGGGAGCAGTAGACAGGTAAGTCAAATAGTCAGACTAAATTGAATTTTTACAGCTAAACACTTTGTTGATAGATCAATAATATGAGAGCCATTAAAATTTAATCTGTTGAAAAAGATTTGGTTACATTGTAAATACTATATCACCAATGCTAGGAGATGCGCACGTCAGTAAATGAGTTTATTTTTATTTCAAATTCTTTAAAGCATTGTTGCCGGCTTTTCCTAAGTTGGACATTGAAATGGTGGAAGAAGTTTTTTTTCATGTCCTTGACATTGCAGTCTTTACAAAGAAATGAGTCAACACCCAGTGCTTCAAAGCAGAAAATATATATCATATTATGTATATGTGTTTCTGTTCAAAGGGTATCAAGGTGATGAAATACAAGTACAAACACATAACGTCAGCTGATGAAGCATATGTACTATGGAAAAGAAAATATATCTGTCTTAATTCTTAAGGATTCAATAATTTGGGCTTTGAAGTTGCATTTTAATGCTAAAAAAAACAATAAAGAATCCGGAACTTTGATCAAGTACATATGAATGTTTTAAAGATGCTCCATCGCCGATAGAACATAAATGATACACATCATTTGAACAATAATTGGTGTTTAATCGTGTGTATATATGTCTAATTAACACACAAAAAATAAAATAATTAATTACTCTGCAACCAGTACTTCATTTCATATAGGACATAGTGCGACGGATTTTTTTCGGGATGCAATTAATTATTTTTAATATTTTTATCTTCAAGTAAAATGAAAAGCTGAAACTTTTCAATGGCAGTAATGATGTAAAGTCAGTAACTTTTGTAACTGAAGAAAAATTCTAAATCGTCTGCTTTTGTTTTTGATAGATAAAAAAATTACCATTTGTCAGCGGTGGATCATCTTTAAATGGGAGCATAAAATATTTACATCAAAAGCTTTTTGTGTGAAGTCATAAAAGTTAACATTCTCATAATCTATTAATTTCACAATTTCATAATAGAAATTATCTGCGATCTTTTCATGGAGGCTGATGTTACAGGACCAGAATCTTAAGGTAGGAAGAAGGGAGACAACCTTCAGCGCCTGTCAACGAGACATTTCTTAGGACACCTTCCATCCAACGGGAACCAAAATCTGTGGGCCAGGTGAGATAGAGCTGTATAGAGCTGTGTTCCATTGTGTTTTGAACCCTGTTTGAATTATATCACACAAAGGCAGAGTTTGTGTTAGCTTACAGAAGGCTTAGAGTAGACTTTGATTGTGAAACATTGATAAATTGAAGATTACATATTGTGCCAGATGTCAAAGTTCATTTATATACTTGAAATTTGTGTTGAAATTATAATTGACGTTGACCAGGAAATGTTCCAGGCTAATTTTTTGGTTTAATAATGCATGGAAAGTGAATTATAATCTTAACTTTTCCTTTGTGGAAAATCGCTCAAAACGGATTATCTCCCTTGAGTGAAATGACAAACCATGTACATTTGCTAGGATAGTTTTTTTTTTTCATTTTTTTTTATTAAAAAAACAAATGCAGATTAAATATATTAATCAAATATGTGTATTAATATAATTTGAAACATGTTTTTTTCTCTTTCAAATTTTTTTATTCTCCAAAAACATCATTAGAAACAATACACAAATTTAACAGTGAAGAAAACATATGAATTGATGGAATGTACAAACAGTCATTCATAAAAGATATTATAATTATATATTTCTTTATGAAAAAAAAACAAATTGTTGAGTTATAAAGGAGAAAATATAAAATCTGAATGTACAACATTCACTCACACTTCCACACATGAGCTGCATCGAATTAAAGTGCTATGATAGTCATGAAATAAGTAATTTTAAGTGTTCCCACCTTTTATTGAAAACATTTAGAGTTAGATTTTTTTTATTGGTATACTCATCTAACCTGAAATAATATTCAAGATCTCTTTTAAAACTTATGACAGATGGGGGATCATTAGTATATTTGAGCTTATATATATGAAATTTGGCTAAAAGAACTAAAAAATTTACATTTGTAAATTTGTGACTTTGAAAACCCAATATTATTCCGATATTGGTAAGTCCTAAAGCAATTCCTGTCTTGGTCTCAACCCACAAGGAAAAGTCTTCCCAAAAGTTTGAGACAATACGGCATTCACAAAAAAGATGCATTAAAGTTTCAGAAATTCCTTTGCAGAAGGAACAAAGAGGAGAGTTTATTATTTTTATTGTATATAAATATTTATTTGTAGATATTATTCTATGTACAATTCGGTATTGAAACCACCGAAGTTTAGAATCAGAGGAAGATTTAAGTAAAATGGAGCATGCCTTCTTCCACCAGGAATGATCCGCCTGAAGATCAAGATCATATGACCATTTTTCTTGATAATTCTTTTTAACAGCTAACTTTTTAATAAAAATGTCATACACTGAAATACCACGTGTTTTATTTGTTAAAACCTTATGCATATGAGGGGGACAGTGTGGAAGAGTTATATCAGTTCTATGATTCTTAAGAAAAAACCATTTTGACAAAATAGCATTTCTTACACCATAGAAATTGGTGATCATTGGTTGAAAAGAGAATTTATCACAAAATTCCTCGTAATTTTGTATCAACTCTCCTTGCTCATTACACATGTCATAAACAAAATTTATTCCATTTTTTGACCATTGATCGAAAAAAACTGACTTGTTCTGAATTTTTTATATTTGGATTGAACCACAAGGGCTCATAAAAAGGATTTTCTTCTCTATTTAGATTATAGAATGAAAGAAGGTCAGCCAATACTTCTTTCCAAAACAAATTACTTATATTATTTGATTTAATTTTTAGAAAATCAGAACCAAATATGAATAGTGATGTTTTACTTTTATCCAGAATTGTTTCAAAAATAATATTGCAAGTGTTATTGTTGGTTATCAATCTCTTTATCCAGGCTATTTTCATAGACTTGATAAATATATCAACATTTATCATCTTAAGACCACCTTCACTATAGTTTTGAACAATTTGGTTTCTAGAGACTCTGTCTCTTTTACCATTCCATATAAAATTGTACAAAAGCTGTTCTAAGGACTTTACAATTTCCTTGTTTGGTTTAGGAAGGCTGATAAATAAATGAGTTAGCTTTGATAGTATAATTGTTTTGACAACAGTAATTCTACCAATAGTACTAAGATGTCTTCTTGACCAACAATGAATAATTGCTTTGATTTCTTTCATTTTACTCTCAAAGTTAATTTTAGTAATATCACTTATGTTGAGACTGAATTTAACTCCCAGGAAAGTAAAAGGTTTATCAGTCCAATTAAGTGACCTCTCAATGCACAACCTCTCAACACTATGCCTCTTACTACCAAACCATATACATTTAGTTTTTTCGATATTGGGTTTTAGTCCAGAGTACTTGGCATATTGATCAAGAAGATCAAGCGTCTTCTTTAAACTCTTTTCTGAACCATCAAGGGTAAGACTTGTATCATCTGCATATTGAGATAATTTTAATTCCTTCGACCCGATTGAAAAGCCCTTGATCTCATTATTATTTCTAATCAGTATCCCCAAAATTTCAACACAGATTATGAAAAGATAGGGCGATATTGGATCTCCCTGTCTGCAGCCTCGGCCGATATGGAAAAATTCAGAAAAAAAGCCATGTTGAGTAACAGTCAGAGAGGCATTGTTTGTTAGTGTAAATATTGCTTTTTTGATAAAATCACCAAAATTAAAAAAAGTAAGGACCTTGTCAAGGAAGCTCCAAGATATAGAATCGAAGGCCTTTTCAAAGTCAACCAGCAGAAGAAGACCAGGAGTATTTTTCTCCTCTGCAAATTGCAACAAGTCATACAGCTGTCTGATATTTTCGCCGATAAAACGGCCTTTTAAAAAACCCTTTTGATTTTCGTGAATTATGTTGTCAAGAACAATTTAATACGTTTTGCAAGCACATTAGATAATATTTTATAACAGACATTCAAAAGTGAAATTGGTCTCCAGTTTTTGATAAATTCTCTAGGTCTGTCACCTTTAGGAAGAATGGATATGACACCTTGTTTCTGAGTGTGAGACAATTCACCTCTTTGTATTCCTAATAACAAGGATTTTGTTATAAAAAAGCGAAGGTCTGGCCAGAAAAATTTGAAGAATTCAACAGTGTAGCCGTCAGGACCTGGACTTTTTCCATTTTTTAGACTTTTAACAGATTTTGCAATCTCATCAAGTGTAATTTCCTGATCCAATATATTTTTACAATTATTACTTAGTTTTAGGGACATCGTAAGATTTTAGTAATTCACCTAGATCAACATCTTCAATAACATCATCTTTATTCTGATAAAGATTCTGATAAAAGACCTTTATTTCATTTAATATCTCTTTTTGATCATCAATGAGCGAACCGTCCGCTTTAACAATCTTAGTAACATTCTTGTTAATATAATTTCTTTTTTCTAAGTTACAAAAATACTTTGTTGGTTTTTCGCCTAACTCTACCCATTGGGCCCTAGATCGAGTTATTAAACCATTCATGTATTCACTTCTAAGTTCCTCTAACTCGAATTTGAAACATGTTTGTTTTGCTGAAAATTTGCAAAAAAAAAAAAAAAAAAAAATAACAATACAAAATATTCATGATCGTAATTTTATTGTTGTTGTTTTTGAACTTGCTGTAAAGTGAGAAAAACCATGTTGTGGAGAAGGAGTTTGTTAGAATTAGAATTGCTTACAAATGGATGAGAGTTGAGAATGAGCAGAAGGCAATAAGGATATATATCTAACAGTCACCTGAATTTCGATATGCACAGTTATAAATAATGTTTTACTTTTAAACAAATAATAGATATGTCTCAGCCCTGTGACTTGGCACATAGGTCAAGATCATTGATTTGAACAAACTTTGTATCCCTTAATCCCAGCATGCTATGGCCCAATATCATGTCCATGTATGAGGTTCTTGGTCAACAGACACTGGAAGATGCCGGTGTAACGTTGAAAATGGACCTTCGTTGAAAATTGACCTCGGGTCATTTTTCAACGTTGAAAACGGACCCCGAATGCCGTTGAAAATTTAACATGCCGTATAAAATTGACAGCGTCTAGGGTCAATTCTCAACGGCAGGTCTGTTGAAAAATGACCGTTGAAAAATGACCTTGGCAAACTCTCAACGGACGGTCTCTTGAAAATGACCTTAGTGCATTCACATATGTAGCTGTTGCACAAACATAATTCTCGAATTCTGTTATCGCCATTCTTAATATATGCCCCCCCACCTTATGTGCTGATATCTAAATTACGTAATCACCACGATTTGAAATGAAATTTTGTATTGTTATCATCGTTGTGTTTTGTGTTTCTGTGTTGTTGTTGTGTTTTGTGTTATTGGTGTGTTGTGTGTTGTTGGATGCTGTGTGGCTGTGTTTTGTACGGTGTTGTGTTGTGTGTTGTTGTCGTGTGGTTGTGATGTGTGTTGTGTTGTTGTGTGTCGTGTTGTTGTGTGATATGTTGTGTGATGTTGTGTTGTGTGATGTTGTGTGTCGTGTTGTGTTGTTGTTGTTGTGTTTTGTTGTTGTTGGGTGGTGTTGTATTGTTGTTGCGTGGTTGTGTGTTGTGGTGTTGTTGTGTTGTGTGTTGTGGTGTGGTTGTGTTGTGTGGTGTTGTTGTACAAAAGATGTTATGTGTCAATGGGATCAGACAACAGGCATAGCCTATCTTTGTCTTTTCCTGAGAAGTGTCACTTTTCAACGGGGTCCATTTTCAACGGGTCGGTGTGAAAAGTGCGCTGAAGTTCAGTTTTCAACGGTTTTCGGGGTCATTTTTTAACGTTGAAAAATGACCCGAAGTCAGTTTTCAACGGGGGTCCATTTTCAACGTTACACCGGTCAAAAGACACTTGAGACTTCACTCCCACACGAGGAGATTAATTCAACACGCAACCATATATCCTTTCATGTTTTACTCATAAATCATTACATATAATCCTTGTACACATCCACAGTTTTAGACAGTGGCGACGCTAACAGAAAATTAATGAATAAGCAAAATGGCGTGCGAGCGACGAAGGGTCGAGATTTTGGTGTTTGGGGTCAGGGAGTCTCCCCCAGAAAAATATTACGATTTTGAATTGCTGAGGTAATTTTTACGATGTATTGTAATGATTTTTTGCGAGCGCCGAATGCGCGAGATTTTGGTGTTGGGGGGGGGGGGGGGGTTCCGGGGGTCTCACCCGGAAACAAAAAAAAATACTATTTTGATGATTTTGCGAGCGCCGAGTGCGCGAGATTTTGGTGTTTTGGGGGTCCGGAGGTCTCCCCCGGGAAAAAAAATATTACGATTTAGAATGGCCAAGATGAGTTTTACGATGTATTTTGAGGATTTTAAAGCGACTTAAAGTTACCTGTTTTTAGAAATTGTAATTGTGAATGCCATCATATCATTACCGGCTTCACACCTTCAGCACATTGTTGATTAACTCAAAAAATAATGAATTGATTTAATTGTCTTGCTAAGACATATAAACAAATTAAAATTTTAAGAAACATTTTTGAAATAGTAGAATCACTTGATGGACATTTTTAGTCTTGTTCATGTGTATTGAATTTTTATTGTTAAAGGTTTGAACATAACGTGATTGAACGTTTTAGGAAATGTGCCGCAAAGCTGCAAAAATTTCTAGAATGAAGTACGAAAAATGTGCAGGAGAACCCTTTTCTTCCTACGCCCCTGCAGTTGCACATTAAAGTTTAATTAACTTGGTACCCACTACTGACTGATGTAAATCATGCCAATTAAAGATGGATCTTTTCTCTATTTCTGTAATTCTTTACCTTTTTCTTTCCTCTTGGAAATGTTTTATAACATGGGAAAACTAAAAATGAAGTCTATTTATTTAAATAGCAGTAATAGCCACCTGTCAGCCATGTTTTTTGTTTTCTGACTGGTCACCTGAGTTCGGATACAGAGTGAAACAAAGACATACACCGTATATAAGCACCATATATTGGCCTATCAGGCCCATGAAATCAGTCAGTGGTGTTATCAATTTAACCTTTTAATCTATGAAGAGTATTTGATTCCATTATATCTGTTACATTTCATATGAAAATTGAGCAAATAATGCTCATAAATGTGTTTCCCTATATAAACTATGGTAAAGACCCTATCCCCTGGGGACAATTCTGAGACCACAGGGCCATAAAATTCACAATATTGGTAGAGGGCATTGAGACCTTTCAGTATATGAAGAGTTTTCGTACGGAACCTACCGAAGCACAATGAGTTAGGTCCTAGGTCCCAAATTACCAGGCGTGAAGCTGCCATGTAAGCACATAAGCCCGTGCATGCACATCAGTGTCCTTAGTATGTGTACACATGTATTAGATTCCCAAAAAGCTAAGTGCGCTACACGGAAGCTTATAACTATTTGTCTGTAAAGAAAATAAACAATTATATGATAGTATTGCTTAGCAATTTCAAATGGTGGAAATGAAACCACGATCCGCGGGGGATTTGCCCAATAATGGCACAAAACACGTGTTCTTTGTAGTCAAACGTAGTAAAACAAGTCACGTGCTTATACCTCATTCATGTCATTGGCCGAAATAAATATGGAATTGTATTATGGGTAACTAGTGATCACATGAGTGTGTGTTTACTTCCAAATAGAGTAATTTATCTGACCTGGTATTTAGTATATATAATTTGGCCTTTTGACGAAGATCTGATTTTCTCTGTGTTATATGTATCTGTTCTGAAACCTAAAGCGGGTAATTATATATATATCAAGATAAATTTATAATTCTACGAATTTAGCCGGGAGTAGCCGATCTTCGCTGATCCTAGATTAGACGGTTAGACCTATTGAATTGGTCAATTCGCATTATATCATTTATTTACAAAACGAGGAAATGACAATTTTTATAACTCATTTCAGTTCATTATTTATAGTAAAACAGTACATATGTGCAAGTCAGAATCATATGCATGCAATATTAATAACATTTTGGAGTTCAAATATTTTCAAATAGATCACTTTTTCCGAAGAAATGGCAAGCAAACTATCACCATATTTGGAAGTAAACACACAATCACGTGATCACTAGTTACCCATAATACAATTCAATGTATATTTCGGCCAATGGCCTGAATGAAGTATAAGCACGTGACTTTTTTTTACCACGTTTGACTACAAAGAACGCGTGTTTTTACTATAAAAAATAGTCCCGGCAGGATTTTTAGCCCAAAGGTTGAATCTTGCTATTAAGACCGTAACAAAAATTCATTGTGCCTTTATATAAGTGTATCGAGGGATGTAAATATTTACCTACTGTATATATATATATATGTATTGACAGGGCAAGTTAACAAGTGAAGCTGGTTTCCCAATGTGTATTGTGTACCTGTACTGTGACCTTTATGGCTTTTAAATTACGTAACTGGTATTTTTCGTGATTCGCAAGAAAATAAAACATGAAAAAATCATTGTTTTGCATTTTTTTTTTAAATTTTTCATTCATTTTTTAATATAGTATAGTACGGTATGTAGTACATAGACTTGGTACGAATGCCAATCCACAAAACACACACACAGCTTTTAAACGAATTTCCAACCCAAGGTTATACAATGTACCCCTATATTAATAAATTATTATGGCAAGAGGATGGAAATTCGTTGTACAAAGCAGAGTCCTCTTGCACTCTAACTTCCTCAGCTCGGACTAACAGCTACGTACACGCAGGTTAATTACAGCTGCATGGCCGGGATGTGCAGGATCACAATTTTTAATTTTGAAATCAAATAAATAAAAACCTGAATTAACAAAATCAACGTCGATCTCTGCTGTATGGTACCTTGCTGCATATACACAGTGCGTCATGAAAGAGTGGCGTTTGATTTCCACTTTCAAGACAGATGTCGACATCTTTTAGTTTAGATGTCGACATCAATAACTGACAAGTCGGTGTCACACCCGAGCATAAACACGATTAATCGCCGAGTTACCGACTTTCTACATAATTATCTTGGAATCATTACGTGGGCAGGTACATGTGGTAAGTCGACATATTCTTCTGTTTATGTCGACATCTTCCTATATGATGTCGACATAATGCCTTAATTATGTCGACATCGTTAAGTCGTAAGTCGGCAATTCGATGGCAGAAATATGCCACCATACGTCATGATGGAATACGCCGGTTATGCTTGTTTTGCCAGATCGCCCGGTTGTCGCCCGGTCACGTGACCGGCGTACGCCGGTAGCCGCTTTTCAGAACGAATCGAGCAAGGGTAATGGATCCAAGTCGACAATGACTTTTAATGGATTCTTATGGTGGCTGATTACGGCCATCTCGTGTTGTTGTGTTGTCGCCTTGTCGTGTTGTCGCCTTGTCGAGTTGTCGCGGTCTCAAACTGCGACAACCCGAGATTTAACAGTTAAAATGTCGACTTGTCGCGTTTTCGAACCGCGACAAGTCGACAACACGACAAGACGACAAGTCGACAACACGACAAGTCGACATTTCAAACACGCTAATTAGCGCGTACAGAATCTCGTGTTGTCGCGGTAAAATGTCGACTTGTCGTGTTGTCGAGTTGTCGACTTGTCGTGTTGTCGACTTGTCGTGTTGTCGAGTTGTCGACTTGTCGCCTTCCTGTTACACATGCGCAAACAATGGATAACACTCGCCATATTGGATTGCTTATGAAAATAATTGTGTGCATGTGGTTGTAGCTAGATGAAGATATTTGTTAGCAATTTCTTTACCAAGAGTTGTCAAAGTATTTTTTCTCTGAACTATGAATTTCAATAATTTGTTTATTATATGATAATCGTGTAATAATGGTCTGATTAGTAAGCAGTAATCGTCATCTGTTAATTTTAAGGTCACTTGAACCGCTAAGGCCTAATAGTTCGAAGGCCCGTTAATCCGAAAATTAGAAAATATTGCAATTAAGTAGTTGTTTTACTTCATGTAAATTTATGGTTTGACATGTTTTCAATAAAATTGTGATAAATACATTTTTCGGGAATTCTTTGAAATTATTTAACTGCAAACTTCTATGGACGGCAAGTTGTGATTTCTTCAATGAGCATTGCATGATAAAAAATAAATCAAAATTATAAATAAAAAAAATCATAAAGAGATAGAAAATATCTTACATTTTATAAGATGTCACATTAATATACATTTTATGAATTATCTTACAAACATACGCCTAATGTAAAGCTTATGTGTACTGCAATTTGATTGCATTAGGGATAACATGGCTGCATGAATGGATGATATATATCACCAATTCTAACCTGCCTACATGTTTGAAATATGTATTTCACGACTTATTTTTGTGTTTCCTGCTTCCTTTTACTTGTTTATTCTCTCCTTTTTCAATGATGAAAATGGTTCGCATAATGGTAATTTCAGGGAAACTAATAACCAGGATTGCAGTGTAAACATACACTCTTTCATATCGGATACGTTTACGTACATGTATTGCAAGATTATGTTTTTTTCACAATTTCATTTCGTTTTTTGTCGGTGACCCTACGTTACATTTGTGATAATTGTAGCGTAGTGCAGTGCAATCATCCGTGGGTCACATCGAGATGATGTCAATCTAGAGTTACACATATCTTAGCAAGTTTACTACTGAGTCTTGTAATTAAGTCTGTACATTTATATCGGTTATCGGACTATCAGACTTTCCGACTTATGGGCCTTAGGACTAACGGTCGTTCGGACTAACGGACGTTCAGATTAACAGGCCTTCGGACTATTAAGGATAAGGTGGTCACCCAGGCAGGTGACCTATCGACATCACTTTTATTTGTCGTCTATCACCATTAAATATAACAATTCGATCACCTTCTCAACTGGTCCGAATTCAACTAAGCCTGTTAGGGAACATGTTTAGGATAAGTTGAAGTGTAAAAATCAAGCGGCTGATCTCAACAGGGTAACAGATCTACATATTTGAAAAATCTTATAATGTTGCCACGCCTAGGAATCAAAGTTCAATATACGCTATTCGGATAATATATACATGTACCTATATCATAGATGATGTATGACGGCTGGGAACATTTTGTTTTATTAATTACCCGATTTTATGTGTTGATTAATTAAGTTATATGTGTCGTAACTAGGCATGCATTTTTTTCTTCAAGAAACTATTGAAAACCATCAGGTTCTTTTAAGGTGTGATACTCATTCAAATGGTCAGAAAACCATGTACGATGCCTTGTAAACATTATTTACAAGTCAGAATTTATGTCTTATGTATGTTAAGATAAATGCATACCTGCAGTAATCACTTTATAATTTCTTTTTACTTTATAAAAATGTTAAATGAAATTGTAGACCACATCTTGGCTTCATAGCCTGACCGCATATGTACTGTCAAAATCATTTTCAGTTCTTATTCATACTTGTAAATGTAATTTTCGAAAGGTTGATGGTGAATAAAATATCCAAAAGCTCTTGATTCGTGAGTATGAAAATTACGGCACATGTATACAGCTTTTAAGACCAACTACCTTTCCGAAACGAAGAATTCAATTAGCGTTTGCTTCTTAATTGTTTTTATTTTCGTGATATGAATTAACAAAATAGTAGCACATCTAAAATTAAAAACAAAATCAATTTTTTTTCTTATATTGGTGATCCAATATAGACACAGGATTAATTGTCTACATGTAGATGGCGACCCAATGATTTGGACCCACCAGAGTGTCATGCATAGACTATTTTGGACGTTTTATGAGTTTAAATACAAAAATCGGTAAAATCGTAATCTACATGGTGATATATATATTGAGAAGGATGGATAGATCCCGAGACAAACAAAAACGTAGTCCACCTATATGAAGTTTTTAGCGGTTAAAATCATATTTATAGTAAATCTTCACAAAAACGGTTACTACCGTTGGTAAGAGCAATGATTTCCTTTTCAAAATCCTACACAACTATTCAAAGTGCTGTCACTAAGACGAAATCAGCCGAAAAATTATGCAAATATTATAAGCCGGATTTGAACTTCATTATATAAATGTTTGCACATTATATAAAGAAGGTTGCACATCATATAAAGAAGTGTGTACAGAATTTTAAAGAAATTTGTACCGAATATAAAGTTTAATTTTAGCTACATAATATAAAGGAAAAGGCATCGAATATCTCGATATACCGACGGAGCATAATGGTAAATGTATCAAATATAACACAGGAATTACCGAATATATAGACAAAAGCACTGCAGATATACATGCATAAGGATGTATATATGTTGTTGTCCCGCCCTGGTAGAATAAATAATAACCCAGACCGTAGCCCGAGGTCATTATTTTAAATTATACCAGGGCGGTATAACACCATATGAACCGAAACTGAGGTCCTTATTTTTTATACTAGATATTATTTTCTTTGGCAAGTATCAAAGCATTCTCTAATGTGCATGTTACTTACAAGAAAAAACATCGACCATAGGACACCACCCTGAAGAACTCAATGTTTGCGTAATGTAACTTGAGTTGCTTTTATTGACTTTGCACTCGGACCATATTAACACAGGTCAATTATACTTGGATGTATCATAATTAGCCAAGCCTCTCTTAACCACAAATTGATCGCTTTGAGAAAGATTATTATATAATTATGATATTCATTTCGTAAAATGAAACACATGTTTTATGTATTAGGAATTTCTAGACCCAGAAATACTAATTGTGTACTTTTCTTTCGCAAGAGTTCCATTATATTTAATATCTACTGGAAGTATCTATGCTACAGCATTTGATTACTATTGTATGAATTACTGTAGTCAAAATGCACAATCAAACTTTCGAGGGTTAAATCTTGCTGTATTACAATAAACAAATTTTATAAATAAGAGAATATTAACATTATATACGTTGTGATGCATGCAGATGATCAAAATAGATGAACTAATTACCAGAAAGATGGGGCACAACACCTTATCTGTTCTATAACGCTTTGGACTAAATGAAAGTTTTAATGATTTTTTCTTATCGTTTTAAATCAAATTCTTTATTAGATCTTAATTAAGGTTATTGTTTGATGTACTGCACACATAACCTATTACAATAATTAGTAATAATAGATAATATTTCGTCTTATCATCCGTGTTCTCTTCAATTCTTCAAATTGAATAATACGTTTTAACCGAGTAATAACACAATATTTTGTAAAGGAGATTTTTACAATATTAAGTTAATATACATGTACATTTTGTCCTCTCTGTTACTGTTCATTGTACAAACATTTTTGTTCTGTGTTCTGACAATATCCTTTGTTTTTTTTAATATTCAATTAATTTAATATTATGATTTCCGTTAAGTATAATACATTTCAAAAGAGTTAACAATGGGGGAAAATATAATTTTTTAACAATTTTGAACATCGAATATCTTACAAACACACCAAATATTCACAAGCACTGACTTCAGTTTTCTATATTCAAAGATAGTCGTTATTTCATATGATTTGCGCATGTGTAACAGGAAGGCGACAAGTCGACAACTCGACAACACGACAAGTCGACAACACGACAAGGCGACAACACGACAAGTCGACAACTCGACAACACGACAAGTCGACATTTTACCGCGACAACACGAGATTCTGTACGCGCTATATTAGCGTGTTTGAAATGTCGACTTGTCGTGTTGTCGACTTGTCGTCTTGTCGTGTTGTCGACTTGTCGCGGTTCGAAAACGCGACAAGTCGACATTTTAACTGTTAAATCTCGGGTTGTCGCAGTTTGAGACCGCGACAACTCGACAAGGCGACAACACGACAAGGCGACAACACAACAACACGAGATGGCCGTAATCAGCCACCATATACAGGATCCGTGTAACATGACGTGGACTCCATTCTGGGCCACAGTGGCCGTGGCAATGTCCCTCCAGTACAAACCAGAATGGGACATACGGACACATCTGTGTGAGGGGTCCCTCATCGCCAGGGTTTCGAGTGGGTTACTGACAGCGGCGACAACTTATTTTTTTTTGAAAAATCGAGTTTCGAGTAAGTAATAATGGATACAACTTCGCTAGCCCGTGTCTATATTCAGGTCGATACTAAAATCATAACCACAATGAGTTCTGGTGTTTTCCTTTTGTTTGCTCTTTGTCCAACACTTATGTATCTTGCATTTTATTTATGTTGAAAATGCATATGCCATAACGTCATTTTTTTTTCCAAAATATCATTATATAAATGTTCTTGACGCAAGATTTTGTCTCTGAGATTTCTGCAGCAGAAACACGAGGAACTTCCGGATTGTTCTCGTGTGAAAGAGCATGTCCTGTGTTCAGATCACGAGGCGGAGCAGACGTTAGATGTGTCAGAATTATTATCGTGAGTATTTTCTTGGTGTGATCTTGTTTTCATATTTTTTTGTCTTTTTATCAAATTTACACCAATTTTTTGTCAACCGTTTGAGGCTTTCCGTCTTAGGTTTGAGGTAATTACAAACCACATCCATCAAACTAAACCGAAGTTCGGCCTAGTCTAAACTAGCGAAACTAGACAATTGGATGCTTTAAAAGCAGGTTCATTTTCTGTACATCTTTCATCCATTTATATTTTGTTGTTGTTTTAGCATGAACTAGTGATACGCAATGACGGGTCAGCTTTGAACGGGTTATACCAAAAGTACAAGGCACATAGTTTACAAATCAGACTCTACAGAACTTGTCCGCGACACTAACGTGACGGTCAGATACGGTATTGAAACCGTCTTACTGGCAATAACCAAAAGTTCACTTTGGCGACAGTGATGTTACATTAGCGGATGGGGTAATTTAAAACAAGTTGTATTTTGTAAAAACAAGCGGTAAAATTGGGTAAAACATGTGGTATTTTGGGTAAACAATTATGGATAACGTTTGGGTTTAAAACATATGGTAAATTGGTAAAACAAAGCGGTAAAGTTTACTAAACCATGTGTACTTAAGTTTGGTAAATACATATGGTAACACATGTTTGGTAAAACAAAGGTTTGGTAAACATGGTATGTAATGTTTGGGTAAAACACATGTGTTCGGAACTGTATGTTTGTAAGTACAGCGGGTATGAAATATTTATTTTGGTATTCAATACAGCATGAAGTTTATGTTGTATAATTAATCGTTATGTTTTATACGCTAACTTTTGTATACCAATACATTACATTTAATCTAACAAGTGGGACTTATAAAAGATGTAAGATTTCAACTTAATTCACAACGTGATTACGCCGTCAGTTAATATAGGGAAAAAACCAAATAGCTACTAAAACAGTTAATTAAAAACATACTTCATAAGATTTTTCTCAGAAATATTTACAATGATGAATACTTTTTCTGACCAAAAATACACAGCAATTTGTGTAATTTAAGAACTCTGATAAAAACAGGTTTTAATTTTGGCCCTAAATGACGACTTTAAGTGTAGTAAATATGGACAATGACCTTATAAATATTGCAGTGTTTTAAGTTTGGGTTAAAACATGTGGAAAATTGTAAGGTGGTAAATAAACACATCGAATTTTATTTATTTAAAATCAATGTTAAGGATTTCATAAATTGACAACAGATAGTGCCAACGGTATGATTTAGACCCTGATAAGGGTAATTTGTAATTACAAAAAGATATACTTTGAAATTGTATGTAATTAATCATGTTCAAATTGATTGTAATATCGAATAAAATGATTTATTGAGTTATTAATGTCTAAACCAGTAGTCGTATGGTTTAAAAGTGGTGTTATCATATAAACTTAAGTAACAATGTGGCGAATAAGTAGAAAGTCAAACAGGCATTATAGTTGTTTGTAAACATTCTTATTTCATTGCAGAGATTTTAGCAAATTTACTAAATAAATTAGTGCATTGCACAAATGGTTTATAACAAAGCTAACAACACAATATGTAGTGGGGAAATATTCTGCAGTAAATTTTAAATTTATAATTTGCATAAATATAAAAGTACAATAATAAGGTGCGTGAAGGTTTTATCCTGTATAATAAAACTATTGAGTAAGATATACATTCATACTTTGTTAAATTGTCAATTCTATTAAATCTTTTTAAAGGACGATTTAACTCAGCGATCCTGTAGAATTGTGTGAGATCTGATTTATAGTCTTGTTGCACATTTTTGTCTCATTTCAATTACTTTAACAGATGTCATTCTTGATTAATCCAATGTCAAGGGTATTCAAAATTGTTCTGTCAGACCAATCTGAAGGCCAGTCCTAAATTGCAATCGGATTCCTTTTCGTAAACGGAGTCCGCAAATCTAATTAATCCCATTCAAAGATTCTCTCCTATGGTAAGCAAAAGATTTATCTACCAAACAACTCTCTTCACTGTATGTATCATGAAATGGTAAAGTTTTTATCTTTCGGTCATCTCCGGCATTTACTCTCAGGGTACAAGTTTTGTTCATGTAAGACGCGTATATGATCAATATCAAAAATGCATCGTAGATTTGCATTCTTTTTCGGATCCCCGCTCCCAGACTCCAAAGGGACTAAACTTATGCGAGTCCATCATCTGAAAGAACATTTCCAGTAATCTCCCCTATCATAATCATTCACAGTCCCAGGGCACGACCAGCCAGATGGACTTTGGTGGAATGACAGGGTCCCATTCCTCTCAAAATGTCAGTTCAACGGAGTTGAAATACATCCTGTCTGGTGTAACGCTCATGGGTAATTTCAGAACAAAGTGAAAACAGGCCCACGCGTTGTGAAAATCACACTCGTGTACAATAAGTCTATGGACAGTTCTATGAGAACCCTTTTGTCTTTGATGGTTTTATCAAACGTTAGGTAATGTCTAACCAGCACGTTTTACAAACTTTAATCTTTTTTGCCATTTGTTATAATCTAAAACACATTGTGATCCTCATGTTGATCACAATTCAAGTAAGACTTCTTTTTTTGCATTATGGTTCACATATACTCCGTTGTTTGGGTCTTTGGAAATAAAGACTTTATAACCATTCTAAAAGGTTGTTATGCATTAATTATTTTGTTATGAAACCCCTTGTGCACCATATTCTAGCTTACTTTGTTAGAATCTACAACAATTAAATCATTCTTTTTGTTTGATTTTGAAAATCGCTTGAAAGATCCAGAGTTGACGGACGCAATGTCATAATTGTAACTCTAGTCATAAGAAACTTTTTACACCATTCTTCTGTTTTTGATGACGAACAGAATTAAATTTTACAGTGACACCATTCTTGTGGTTTGACTGTATGATGAATCTCAGCAAGATAACTAAAAATGACCAAAATGTAAATGTAAAATCTTTGAATCATATTGTTTTGGCTATTGATAATAACCCGTTTTGGATACAATTACATTTAGCTTTCGGAAAATTTCTACATTTTACTGATATGCCATATGGAATTGTTAAACTATTTGATTTACCCTATTTGCCGATTTCCTCATAGACAAAAACATAGACTTCAGTTTTAATTTTTTAAAATCATTTCTGGATTATTTATGTTTTATACTTTTTGCTATAATTTACACATTCCGAAATTGGGCCACCACTCATTTTCTTTATAATATCCATTTCAAACTTGACTTAAATTTCAACCTTTAGTTCAAACTTTTATGAAAGAACTTTCTCCTTTCTCGATCACATATTAACATCATCGTCAGTTTTTGTAGAACCGTCTACAATGGATTCTTCGCCATCATAAATCAATCGATACAGGTTGTATGCAACCATGAATCATAGACTTATCCTAAGAAATGGACTTAGATTCCATTGGCTTATGAAACTTCAACCCCAGGGGATTGTCTCCAAAGGTACATGATGGTGTTCATCAGATAACCTTTTACATTGCTGTAGTTTTTGAAACGACAACAGGTACCCAGTAATAGTAAAACCATATATTCTATTTTTAGACTTATTTTAATTTTAAATTTTAAGGATTAAGACAAAGTTCGTTATCAGAAAAACATTTAAAGGAGACACTTATTCAAGAATGTACTAACAAGGTATCTGTTTTTTTTGTTTGTTTAATTTAAGTTTTATAACCGATCGAGACTGCTAAAATTGCATTACATTTTTTTATATATAAATAAATTCAGATACATGTAAACCATTGAAAAACATACAAAATGTAGTTGGTTTCCAATGACGTCTAAAATTTCGGAAGTATTTACAAAATGGAATCCTACACTTAATTAACAAATGGACAAGTAAATCAGAATATAGCATAGCGGAATTTGAGGTGATTAAATAATTATCAGGTAGCTCAATATGTAATTCATATGATTTATATTTTTCAAGAAAAGCAATGAGAAAACTCTACAATATGGAGACGATGAGAATACCTTTTGGGATTACTCTGTACAAGAAATGTATGACAATGTTGGACGTCTATAACTAGAGGCAAACAGTGGATACATTGGATTAATCACGGGTGTAACATTTACTAGTAAACATAACTTTAATTACAGGTGGACAATTACTAGTAAACATAACTTTAATTACAGGTGGACAATTACTAGTAAACATAACGTTAATTACAGGTGGACAATTACTAGTAAACATAACGTTAATTACAGGTGGACAATTACTAGTAAACATAACTTTAATTACAGGTGGACAATTACTAGTAAACATAACGTTAATTACAGGTGGACAATTACTAGTAAACATAACGTTAATTACAGGTGGACAATTACTAGTAAACATAACGTTAATTACAGGTGGACATTACTAGTAAACATAACGTTAATTACAGGATGGACATTACTAGTAAACATAACTTAATTACAGGTGGACAATTACTAGTAAACATAACTTTAATTACAGGTGGACAATTACTAGTAAACATAACGTTAATTACAGGTGGACAATTACTAGTAAAAATAACGTTAGAAACAGGTGGACAATTACTAGTAAACATAACTTTAATTACAGGTGGACAATTACCCCTAGTAAACATAACGTTAATTACAGGTAGGACAATTACTAGTAAACATAACGTTAATTACAGATGGACATTACTAGTAAACATAACGTTAATTACAGGTGGACAATTACTAGTAAAACATAACGTTAATTACAGGTGGACAATTACTAGTAAACATAACGTTAATTACAGGTGGAAATTACTAGTAAACATAACGTTTATTACAGGTGGACAACAGTTACTAGTAAACATAACGTTAATTACAGGTGGACAATTACATTGCTAAACCATCAGAGATATCATCTAAACATACGACTTAATTACAGGTGGACAAGACTTACTGTTTCGGGGCATATTCTCCCTGTCCTGTGATTAAATACGACATTAACCACTTGGACAATTTTGGGTAATCTGGACAAACCGATTGAAGTTGTTGATTCTACATAACGTTTTTGCACAATTTTCACTTTTTTTCGACAAAGCCATTTTCCATAGAGGTTCTGAGATTTGTTCGGAATACAGACAGGACAATGGACCGTCCGTAAACTGTTTGACAATTGAAGGTGGCCCATCTTACAGTATTGAGTAAGGCCTCGTGTGTGTACAGGTGGGACGAAGAAACATTGTGTTTCATTAGGTTTCGACTTTTCCATAACTGGTTACCTAAATACCTAAATTGAATAACGTATCGTAACTTTATATACATTCTATTTTTGCGCTAAATACTATCAAATCTTCCACAAAAAGCATTTTATGTAAGGTTAAAACAGTAAATACATAGTCTTGTGTAAAAATTACTGTATGGACAATTACACATGTCCTTTTCTTTGTCTTGGTTGGTCCATTAATTACAGGGATACCACGAAACTCCAATACTGAACGTTGAAATCCAGCTAACTTGAAATTAAGGCTACAATTTTGATAAAAAATAACTATTGTTTGTAGACATTAGCTTGTAATTTTGTTAAAAGTGCTTTTTGTTAATATTCCAACAAACGTTAATATAAAGGGTTTTCGGCATGATTATCCGAACAATCTGGGTACAAATCTTAATACGTTAGCGTAATGAAGAGCCTGGTTTTACAATTACTTTTTCTGATCAAAATGGCACAGTTAGTTGATTGACAGGCCATCTGTATACGAGGTGACACTAATTACTAAAAAACAAAAGTAATGCACACTGTTTTTTGGGACAATTTTATCACTGTAAACCTAAACGTTAAATTACAGGTTAAAGAGGATAAATATTGTCTAGACAATAATACGGATGCCTGTATTACAAGGTTAACAATTTCCATAGAATACCTATCATTTGTAAATATGCATAACGTACACAACTTTAGGAGGGCAGTATTACTATTTATATTTATTATAAACAATTACACGTTGTTTTGCAAAACAGCACAATAAGAAACAATTTCAATAATACGGTGATAAAATGACAAACAAACATACCGTGGAATTACAGTTGTGGATATATAATGATTCGTTTAACATAACTTTAAAACAGTTGGGGGTACATATTACATGAGTAAACATGCTTTGAATTTATATATAATGGATTAATTACTTGTAAAAGCTATAACGTTTTTCTCAGGTGACATTGTTGGCCCGTACCCTGGAGGCATCAGCCAGAAACAGTCCATAGATTTGGAACTCCGCTGTTCCTCATTTCAGTGACCTTTACTAGTTACCTGAGTTTATACGTGACCTTTGAATTCAGGGCTAGGACAATCCCAGCAAGGTCAGTAAACATAACGGTCCGTAATTATCCCAAGTGGACAAAAGTCTACTAGTAAACTATAAACATTTTAAAAAATATTAACAGGTAAACAAACACAACTTATGGACAAGTAAAATAACATTTTCAACTTTGGTATGCCTTCTGACATCAGAATCAATTACTCAGGTGCAGTCCAAATAACGTTAAATTAAAGCACGTCTCAATTTTCATACAATAAGTGACTAAAATACCTGGTGTTAATGACAGGTGGAAACGTCAATTACTAGAGAGTCAATAGTGCCGTTAATTACAGGTTTCAGATCTACTAGTAAACATTTCCTTTTCTCCACTTGCAGTAGGTTTGGATTGAAAATTTGCTTTGTCAAACATTTTAAATTAATACCAGGTGGGACTTAATAAAAAAATAGTGACAAAGAAATCACTGGTGGACAATTACAATAGTAAACATACTAAATTAAAGTACAGGTGGAGACAAAAAGTTTTTATTCTAAAATCATATTATCTTTAATTACAGGATCAAAACATATAAGTTTTTTAATTAATTTTACATATCTTTGTTTGACTATTCACAAACGTGTTAGTAAACATTGTACTTAATGTACATGGCAACATGGAGCAATATACTATATAAAACACAATGTATTAAATATTAATTACAGGTGATCTGTCTCCACAGTTACCATAGTAAAACATAACCCCCTAATTGTATGGACAATACTAGTAAACATAACTGTTACATCTTGTAACTCACATGTACACACGTATTACTAGTAAATCATAACATCAGAGATAGATCATAATAAACATACAGACTTACATTGACAGTAACGAAGGATTATTTGTGAGACTTACTGTATCGGGGCATTATTCTCCCTGTCCTGTGATTATTATTCGATTCATTGTGACAGTACACTTTTTCGCAGGCAATTACTTTGGGTCCTTTGGACCAACCGATGGTTGTGATTTTCGATCACATAACGTTTCGCACACTTTTCACATTTTTCGACAAAGCCGTTTCCATGATTCTGATATTTTGTCCTCGGGAAACTACCAGACAGACGATGGAGGCCGTCCGTCATATTGTGACTGATGACATACTGAAGGTGGCCCATCTCTATCAGTTTAGTAAGGCCTCGTGTGTGTAGGTGGGACTCGAAGAGACATTGTGTTTTCAAACCAAGTCCGGTAGCCGGTTTCTGAAACGTAGGTTTCGATTTTCCAGCTTTCAAAATAGGTTACCTATAAAATACTTTAGATTGAATAAATCATATCGTAAAGGATTTTACATTGTATTTTTGCGCTAAATATCAAATCTTCCATAAAAAGTATTTACATCAGTAGTGAATGTAAATTAAAAAGGCAGTAAAGAGGCCAGGTGTGCTAAATTAAGTTTTTAAGTAATGGAAATCCTTTTCTTTGTCTCGGTATTTCCATTTTCCATGGATACCAGTTTGAAAAGTGAATCGTTAATACCGGAGTGCTGACGTTAGCTGCAATATTGTAGCTCAAAAGACTTTTAACATTGAGGCTACAGATGATGATAATAGCATCATAATCATTACTTTGGAGCATAAGTAATGTTTTATAAAACGTTTGTTTGTTTTTTATCGTACTTTTTGATTTGATATTCCAACAAAAGTTTAACCACATAAAATATCAAATTCTCCTTGATTAAACCATTCTTTAAAACCTTTACGCTAATACGCATAATGTAAGCTATTGAAGAGCTGGTTTATAATCAGATTGTGATTTATCAAAATTTGAACCTACAAAAACAAGATGACAGTTAGTTGAGTGACAGGGCCTGTATAGAGACACCGCTAATTACAAAAAAAACAAAAATAAAATAAATGTACACTGTACTCTTTTATACGCTCTGACAATTTATCTCTGAGAACCTCTCAAAAAATAAAAAACTGTGTGCCCGAGTGAATTAAAGAGGATAAATAAGTTGATAGACAATAAATACGGATGCCTGTATTAAATCGAAAGGTATAGTAGGCCGGGTAATATTTGTAAAAAAATGTTCATGTCAACACAACTTTAGCGAGGGCAGGTATACATGTATATTTATTATATTAAAGTGACAAACAAGTGTCTTTTGTAAAGTGAACGTTGTTGCAACAGCATTTTAACAATAAGAAACATTCAATATATATCGGTGCACAATCAATGTTAATGATACCTGTGAAGATGTTGGGGGTATATATAATGATTATTTACAATGCATACCATGTGAAGATGTTGGGGTATATATAATAATTATTTACAATGATACCCTGTGAAGATGTTGGGGTTATATATAATGATTATTTACAATGAAAACCATCCGAAGAATTTTATTATACGATTATTTACCCTGTAAAAAGCTATAGGGTATTTTAAACTCCTAGCTCTCCTTTGATCATGTTGGCTATCCTGGAGGCATCAGCCAGAACACAGTCCATAGATTGGTGGAATTCCAAGTCTTATCTCTTCAGCCTCCAGGAACTAGTGACCTTTCCTTAGTTACAGAGTTCCGTGACCTTTGAACTGTGGGCTAGGTCACTCCAATGTCTCCCAGAATATTACAGGTCATGTGGAACACGCCCACTTTACGTCATTCATCCAAGTGGCCAGAAAGTCTGAGTCATGTATAAAAATTAATACATCATTTAAAACTTCAATATTATTTTCAAATATTTGACATTGTCATATTTCAAATTTGTATGCCTTCTGACATCAGAATAAAAACAACAACAGTGCAGTCCAAAAAATATTGCGAAAGACACGTTCTAGAATTGTTTTTTATACATATGTGACTAAAAGATACCTGGTGTTGCCTTGACAGTGTAAGCCCCTAACGTCGGCCCTTCCATCTTTAGAGTCAATAGTGCCCCCGAGTTTACAGGATTTTTGGGTCCGATCCACACTTATATGAGCCAGCATTTCCTTCTTCTCCACTTGCAGTAGCCATTCGTGATACTTCGAAAATTCTTGCGTTGTCAAAGCTTTACTTTTCAACCGAGCTTTTAAATATATACCAACCATGTGCAATTAATTCAAAAAAAACGTGTAAAGAAATCACTAAAGGTAAATAATTCACAATATGTTTACTAAATTTATGTATTTTGACAAGATTTTGAGCACAAAGTTTTATTCTAAATGCATCATTATCTTTCAAGCTTAAAGATCAAAAATATAAGTGAACTTAATTTTAGGTACATATTCTTTGTTTGACTTATTCAATACGTGTTTTGCTATATATTGTATTCTGTTTATGTAGCATGACTGGCAACATGTAGCTACAGTGTATATATATATATTCACACACACATGTAATTAAATGCCTACGTAACACAATGTGATCTGTCTACAGTACACCATTAGCTAGATATAACCCCCTTGCACCTATTCACGTATATGTACAGTATCATATTGTACACTAACTGTACATCTGTAACTACATGTAAAACGTACTACACTTGAAAATAAATTAATACATACATATGTACATGTATAATCAACATGCCCTAATTTCAAACATATCAAATTGCTGTCAATGTATAACGATCGATTTTTGGGCCTCAGTTATGAAGATCAGTAGGTATTGATATAAACAATATGTCATGTATATATATGTTATTATATATTTATTACCTGTACAGTTATAGTGTGTTTACTTCAAAAATAGATCAATTACTTACTGTATTAATTTCGGACAACCAGCTGAACGCAAGTTTTTCGAAAGTGAAGTCGGTGTAGAAAGGACAGTAGTATTTGTCTATTTGTAATCTCGTTAAGTTGTGTTCTGATTACGGGTATGTATCTACATCGTATGTCATAACTAAAAGTCAGGTGATGACGTCTTAGGTGACGGTTTCTGAATCATATTGTTGTTTTGCAACGCAAAGCGAAAACTAGATTGTAAAAACCAAGTCTGGGTCTGTTCAACGTTTGTATAGTAGATAGACTTGCTAAAGTCCCAGTTTGCTTCAATAAGCAATAAAATCGAAAGGCATGCAAGAACAAGATGTATATATACAAATGACTTTTTGGCTTTGAATATACAAAAACCAAAGGAGATTTTATACAGTGTATGATGTCTAAGGATAAAAAAAACAATTACGTACTAACACAATATAATGTACATCAGTAGTGATCACATGTAGAAAATGATGAAAAGCAAAGGCAAAAGAAGCTGCCAGGTGCACACAATCTTTACTAAATGACAGCCTGTTTTTAAGTAATTTGGAAATGACCGTTTTCTCATTGTGACCCATTCTATTAAAAAACAGAATGGATAAGTTTGGGGGATTTTAGTGAATACGTTAAGGAGTGCGTTGTTCGGTTAGCTGCAATATTGTAGCTCAAAAGACTTTTAGACAGAAAATTGTGTCGTCTTACACTTGAGCTACAATTGGTGCCTATTATTGCTACCGATGGAGCAAAGTAATGATTACACAAACCATTATAAAAGCAATGTTTGCATTTCAATATCGTAACTTGTTTGATATCGGCTGACCTACTAGGCAATAAAACTGAACCACATAAAATATCAAGGTATTCTCCTAGAGGGATTATTTTTTTTTACATAATACTATATGAAATGGTCTATTCTGAAGGGAATTTATGTGACGGCAAGTCCACAAATTGTGAATTTGACAATCTTTGAGCGGTACGGATTAATAAAGCACGTCTATGTTATTAAGAATGGTAGTTATGTTTGTTAGGACATATAGGTAGCAACATTAAGGAATCTGTAGAGATAATGACGCTCATCAGTATACTTAAAGTTCTATCACCGTTGTAACTCTAGAAATGGTCAAAGCGAATGGACATTAGAAATGGTAATGACAGACGAGTTATAGTTATATAACAGCAGTTAAATATGGAAACAACAAAACTCGAGAGCCGACCACTAAGACAAATTAATTGTCCACAGGTATACTGTATCATAACAATATGTAACTATAAGCGCACCGATTCCAATCTTTTATCTTTATAATTACACTTCAAATATCTTTGCATTATTTGCATTCAATAAAGGGTTAACGTTCTTACAAACGGGCCTGCAGATAGGGTGTTAGAATTGTACATGATTGTAAAAGGCGACTAAATTGGGAAATAATCTTTCCTCTTTTTTTTATAGATGCCAAAACACATTTGTCTATCATCACCAACATTTCTCTATTTTTCATTAGTGGTAACGGTAGAGTAGATGGTCAGGAAGGCAAAAGTATATCTGTTACAGGGAATGTGGGTACATACATGTATGTATTTATGAACAGTTGTTTTCTTGGACAATCTGAATTTCAATATTAAAGCACGTAGAATAGCACGTACAGTACGTGTAGTAACAAGAAGCTGGTTTTAATCAGATTGACTAGATTTTGAGAAATAGTCTTTCCTTTTCTTATTGAACAATGCATATGACATCGTCGGTCACCGATGGGAGTCAGAGCACATTTTCTATAATCACCAACATTTCCCTATTCTCCATAAGTGATAACGGTAGAGTTGGTCAGACAGGCAAAAGCATACCTGTTACAGAGAAAGGCAGTACATTATGAACAGTTGTTTGCTAGGACGGGCTGAATCTCTCCGTACGACGCACAATGTCTGAGGTACGTGTGAGTTTCTTTCAATGCTGATCTTATTGTAAGCATAATCTTACACGGACTTTGACTTCCAACTCTTTTGCTTTAATGCCCTGAAAGTTGACATTACCAAGATGAATTCGAGCTTTGATATTAATTCTGCAATGGTTGTGTCTATAGATATCAATGGTTGTTCCTATGGAGATCAATGGTTGTGTCTATAGAGATCAATGGTTGTGTCTATGGAGATTAATGGTTGTGTCTATAGAGATCAATGGCTGTGCTTATAGAGATCAATGGTTGTTCCAATAGAGATCAATGGTTGTTCCTATGGCGATCAATGGTTGTTCCTATAGAGATCAATGGTTGTGTCTATAGAGATCAATGGTTGTGCTTATAGAGATCAATGGTTGTTCCAATAGAGATCAATGGTTGTTCCTATGGCGATCAATGGTTGTTCCTATAGAGATCAATGGTTGTGTCTATAGAGATCAATGGTTGTGCTTATATAGATCAATGGTTGTTCCTATGGAGATCAATGGTTGTGTTTATAGAGATCAATGGTTGTTCCAATAGAGATCAATGGTTGTTCCTATAGAGATCAATGGTTGTGTCTATAGAGATCAATGGTTGTGCTTATAGAGATCAATGGTTGTGTCTATAGAGATCAATGGTTGTTCCAATAGAGATCAATGGTTGTTCCTATAGAGATCAATGGTTGTGTCTATAGAGATCAATGGTTGTGTCTATAGAGATCAATGCTCTATAGAGATCAATGGTTGTTCCAATAGAGATCAATGGTTGTTCCTATGGAGATCAATGGTTGTTCCTATAGAGATCAATGGTTGTTCCTATGAGAGATCAATGGTTGTGTCTATGGAGATTAATGGTTGTGTCTATAGAGATCAATGGTTGTTCCTATGGAGATCAATGGTTGTGTCTATGAACAAACACAAACTGGATGTTGTCCTTATTCTAATGAATCAAATTATTGTCTACATATGACATAGCAAGCCTGTGTGCACAATGTCCCAATGATAATCTGAACCTGATATCGGTAAACAAAACAAGTTTATTGACAACAAAAGATATTTGATCTGTTGTCTTGGCATGGTTAGGTAAACAGACTCTTTCATTGATGGTTGTTCCTATAGAGATCAGTGGTTGTGCCTATAGAGATCAATGGTTGTGCCTATTGAGATCAATGGTTGTTCCTATTGAGATCAATGGTTGTTCATATCGATGTCAATAGTTGTGTCTAAAGAGATCAATGGTTGTGTCTATGGAGATCAATGGTTGTGCCTATAGAGATCAATGGTTGTTCATATTGATGTCAATGGATGTGCCTATGGAGATCAATGGTTGTTCCTATAGAGATCAATGGTTGTGTCTATAGAGATCAATGGTTGTGTCTATGGAGATCAATGGTTGTGCCTATAGAGATCAATGGTTGTTCATGTTCAATGGATGTGCCTATAGAGATCAATGGCTGTGTCTATAGAGATCAATGGTTGTGTCTATGGAGATCAATGGTTGTTCCTATGGAGATCAATGGTTGTTCATATTGATGTCAATGGATGTGCCTATAGAGATCAATGGCTCTGTCCTATAGAGCTCAATGGTTGTGTCTATGGAGATCAATGGTTGTTCCTATGGAGATCAATGGTTGTTCCTATAGAGATCAATGGCTGTGTCTATAGAGATCAATGGATGTGCCTATAGAGATCAATGGTTTGTTCCTATGGAGATCAATGGATGTGCCTATAGAGATCAATGGTTGTGTCTATAGAGATCAATGGATGTGCCTATAGAGATCAATGGTTGTTCCTATAGAGATCAATGGCTGTGTCTATAGAGATCAATGGATGTGCCTATAGAGATCAATGGTTGTTCCTATGGAGATCAATGGATGTGCCTATAGAGATCAATGGTTGTGCCTATAGAGATCAATGGATGTGTCTATAGAGATCAATGGATGTGTCTATAGAGACCAATGGTTGTTCCTATGGAGATCAATGGATGTGCCTATAGAGATCAATGGATGTGCCTATAGAGATCAATGGTTGTGCCTATAGAGATCAATGGATGTGCCTATAGAGATCAATGGTTGTGCCTATAGAGATCAATGGATGTGCCTATAGAGATCAATGGTTGTGTCTATAGAGACCAATGGTTGTGTCTATGGAGATCAATGGTTGTTCCTATGGAGATCAATGGTTGTTCATATTGATGTCAATGGTTGTGCCTATAGAGATCAATGGTTGTGCCTATAGAGATCAATGGTTGTTCCTATGGAGATCAATGGTTGTTCCTATAGAGATCAATGGTTGTGCCTATAGAGATCAATGGTTGTGTCTATAGAGATCAATGGTTGTGCCTATAGAGATCAATGGTTGTTCCTATGGAGATCAATGGATGTGCCTATAGAGATCAATGGTTGTGTCTATAGAGACCAATGGATGTGCCTAGAGATCAATGGTTGTTCCTATAGAGATCAATGGCTGTGTCTATAGAGATCAATGGATGTGCCTATAGAGATCAATGGTTGTTCCTATGGAGATCAATGGATGTGCCTATAGAGATCAATGGATGTTGCCTATAGAGATCAATGGATGTGCCTATAGAGATCAATGGATGTGTCTATAGAGACCAATGGTTGTTCCTATGGAGATCAATGGATGTGCCTATAGAGATCAATGGATGTGCCTATAGAGATCAATGGATGTGCCTATAGAGATCAATGGATGTGTCTATAGAGACCAATGGTTGTTCCTATAGAGATCAATGGATGTGCCTATAGAGATCAATGGATGTGCCTATAGAGATCAATGGTTGTGCCTATAGAGATCAATGGATGTGCCTATAGAGATCAATGGTTGTGCCTATAGAGATCAATGGTTGTGTCTATAGAGATCAATGGTTGTTCCTATAGAGATCAATGGTTGTTCATATAGAGGTCAATGGTTGTTCATATTGATGTCAATGGATGTGTCTATAGAGACCAATGGTTATTCCTATGGAGATCAATGGTTGTTCCTATAGAGATCAATGGTTGTTCATATTGATGTCAATGTTGTGCCTATAGAGATCAATGGTTTGTGCCTATAGAGATCAATGGTTGTGCTATAGAGATCAATGGTTGTTCATATTGATGTCAATGGATGTGCCTATAGAGATCAGTGGTTGTGTCTATAGAGATCAATGGTTGTAAACACGGAGGTTGTGAATATCAGACTATGATCTGTAGGTTATGTTTAACCTGAAATTAATGAGCATTTGCACTGTATACTGGCTCGTGCCTCTGACTAATTAAAATGTCATTTAAAGAGCTAAGAATTAACACAAACTGGATGTTGTCCTTATTCTAATGAATCAAATTATTGTCTACATATGACATAGCAAGCCTGTGTGCACAATGTTCCAATGATAATCTGAACCTGATATCGGTAAACAAAACAAGTTTATTGACAACAAAAGATATTTGATCTGTTGTCTTGGCATGGTTAGGTAAACAGACTCTTTCATTGATTAATATAATGGAGTTATTATTCATACATTCATAATAAACAAACTATAAACAACAAATCAAGACTACATCCTTCATACACAGGTACATTCTAGAACACCAATCTTCCTCACATCATTAACATTTGCTCTATATCAAAGTTCACAGGATGTTCTGTGTCAAAGGTCATATGATCACCATTCTTGTACTATAAAAGGTCACATGATCAACATTCATTCAATATATCAAGGTCACATGATCTACACGATGCATATCCTAGTTCCTATGGTGATGTCCTCTCAATATCAATGGTCACATGATCATCATTCTCTCAATATCAATGGTCAATATCAATGGTCACATGATCATCTTTCTCTCAATATCAAGGATAACACGATCATCATTCTTGCAATATCAATGATCACATGATCATCATTCTCTCAATATCAAGGATAACACGATCACCATTCTCTCAATATCAAGGATAACACGATCACCATTCTCTCAATATCAAGGATAACACGATCATCATTCTCTCAATAGCAATGATCATATGATCATCATTCTATCAATATCAAGGAAAACAAGATCATCATTCTCATAATATCAATGATCACATGATCATAATTATCTAAATATCAATGATCACATGACCATCATTATCTAAATATCAAGGATCACATGATCATTATTCTCTCAATATCAATGATCACATGATCATCATTCTCTCAATAGCGATGATCACACTATCAATGATCTCTCAAGACCATTTGTTATACAAATACCATGTTTTTCTATATGTTACGTCTTAAACACACAACTACAAGTCTCACAATTGAGTACACACTCCTGATACATTGAGTAAATGCCATGTATTTGAGTACACACACAATACATTGAGTAAATGCCATACATTTGAGTACACGTCCTAAGATATACAAGTGACACTGTCTCTGTCTCGCCTTTCAGCCTTTTACTTTTACATGGATATACAATCTTCACATACACTCACTAATCTCACTGACATTTCCTAAATCTAAAATTCAAGCTTGTCTGGTTTGCCAAGATATTTAATGAATGATTTGACCTTTGAATTATATCATTACAAAGATTAAAAGTTGCACTTATATGAAGAAAACAATAACCACCTAGAACAGGTCATCGAATGTGTGAAGGGATGTAACTGATGAGAAAATTTTCATTCAAGATCTCAGGAAACAAATTCGAATAAGGACAAACAGTAATTACCATAAACCAACTTCCTTTTGTGTATGATTTATTTTCCTGAAATTTTATCTATGCGTAATCGATATCTTTCACAATTCTTGCATAATCAAATTGAAAAGTAGTTCCATTCAATTTTTAATCAGCAAAATTTAATCTCTGCAAAAATGTTTTGAAATGAAAATCGTGCAATTTCGTCCAGCCGCAGAAGAAGTTTGTTTTTAGTATATTATAGCACTAGATATAAAGAAGGAGTCTGGAGCTGGTTGGCTATCTAGTAAATGATTCAAGGAACTGATATACAAGTGAAACAACAAGAATTTGTCGTGATGCCCATGAGCCTACAGCTATATTACAATAACTTACCTAGCTACTACAATCTTCATCAAATCATAGTTTTAATTTAAATGATTAATGAGTAAGATTTATTTCCACCCATTTCATACTAATAATGAAACATTTGATGTTTGAATCATTAAAAGACTAGAAGCTTGAAGGAAGTCACTCTGAAGAACTAATGAAATATGACCACTTTGACAATAGAACTTACTAGTTATTGTGATACTTAGACAATAGAACTAACTAGTCATTGTGATACTTTGATAATAGAACTTTACATCTAATACTAAAGACACTTTGATATTTTGATAATAGAACTTACTACAGACATGATATTTTGATAATAAATCCTACTAGTCATTGTGATACTTTGATAATAGAACTTACTACGGTCATTGTAAATTGTTTACCTTCAATGTTTGAACAGTGAACAATAGAAGGAAAATTAACAATGGATTTCAAATTTGTTCGATGATTGTGAAGTTGATGAAAATTAATTAGAGTGAAGTATCAATTATACATTAAATTTGAAGATGAGTAATGATTTGTCAATAGCACTTAAATACTGTGAATAGCACTCAAAAATATTGTGAATATATGTAGCACTAGAAGAATGTTTTTATGCAATCACTTCGTTCAGTTATAATACCAAGGCCTCTACCAGAAATGGTCAACAGCCTGGCCCATAGTAATGTGAAATCCCTTGTTTTTGGCAATGAAGGTAAAAAGAACATGAAAGATAACTGATAAAACCATTCTTCAACACGTTAAAATATCTTCAGCTTGAATACTCTAATATTTGGCAATCGTTGCTTTCTTTAAACCAAAGTTTCTCTATAACACTCAAAACAAATTCTGAAATTAATCTCTATACTGGTCTCTTGGACAAACATACTACGACATACACCTGATCCAAAGATAGTCTCTTATCAGTGGCTAAACAATGGTTTGTGCGTTTGTGACAGAAAACAAAAACATATTAGCCATTCTCACGTGGCTAAGGAGTTGAGAAAGTTCTTCATGTCATACTCCGAGTCATACTGGTCCTCGTCCCAGAGGTCACCAAGGTTCTCTAACATGGAGGAAACAGTTTCCTTCTTGGAAGAACCAGATTCTGATTGGTTAGAACCTGCTGAACTTTGACCCTTCTTCTCATCATCCAATGAAAATAGGTCTAACAACTGGTCTGTGCCCATGGTCTGAAGACTGGAATTCTCTTGGCTGATCACAGTGTTGGCAATGGTCATTTTAAATTTCTGCAATCTGTGTCAATATAGAGGAAGTGACTAAGACATTGTTTAGATAGTCTATATACAACCAGAATGAAAATTGTATTGCTATGATTATCGATTTATTGCCTATACAGTCATTAACTCAGGATTAAAAAAATTGCTTATCAAGGGTAAAATGTAACTGTGTTACCATGCCACCACCTATCACAAGCAGTATTTAAAGTGCATGGTCACTTTGATAAAATCTTGACAGAATCCCTTCAGCTAAAAGAAACCCTAAGAAATCCCCTCGTAGCTTCAATCTAATGAAAATTAGACCTGCAATTCCACTCCACTACGATGCTCTATGTTATGCTCCAATACAAGCTCTATCAACTCCCTGTTTGGGGTCACCTCAACATGACCCCTATGGTTAGCCAATCAGCATGTCACATATGAAATCTTCTGTGAGGTTAAATGTCTGGAAATGTCTCAAAATGTTCAATTCTAGGCCAGGTGTCATGCTAAGTAGACCTCAAAACATGGGGTTGTTAGATCTTGTATTGGAGTGTATCACAGGAGCATCGTAGTAGATAAGATTGTCATAGCTTGACATTTCCTAGGTAGATGAAATATCTTATCATTCTTACCCCATGATCTTTTCCTCCAGTGTTCCTCTTGTCACCAGACGATAAACATTGACCACCTTCTTCTGTCCAATCCTGTGTGCCCTGTCCATCGCCTGTGGATTCAAATGATAGTAAATAGAATCATCTAAAATTACAAAATTAGTCAGAGCTACCTGCTTTGAAAGTATTCAACAGCACTTAAGCTAGTTAACATGTGGCTAATGTTCCTCTGGAAAGGGGTTCAAAAGTCTTCATATTTTGCCCCTAAACTTAATAATGTAGGCCAGAAAACAGACAAACACAAATATCCTCCACACGTTTAACAGAACATGACAGGGCACTGACTTTTTCTCAGTGAACTTTGGTTATTTTCATGTTCTTCAATATATATCTTGGCTTTCCTACCTGTAAGTCTTTCATTGGATTCCAGTCATGCTCCACAAATATCACAGTGTCTGCACCTGTCAGATTAAGGCCAAGACCACCAACATGTGTGGTCAACAGGAGAAGGTCTATAGATGGGTCATTGTTGAATCTACAACACACATAAAAGCCAAATAGTCAAATGATCAGGGGAGGTTGGTGTAATCCTTTCAAGACTTTCAATTATTTTCAGTTTAATTTTACATTTGGCGACTTAACAGAAGATAGCAAACAACAGGCCATGATAAAATTATTTCAAATAGTGTATGAATATGAATACTAGTATAGGCCTTACCTGTTGACAATATTATATGCCGTGATCCGTGAATGCTTCCATACTATTGCATAAGGGCGTCAATTTTCTTGCGAAACATTTAAATAAGGTCATGAGATTTTTAAGTAGTCTTCAAAACATGCTTCCATCGGTCATGTCGACTATATTCACGGACTCGCGCACGCGCTCCAAACAGACGCGTGCTCTCCGTGCGTTTTGTAATGTGGCATGTGTGTTCGATAATGAAAAAGTAAAAAAAAGTGGTGGCTGGGATCAGATGTTCATGCACACAGGTATGTGGTTTATTCTTTACATAGAGTCAAACCGTGAGGCATATTGATCCCTCATTTGATACCATAAATGTACAATGTTACACATTACTTCATTTTGGGTTATATGGATATATATAACAAATATGCTTATGACACGGAGTTACGATTATGGTGGCTAAATAAGCATATTCAATCTAAAATGAGCTGAAAATATGTATACACGGGATTACCAGAGTCTCAGGTGGCCTACATATGTTGGACGGATAACAAATTCATGGTGCTACATAAGTGGAGGGACGGAGTACCAAGTCTATGTGGCTTACATATGTGGATACGGGTAACCAATCAATGTGCAACAAATGTGGATGGACGTGAGTACCAAGTCTAGTGCTACTATTGAATGACGGCAGTACCAGATTCAATGTACTACTTTTTGATGACGGCAGTACCAGATCAAATGTACGACATATAGTGATGGACGAGTACCAAGTCATGGTGCTACATTTGGAGGACGGATTACCAGAGTTCTATGGTAGCTACATATGATACGGAGTACCAGAGTCTATGTGGCTTACACTGTATGACGGGAGTACCAGAGTCTATGTGCTACATTGGAGTCACGATGGCTGAGCTGAAAGACTGGGGTAAGGTTGTGGTAAAATTACGCTAAACACCAATTCTAGATGAATCTCATTATTGTGTAATTCCATTTGTTGACACTCTCTACGAAATCTACTATGTATATCATTCTTATGAACAATTGAAATTCTGTAGAGAATTGGTAAATTTGTTGGCGACGTAACTCGGTGGTTTATCCGACTGACGAGTTATTTTTAAAAACACTGTTGAAACGACATCACTCGTAACCTAACGTTCAGTGTTTGTGCAGGTATGTCACTCAACATATCACAGGAACAGGCGCATGTGTTTGTTAGTACGTTAGCTCAAACGGACAAATAAAAGTAAAGGAAAAAAAGGGGAGTAGCCCTGGAATCGCCTATTGATATTGAGTCGAAAAGGTCCTTCAGATTTTCCCCACCCCACCTCCAATATACATGCAGGGGCAGTCACCTTGTTGTCGGTCACCGTCCAGTAGCATCTTATGTCTGATCCAGCTTTTTTGCACATCAGCAGATGATGTTTACTCCAGACTTTTTATCTAAGTTCGCCGAAATGTTGGCACCGTCATTAGCAACCTTGGTCTCGAGTTTTTTTGCTTGACTCAATGAAACCCCATATCGAACAGGCAGTCAGCCATGCTATTTCAAATAACCATACGATCAACGAGGTGGTCGATTCTAAAGTCAACGAGATCATCGCTCCGATGAAACTGGAAGTCCAACGCCAAGCCGCAGAGATCGCAGATCTTCGCAAATCCGTATTTGCTCTCCAAGTTGATCTTGATGAACAACAGCAATATACCAGGAGAGGGGCTTTGAAGTTTCATAACGTGCGGATTGATAAGCCCGTGAATGAATTTGATACTTACCAGGCAGTGATTGATATCTGTAACAAACTAGGTGTGCCTCTCACTAAAGCCGATCTATCTAGAACCCACACAATTGGTAAGATACGAAACAATAAAGTTACTATTATCGCACGCTTTGTACGTTACACCGACAGACAGGCCGTGTTCAAGGTAAAATCTGATCTGAAATCCCTCTATAAAGATGAAAAAATCTTTATCATTTTGAATGCCTCACTCCATATCGACAAGGTATCGTAGCCGAACTTGGGAGAATGTGGAAAGACCAAAATCATTGAGTCCCACTGGACAATGGATGGTCGTATTTTCGCTAAAGTGTCGAAAACCTCCCCGAAGATCCTCATTTCGTCTTACGAGTCTGTGAACGCGATCAGGACAAATTCGCGGGTTTCTATGTCGCATCTATCCTCTGAAACCAGGTACCATGCTGATACTACTGGAACTCAGTCTGCTCCATCTGCCACTTTGTCCTCTGCGTCAGCCGGAGGACGTGTCGTATCGGATTAAGTGTCTTTCTAAGTGCACATTTATGGTACATTTTGATGCTGCATATTCGTTATTCTTGCCATAATGTGTCGTCTCGTGTATTAAACACACTTATAATATATTAGTGAATCATATGTGTATATACTGCTATGTTCATGATTATTCCGTCATCTTTTTTTTTATTTTATTTTTTTTTTTTATTTTTTTTTTATTTTTTTTTTTTTTTTTTGCAAATGTAATCTTTACAGCCCTATAACATGCGACTAAAACAAAAAGTTAAATTTGTATGTATTTTCATCTGTTCTTCGATTCTTTGGCCTTTTTCAAAATGAGCTTACAATATCCGTGGGTTAACCACCTACTCTGGTAGTTGAGCCTTACATTATTCATGTACTATTGGAGACTTTTCCTCACGTTGCATTCTTGTCGACACATGTCCGCTGCATGGCCACGGATCCTAACGAACTGTCTATTTTTGGTGGTCAGAAGGTGGATTTGTGAACGGAATGCAGCCTTTGGCACTGTCTCGTATCGTTTTAATTGTCAAATCTGTTGATATTCGGTTTTTTTTTTTCATATAATTGAACGAATAAGCTTGCATTGAACCTGTTTTAAACTACTTTGAATTAATAGATCAAGGTTATTTCCATTTTGTTTCCCTTGTCCCTTTACGTTCTACATTCTCTTAACATTAGCGAAATTGATTTTGTGAGACTCGCAAATGCACGTTTACAGGTATGAACGAGTACGTGGCATGCGCACGTGTGTAGTTGAAGTTGTTGATGTTATGATAGTCTATCCGACTATATATATTGCACAACAACGCTCGCACCTCGTCGAAGACACGATCACATTCATCTTGATTGTACGTGTGCGCACACGTACGCGTATTATTATGGGCTATTATGGCTTGTACGTTATACCGAAACAGTTTTTGGCCATACATTCACGTCATTTTTTCATTGGAATACGGGCGTATCATGTCCAATAAATACTCAGTTTCGTACTTGATAAGTCAATTAGTTCCATTTGGTTTTTGATAGCCCCAGTTTAATTGGTATTTTTTATTGATATAGTAAATCAAACTGTATGCGTTGTCTTCTAATAATCCTTCTCTCCCCCCCCTATTACAATTTGTTATTAATATAGTAAGTAAACTGGGTATATTTCACCACTGTCCAGTACGACCATATATATATATGTATGTATTTACGCTCAACTATATTACCCTTTACTCATTATGAATTGTTATAATACAATGTGAACTGGTTATATTGTACCGCTGTCCAGTACGACCAGATACACATGTATTTATGCTCAACTACATGACATGGATTCTAATAATCCTTTCTTTATTATAAATTGTTTCAATATAAAGTCAATTGGGTATATTGCACCACTGCTCAGTACGTCCATATATACTGTGTCTCAGATGCTGCATAGGTACTATGTCTGTGGAACTTTCCTATTCTTTGTGTCTCCCTTGATGTATGTTAACCACACTGTGTCCTTAGTACATTTCAGGGGTCATGTGGTTGCATTTAGTGCCTTGATATTTAATTATAAGTAAACTGAATATACCATACCACTGTACCGTATGTTCAATTACGGTGTACATGTATATATGTAGATGAATTACAATATAATATTCACTTGTATATATTTTATAATCATAAATAAATAAGTCAGCTGAATAAATCGTACCTGTACTCTGCATATATACATGAATCTATGTTCACTACACGAAGTTGGATTCCAACTCAACTTAGCTTTATATCTATATCATCCTTTTCTATTTTATTGATCTATAAGTAAACCAAATATATCGTACCACTGTACCGCACGACCTTATATACATGTATCTATGCTTAGTCCATGTATGTGAATTTCAACTCAATATAGTTATATATTTATTTATATTATATCATATATGCATGTATCTGTGTTTATAACATGAATGAAGGATTCAAATATATGTCCATATAATTTATATATTTACCCACCACACCTTGCTTCTATCCAATCAGAGATTATCCATGTTTCACCACTCAAGAGTTCCATTTCTTCTACTTCTTGTAACCTGTCCGTGCTATGTACTCTGCCTTGTTTTTCAAATGTTTCCCTTTCGTTTCACTTTACTTCCTTTTCTCTTCTGTCTTTACGATTCAACCCACCTTACAAGATGCGCAATCATATTACCGCTGGTAGACCTCCTATTCACATTAAACGTCTTTATTTTTCAACCCCATGACAGGTAACGATGTATGTGCATGGAGGGCTGCCATCGGATGTTTCTATTGTAAAATATCTTGCATATCAATCACCTTTGTTTTTAAGAAAAATCTTCCGAATATTTTCAAAAATGTTTCTTTCCAAACTCATTTGTGTCCATTTAATATATGTTTTTGCTTCTGCAGTTGTCCCACTTCATTCTTAATCCATATAATTCGTTAGCAATTATTTTACTAATAGCTGGGGATATTCATCCAAATCCAGGTCCTGACTCTGATAGCAGTTTATCTGTTAGTGCTCTGAGTATCCTAAATTTGAATATCCGCAGTCTGCGGAATAAAGTGAATTATTTTGAATTCATTGGTAGACGATATTGATATTTTATGTGTTACGGAAACACATCTTGATGACTCTATTCCAAATTCTGACATCCGAATAGATGGTTTCTCTGAACCTTTTCGAAAGGATAGAAATATGTTTGGTGGCGGTGTCGCTATGTATATCTCAGAATCCCTTTTCGCCAAGCGAAGACTCGACCTTGAATCTGATAACACTGAATTAATATGGTTACAGGTTAAAATGCAAAAATATTCTCTATCTAATTTGCAACTTATACAGACCCCCTAGTAATGATAGTACTGACCTGTGGCAGCATCTGCGATATTCGATTGATGCTGCATTTGAAGAAACTTCATATGTAATTATCACAGGCGATTTAAATGTTGATTTTTCTGTAAATGTCAGAGGTGATTTAGGTTATATTCTGACAAATTATAATTTATTAAATGTAATTACCGAGTCTACCAGGCAGTCTGCTACGTCTTCCACACTTCTTGACCCTGTTATAGTTAGTGATTTGGTTGATGTCATTTTTTCTGATGTTGTAAATATTGAGCGAGCAGTTAGTGACCATGATGCAGCATTTGTAATAATTAAAATTCCAGTAAAAGTTAACCACTTTTATAAAAGAAAGGGTGTGGCAGTACGAGCCATGCTAATGTTGAGGAACTAAAGACCATATTAAGCAGTATCCCGTGGTTTGATATTTTGAACAATATGGCCAAAATGTTAATCAAATGTGTAGTTTTTTTACTGAAACATTTCTTGATGCTATAAGTAAATGTATTCCTTGCAGAGAAATTCTGGTCAGAGATACAGACAAACCGTGGATGAATAGCCTCCTCAGACTCTATATGAGAAAAAGAGATAGACTTAAAAAAAATATTTTTTAACCATAGGACAGATCGAAATAGGAGTAATTATAAGCATATGAGAAATAAAGTGAATAACATGATAAAAAGGGCAAAAGAAATTTTCTACGATAATATCGGATACAGTGAATAGATAATAACAATAACAATCCCAAGATATATTGGAAACTTCTTAGAAAATATACTTAAAGGACAGAAGAACACAGAGATATCCCCGTTATTGGACTGTACCACTAACGAAATGATATATGATAACGACAGTAAATGTGAATCTTTTAAATAATTATTTTAGCTCTGTTTCCACAACTTACCGGCAAATGAATTAGATAAAGATTTACCATTATTTGATAGTCGTACTGGCTCTGTTTTATCCGAAATAAATATTGCTCCCAGTGAAATCTTAGACATCTTAGATATATTAAATGTTAAAAAAGCGTCAGGCCCTGACGGTATAAGTCATTAAAATGTTGAGTTGTGTTGGCCTCAAATGAAGTTGTGTGTGCCTCTGTCTATGATATTTAATTTTTCCCTTTCGTCTGGTGTATATCCTGACGCATGGAAAATTGCTCATGTTATGCCTATTTTTAAATCTAATGACCCCAGCATTGTGTCTAATTACAGACCAATATCTCTTCTAAGCTGTATAGGTAAATTATTTGAGCGTGTAGTATATAAATACATCTATAATTTCATGATTGATAATGACTTAATCTATAAATACCAGGCAGGATTTTTATCCATGCATTCTACCTCACATCAGCTTATTGAAATCTACCACTCAATAATTACCTCCTTAGAAAAGTATGAACATTCCATTTTAATATTTTGTGATTTTTCGAAGGCTTTCGACAGGGTATGGCATAAGGGTCTCATACATAAGCTGAACAATTACGGTATATCAGGTCAACTTCTTCGATGGATAAGTAACTACTTGAGTAACAGAAAACAAGCGGTTTTTGTAAAACAATCATTATCTTCTTTTAAAACAATACTTGCTGGTGTTCCTCAAGGTTCTGTACTTGGACCCTTGTTTTTCCTGATATACATAAATGATATCTGTTGTAATCTTGCTTCTCTAACTAGGCTTTTTGCAGACGATACATTCACTCTCTTACTCATCCTCGAACTTACTTCTAATCGAGAACGAAGCACAATCGGACTTAAGGAAACTAGAAATTTGGTCGAAAGATTGGTTGATGAAATTCAATCCCATTAAAAACAGAGGCTCTAGTCATATCTAATCGTCAGTTACCGTATAACCCGTCCCTTACTTTTGATGACACTCCCATTCATTTTACTAATAATCACAAACACCTCGGTGTTATTATAACTAACGACTGTAAGTGGAATATCCATATAGAATATATCACAAGTAAAGTAACTAAATACATAGCAACCCTACGCAAACTTAAACTAATTCTAAAAAGAAATAACTTGGAAAAACTGTATCTCACTTATATAAGACCTTTGCTTGAGTATGCGTGTGCAAGAAGTATGGGACAAACTGCGGAGTAAATAATTCTTTAAAACTTGAAAATATTCAGTTAGAAGCGGCAAGGATTGTTACAGGGCTTCCAGTTTTTACTAAAACTGAGTTTTTATACCGCGAAACCGGTTGGCTGCCACTTTCTAAGAGACGAGAAGCTCGTAAACTTTCGATGTTATATTCAATAGTCCATGGTATGGCACCAAGTTTCCTCATAGATATATTGCCTGATGATGTTGGTAATTTAACCCCTTATAACTTACGAAATGCATATCAAATAAGAGAACACTACTATCGGTTACAATTATCTCAAAGTTCATTTTTTCCCTCTACTATACATCTTTGGAATGTTTTAGACCATAACATTAGAAATTCTCCTTCCATAAATTCTTTTAAACTCAATATGATGAAATCCCTGAAAACAAATTCAAACTTTAATTTTCCTTTTGCAACATATGGACCAAGAAAACTTAATATCCTCCATTGTCGTCTAAGAAACCGAGCAAGTTCCCTAAAATATGACCTTTTTAGAGCAAATCTTACCGATTCTGCATATTGTCAGTGTGGACATCCCTGTGAGGACAGCTATCACTTCTTTATTGTTTGCCCTTTGTATGCCAATCATCGAGCACTTCTCAACACTGATTTATCGTGGTACGAAGGCGCCATTAACATTGATATTCTATGCAAAGGTGATCTTAACATTTCAATCATTAATTAACATGAAAATTGCAAAAGCCCTATAAAAGCTGTACAAGCAATTCCTGGTAAGAACGGGTAGATTTGATTGATCGACTCTCTCTCTCTCTCTTCATCTCTCTTTTTCTCTCTTTCTATCTCTCTCTCTTTCACACTCTCTCACTCCCCCCTCTCTCTTTCGCTCTCTCTTACTTATTTCCTATATCATTACAAGTTGTCAAGATTTTTTTTCCCCATTTTTCATCGCTTGTTTTATATATTATAATGGTATCACACGAATACTAATAGTAGGGACTAATCTCTATCTTTCTCCCTCTCTCTTACTAGTTTAATGTTCTTGGTGTTTTATGTGAATTCATACTATTTTGTTTCCATGTAATCACGTGACTATTCATTTATGTATGTTTATATTTTCTATATTTCAGGAGAAGTCGCATATAAGTTGGTAAAACTTAATGACTTATCCTTTTGTCATTTAAACTAAAAAATGTCAATAAAATATGTTTAAAACTAACTTTACACCATACCCCCATTGAAAAAGCTTGAAGCTATTCTAATTCTAGTTAAAAATATGAAATAAATAATTAATTGCATCCCGAACAATTCCGTTGGCACTATATCCTCTATGAAATTTTCGTCGAATCTTATACGTGGTGAATCATTTATTACTGGGATAAAAAGTTTCCTCAAATCACTAGATTCGATATGTTACATTTGCCTCGGTTTCGGGAAAATTATATGTTTGCTAGAATGGGCAACTAGCAAACTCCGTTTTGTATTAGGCCCTGGTTGTGATTTTTCTGAATGGCATTTTTCTAGTGGTTTTATTTTCATAATTACTTAAAATGATGCTACATTACATCCTTTGTTGTCAAAGTTCATTGTAGTATTTGTTTTCATGATGCACTCACAATGAGGCTCATAAATAATATGAGTGACCAATAATGTATTTTTCCATGTTGTATTTTAAAATCAAATGTTTTTGCAATCTAGTTTGACAAATCGAGAAATTACTGATTAGTAGCCAAAATATTCAATTTTATGGAATGATTTTTGCTGTACATTTTTTACAAATTTGTGGTTCGAAATGAAAGCCATCATTTATGGGGTTTCATAATGAGTTGTCTCATATGTTTATGGATGTTATATTTTAGTTATTTGTTTTCCATGATGGTTCTGAAAATAATCATACGAGTTTGGAATCATTCAGAGGAGCCTCAAAGCCAGGGATGCATGTATGTTTTGCCAAAATCGTACCACAAAATTTCTGCCAAATCTAAACTTTGAAAAAAAGCATTTTATTGGTATTAATGACTTGTTGTAGAAATTTTAGCCCATACAGCGCTGAGGGTGAATAACGTTAATAGTTCGATTCAGCTAACTGGGGTATTGGGTCCATGAGCTACGATAGAATGGGTTTTTGTTTATACCTCTTGTATTTAGTGATGAAAAGGTAGTGCTCAAATTTACATTAAATGTAAAAAATTTGAACGACAAAGCAGGTTTTTATTATTGGACGAAGTATATCTATTATTCGTTTTGATACATTTTTAACATTAATTATAGTTCCAGATTTACAGAAAGCGAATATTATCATTCGTTACCAGTAAAAATATTTTTTCAGATTGATTTATGTATTTGATACGCGGCATCATTAAAGATAGAGGATATGTGGTGAGAGAATATTATGCACTTGCTATAGAATCTTGGTCCATACCGAAATATTGCATAATAGGCGTGATAATAATTTTCTTGAAACATTTAAATATTCATGTAGATTTTTAAATGTCTTCCAATGACATTAACTTCAGTATATAACTGATTGATTGTCAACGTGGCCACTGTGGTCTCGGTCATGTATCTATATCATTATATCCGAATATACGCACGGAATGTTTTGCGCACGCGCTCCATGAACAGTTTCGCAGTAACGCAATTTTGTTGGAATCGTCGTTGGTATGATTGTGAATAATAGATTCTTCAGTATTAAAAGTGATCCAATTGGAAGGAACCATCAACAGGAACTACGCTGTATTATAACTATAATAGATTGTTACATGTTCTACTTCCATTTGGTTAAAAAGTGACCATTGGCCTGGGATCAGCGTGTTACGCACATTTATGAGGTTTTGGAGATATAATAATTCTTTACATATTTATGTACATTTAACTTTTTTTAGAGTCAAATGCCGTTAGGCATATTGATCAATCACATGTTTATTAGTCCATGAATATGTACAATGTTGAACATACTTCATTCTAAGGTCGATAAATGGACTTATAATATACAATTATGTGATATCTGTAAACGGAAGTTGTTATATCGATAATTGTAGGATATACGCTACATGACAAGGGACATCCAACTCAATAGGTTAAATGGATGATTTGTTACATTCTGGTGTGATTGGACCCGAAAATGGGGAAATTGGATGTGTATATTTGAAGTCTTGTTAATTTTGTTTCAAAACGTGCCAGTAGAGTTGAAAATGATTTAGCGCATAAATTAATGAAAACCGGGATTACATACTTTTTATAAAACAAATGGGGTGGAATATTTAAGAATTTTTTTTTTTCATAAAATCGAGATTTGGCAAATTTGTAAATTACCTAGGAGTTTTTTTCTAGATCAATAGTCACGCATCTAGAGTGAAAAAATAGCGATAATTCCCAAAGCCATCTTACTTTCAATATGTTTTCCACCATGCGTGAAAAGCTAAAAAAACGATGGTCTTTATAGTCAAACGCAATATTTTAATCCAAATTTACCGGTTTTGCTTTATTGTGCCCTTTAAAGGCCCTTTAACAAAACAAATTGTGAAATTTGAAATTTCGTAGCCAGTTACTGGGATCTCAGATTTTCTCTCCTGGGGATTTTCTCCTGGGGGGGGATCAAATTTAGTATGTTTTATATAGGATAAACTTTTTCGAAATGAGCATTATTTGCTCAATTTTCATAGGAAATGAGTCAAACTTGGTTAGAATTATTACCCTGAGATATAGCATTTTAAAACATATCCATATATGTCCTTGTTGACCCCCAGGGACCAGTGGGGCAGGGCCAAACGCGGTCAAAATGACTAAGAATTAAAAAAAACATCTTCTTTTGATTTCATAGATTTAATGGAACAAATACTCTTCATAGATTAAAAAGTCAAATTTATAAAACCACTGACTGACTTCAAGGTCCTGATTGGGCCAATATATATGTAGTGTTTTTTGTGTCTTTGTTTCATTTCTGAATCCGAACTCAGGTGACCGCCAAGGCCCATGGGCCCTCTTGTTTGATAAAAACCCACATACATGTAAGAGGAAATGAGTTAGTCTAGGGCTTATAGTACATAATTATGTAGTTGCATGAGTACCAAAACACTGTAATTACTATAATTAAAATTTATTTTTGAGTACATATTATTATAATCATTAATGCATGTGTATTTTTAAAATATCAATCTTCTATATGGTTCTTTACTGTAGTTAGGACCAAGTTTGAAATTATGGGACAATCAAAGCATGACAGTGGTCCTCAGTGATGGATGTGAAATTGATGACACAGTTGCATTATTTAGTAAATAATGAAAGCTTGAAAAAAACTTGCCGTCCTCAACAAATGGTGAGATATTTTGAGTTTCACTAAAGCAAACCATTATAAGTTGTCACAGAATAATCAATTTGAGCATGAACTAATACAAATAGACTATAACATAAAAATATTTAAAGATTGTATTTTGGGACCATTCAGTCAACAAGATCTATGATAGGCAGCCATCTTGGATTTTGATAGTCAAAGTTTTTTACCGCTATTTCTGAACAAATCTGTCTCAAATTTATAGACTGTATCAATTGGTCCCCAAGCTTTAAGGGCCTTAAGTGTGCAGATTGCGCAACTTAGTTTTTCAACTATCAAAATTCAAGATGGCCGACAGACAGCCATCTTGAAATTTTGATAGTTGAAATTCGTTACCGCTATTTTCATGAAAGTACTGAAGGGATCTGTGACAGGCCCCAGGCAGCCCATCATGGATTTTGATAACATTTGAAGTATGTTTACCGCTATTTCTCAGAAAGGATATAGCTGCAATTTTATATGCAGGCTCCCCATGGATCCTATTTGTACATATTGTATTTTGGGAATGATTGTGGATTAAAGACCTCTCTGGGATCTCTTGTTTGATGCATATCTAGTGATGATCAATATAACTTTTGGGGGAAAGCATGCACTGTTAGCATATGTGGTAGTTAAAAGAAATAATAAAACAATCATTCCATTTATTAACCTATTACAATAATTGAATTCAGGACTAAGTCTTTGGTTTAAAAATTATTTTCTTGGTCAATGATTATCAATTTGTTAAGGTCCAAATGATGTTATACCCTCTAGTAGAAAACCTCCTATGCCCTTAATGTCATTATTTTAGATCCATCAAGGCAATATAACACTATATGGACTGAATCAAAGTCCATATTCTTTATATTGGATATGTGATTTTGCCAAAAGGAGTATCTGATTAGCATGTTAATTTACAAGAAGAACAATGACCAAAGCAAGCCTGCATCCTGAAGAACTCAACATTTGGGCATTGATTGAGTTCACAAATGGAATATTGACTCTGTGTTATTATTATTCTATGAGAATAGTAGAAAATCAGCATATTTCTAATATTATCCAAAAGCTATCATTGCATAATACCTTTTATATAAATGTTCCTTATTTTTCAGCTACCTGTACCAGTCCATCTTCAAATGAAAATGCTATTGGATTTAGTTAAGAAGATTCGAAACAAAAGGACGAGCCTGAATACGCAGGTAGTTAGATGTCAGATAGTTTGAAAAAATCACAATAAATCTATTCTATTAAATTCAGTTATTAAAATGTGTTATTAGTTCTACTGCTTCTTCACGTGGATTATAATGATCAAAATGCTATTTTCACTTGCTTACTTTGACATAAAAACTGTCCAGTAATGTCTAATGTGGTAAAAAAATATTTATTTTAGTCAAAATCTGATCTATTTCTTTCAAATAATCATTATATACATGTATAATATTCAGAGTTTATATGACATTTTTTGATAACCCACGCCCTTTATCAGGTCAAGACCATGATCCGCAGGCCCAAGGGCTGATATCAGGTCAAGATCTGAGTGATAAAGGTGCAATAACATCAAATTGTCATTATCACAACCATTTTATTCACACAATTTATGTCATGGTGCGGCTTTCGTCGTCAGTCCGTCCGTCAACATTTCCTTTAAATCATTACTAGTCATACTTATTTATGATAGAGTTTTACAAGGCTTTTAACCAAATTTGGTCAGAAAACATCCTTGGGGGAAGGGAATCCGAGTTCCGGGTATAAATTTTGGCTCTGACCCCTGAGGGGCAGGAGGGGTGGGCCCAATAGGGAAAACAGAGATAAAACTCATTTTAAATCGCTAATAGTCATAAAGTTCTGCATGAATTGTAACCAAATTTGGCCTGAAAACATCCTTGGGGGAAGGGGAATAGAGTTTGTATAATGTTTGGCTGTGATCCCCCGGGAGCAGGTGGGGTGGGTCCCAATAGGGAAATAGAGGTAAATCCTTTAAATCGCTATTAGTCTTAAAGTTATGCATGGAATTATGAACCAAAAACCAGGTGAGCAATACAGGCCCTCTGGGCCTGACTTGTTGAGCATTATTTGCTCAATTTTCATAGGAATTGATTCAAACATGGTTATAATCATAACCCAGAGATAGCATTTTAATATACCATTAATATCCTTATTTGTCTTGTCTGACACCAAGGGGCCTAAGGGATGGGGCTAGACGGGGTCAAAATGACTGAAATTTTGAAAATCTTCTTTAAATTTGCATTATTGCATATATGTGAAAGAAAAAAAATACAATTTGTGGCCATTTTGGCACTATATAAAAAGATTTGCTCACATATAGTCCTAACCAACTTCAAGAGCCGGATGGGTGCAAGGGTCCAATATAGCGTTTACACTTTCTTAAATTCTGTAACCGAACTCAGGTGACTGTTAAGGCCTATGAGTCTCTTGTTTTATTTACAGAGTAGAACCACTATTTCACAAGCAAAAGAGAGAACGTGTAAGATAAACATTGGATGGATGGCATTTCATAACAATAGATTACACCCAAGTTCGGGCAATGTCAGGAGGTGGGACCAGACAGTAGATTTCCCCCTCACTGCTGATTACAACAGCATAATGGAAAAAGCTAAAGAATTGTGTTTTTTTTTTCCTTAATGGTAAGATCAAAATATCTAGGTAAATGGATTTTTTTTAGTTGAAAACGGTGACAAACTGAAAAAAGGATTGATTTGAATGAAATGTTATGTAACGTTAGTTATGAAATATTATGTACATATAATGTGAATTTGAGTTTTGGGAAGATAGGTAACTAAGCTTTTTCACTTGTTAAAAACAAACTTATTGATAAATGAATTGTTATTGGATTTGCGAGTAACCTGTCTTTGATATGCCTTCTTATTTAACCAATTATACAACGGAGTGAAGTAAATGTACTCCTATAGAAGGTGAAATTAGATTTCAATAAGATTTGCTAGCATAGATATCCACACATCAAAAATGTGTGGTTTGTTATATATGGAAGAGTAAAACTGTTGATGTTTCCTTTGTTTGGGCTGTAGTTCCTCTACCAAAATTTCCTGTTACAATCATACATGTAGATCTGTATGAAAATATCACATTTCGAGATATTAAAACTACTTTAAATTATTTAGGATTTATGCTTCTTTTTTACGGCAATACTTCTTGATTGATGTTCTCTTCACAAGCTTTCAGCACGAAGGATTTGGGGTTGTATTGCTGTGCAACTGATAAGTCAAGGTTAAGGTTTACTGTAAATCTGTAAAGCTTTTTTTGGGTTCAGCAAGGCATTGGGCCAGGTATTGTTTATGATGTGATTATTGAATAATCAACCACAAGAATTTCCATCTATATATAAGCTATAAATAAGATTCCCATCAATATATATTTATTGTTTGGCTATATAAAAATTTCTTCTGCTTTATAGGTACTTCCAAGAAAGGCACGTGGGGGAGTTTTTCTTTCGCCATTGCTTGGGTGATTTTAAACAAAACCTGATACCTTCAGCCATGTTTCTACTAAAGGGGACTACGTAAGGCTGAATTGTCTAACAACCAAAGCCAAGACTTCTTACCTTATGTCAAAGCCAAAGGTGAGTTTGTAACTGTTAATTATGAATCTTTTTTTGGTTCACAGTAGTAAATTCATGCATTTCAAATGTCTAAAACAAATTCACATGACTCAGTGAAAATCGTCATATGCGCCATCCGTCGTCTGTAAACTTATGAAGTAAGACCAGTGGGATTAAGCTGAAATTCACTTAAAATGAACCTGACATTATCCCAACCAAGTCATGTGTATTTGTTATTTTTAGGTTAGTAAGAAATCCAAGATGGCCACCACAGCTGCCATCTTAAAAACACATTTTGAACTTCTTCTCAAGTTTTGCAAATGCAATTTGGCTGAAAGTTGCCTGAAATGATTCTGACATGATCTTGACCAAGCGTTGTTATTTTTCGAGTTGCCCAGTAAGAAATTCAAGATGGCCACCACAGCTGCCCATCTTGAAAACACATTTTGAACATCTTCTAAAGTTACACATTTGCGATATAGCTGAAACTTGCCAGAAAATATCTGACATGGTCATGACCAAGTGTTGCTCCTTACCTGGTCAATCTGAAAACCAAAATGGCCACTATGACCGCCATATTGAAAACACATTTTGAACTTCATAAGTTATACCAGTGCAATTTACCTGAAACTTACCTGAAATTATCCTGACTTGGTCCTGAAGAAGTGCTATATTTTTGGTTGATCTGAAATCCAAGATGTGGGCAACCTTCAATCCTTTCTGATAAATAGATGTAACAAACTTTAAATATTAAAAGGCAAGATGGCTGCCATCTTGAAAATACATTTTGGACTACTTCTCAAATCCAAGATGGGAGCCAAAGTCCGCATCTTGAAAAACTGCATTTAATTCTTTTTCTATTCAACTGATGCCATTCCTTCTATTCGTAAACAATTATGTTGATGCCAATTCTCAGAAAATGCTAAAGGGAACTAACTTCATGTATACGTTCCCCTGGGTATTTCGTGGTGCATATTGTATTTTGGGACTGATTTGAGTGGGATATCCAACATACATTCATTCATTTAGGATTTTGATAGTTGAAGAGTACTGCTATTGCTCAGAAATTGTCAAAGGGATCTGTCTTAAGACAAGATTGCTGACATATGACCATCTTGGATTTTGACAGTGAAGGGAAAGAAGGAAATGAAGAGAAGTTCCCTCTTTGCTTTGACCAACATAGATAATTTGATGGTGGGTGCCAAGATCCCTCTGTGATATCTTGATTTTACTGCTCTTGCCCAAAAATTGCAAATAGATATTTCTCAAACATTCTCAAATATCATCTTGGTCATCAAAGGTTTGCAAAGTGCTTTTTATGAATGATCAGGAAACAATATGGCTGATAAACCAGCAGGGATTTCTCTGACGCAAGTTGTCTGCGTCTTTGATGTTTAAAATAACAAGCAACAATTAGCATTTTGATATAATTCAAAAGAAGTCTTTGGCATTTCTGATATATCAGTAAACCATAAGGTTCTTTCAAAAACTAAGTCATGAATAATCTACAAAAGGCAACTTATGCAACTTTGTTTCAAATCATAATTATGGATGTAAATAAGTTCTTAATATTGATGATATTTCGTATTACCTGGTGCAGGTGAGCAATACAACCCCTATGGGATTCTTGTTATATACATGTAATCACAACATAACATACTGGATAGATTCATTGAGATGATAATTTCTTTAGATTTGGACTCTTTTGTTTCTTTCAGGAGGAGGAGGAGGACTGGGGAGCTCCCAGACCTAGACCTTAATGTCCCAAGTCCCAATGTAAGCTTGATAAGTGTACCATCATCACCTGAACTACCAGATTTGTTACATGTAAACATGGATGATCTAGAGATTCCTGTGGATATATGGGATATTAATGTCAATGCTGGTATAGCTGTCACTAATGCTACAAATGCTACTGTTGGTACAAATGCTACAAACGCTACTGCTGGTACAGATGCTACAAATGCTACTACTGGTACAGATGCTACAAACGCTACTGCTGGTACAGATGCTACAAACGCTACTGCTGGTACAGATGCTACAAACGCTACTGCTGGTACAGATGCTACAAACGCTACTACTGGTACAGATGCTACAAACGCTACTGCTGGTACAGATGCTACAAACGCTACTGCTGGTACAGATGCTAACAAACGCTACTGCTGGTACAGATGCTACAAACGCTACTGCTGGTACAGATGCTAAAAACGCTACTGCTGGTACAGATGCTACTGCTGGCGAAATGGATGTCACTGTTTGTGATACAGATCATTCCTATGTTTCACCACATAGTTCACCAGTGGTAATTATAAGTTTTATATTATTAGTCTGTCACACTATGTCTGCTTTTGATAGCACATGTAATTACGAGTAATTTTCACCTTAAAACTATCTTATTATGGTGATAATACATAGTAACCAAATATGCAATTTTGGGTCACCTGAAACAAAGTCTCAAGTAACCTATTCTGATCGCCTTTTGTCCGTCGTCGTGCGATTTGTCTCGTGTGTCGGTAAACAATTTACATTTTTTACTTCTCAAAAACCTCTGAAGAAAATTCAATGAAATTTTGCACAAATCTTCTTAGGCATAAGGCCAATCAAAATTAAGAATTATGTGTGCCCTACGCCCCAGGGGGTTGCGGGAGGGGCAAAAAAGGATATAATTAACTGAAATTATTTGTTTATTCACAGATGTGCTAGAATCAAATACTCTTTATAGATAGAGGTGTTTTAAGGCCCTTTACCAAAATGGTGAATTTCATAGCCCTGGGGTATCAGATTTTTCACTGGGGAGGGGGGTCAAATTTACTCTTGTTCATATCGTATTGAGCATTTTTGAGCATTATTTATTCAATTTCCATACAAAATGATTCAAACTTAATTAAAATTATTTGCTAGAGATGGCATTTTAAAATCATAGTAAAATGTCCAGGCCGGACCCATGGGTCTGAGGGGCAGGGTCAAAAGGGGCCAAAATGACAAAATGTTCAAACAATCTTTGGAATCAAATACTCTATGCAGCTTAGCATTATTTGCTCAATTTCCATAGGAAATGAATCAAACTAGGTTATAATTATTATCATGAGATAACATTTTAATATACCTTTAGTATACAATTGGTCTCGGCTGACCCGATTAATTTTTGTTTTTTTAATATTTTTAGCACCCAATCTGATGATGGTGGGCTATTCAAATCGCCTTTCGTAAGTGGTCCGTGGTCCGTCCGTCTTTCCCGTCTGTCCGTTAACAATTCTTGTTATCGCTATTTCTCAAAAAGTACTGAAGGAATCTTTTTCAAATTTTATAGATAGGTTCCCCTAGAGCCCTAGTTGTGCATATTGCATTTTAAGACCGATTGGTCAACAAGTTGGCCGCCAGTCAGCCATCTTGGATTTTGATAGTTAAAGTTTGTTACCACTATTTCTCAGAAAGTACTGAATTAAGGTATCTGTCTCAAATTCCATTTGTAGGTTCCCCTAGGACATTTGTTGTGCATATTGCATTTTGGACCAATCGGTCAACAAGATGGCCGACCGGACGCCATCTTGGATTTTAATATTTAAAGTTTGTTACTGCTATATATTTCAGAAAGTACTGAAAAGATCTGTCCCAAATTGCATATGTAGTATGCAGTTAAAATTTGAAAAGCAGAGAAAATATCCCTCTTTCCATTTTCAACATAGATCATTCTTTGGTGGGCGCCAATGCAAGATCCCTCTGGGATCTCTTGTAATTCCATCACAAGGATATATACTATATTTATTTTTCTACATATATGTACAAAATATATATATATATATATATAGGTGACAGTGCCAACTATAATTTTGACTTTAATGTACTGTAAGGTCTTCTCCACGAATTTAAGTGCCAATGAAATTGTAAAAGTTTATAATCCACGAAAATTTTGCCCAAAGAAAATAAATGATTCATTATAGAGGTTTGCATAGTAATATGTACACAATAATCATGAATTTGTCATTCATTTTTCAGATTGTGAATATGCCAAAGATTCCAACCTGCCAAATTTGTGCCGACAGATACTGTGATTCATTCTTGAGCTGCGGTCACATCATATGCTATGTGTGTGCAATAGAACTTGATGAAAGAGATAAAAAATGCCATATTTGTAGAAATCCATTTACAACAATATCCAAATTATACTACTAAATGAAGGTCCCCCCCAAGATTGGATCATAATGGTATTGTTCTTCATTGTTAATCGACCAAGCATTCACCCATTGAGAAAACTGTTCCATCATCCATGAAAACAAGAAGAATATTGCCTACAAATTTGGATCTGAAACCTGCTTTTTATTGATTGTTCTCTGACAACGAATATTTTAATCTGTTTCTCTACAGGAAGTTTGAAGGATTAGATGTGCCATCATCATTATGTCTTTCAGATCTAAATTAGCTGATAGATATGCATGAGTATACATTGATGCAGCTTTGTTTATGCATGGATGCACAAAGTATTTCCAGTTCAACTTAAGTATTACGCAAGTGAAGTTTAAGTGTTTAACATGGATGTCATTAAGAATAGATTTAAGCCAAGTTCAATATACGTAGTAACACCTCAATTTATATCTTTTGTGAAAAACATATCACCACATTATATCCACTTCTTCAAAATTTGAAAAAAGAAAAATTACTTTTGAAATTATGCTCAGTGACCTTTAATGCTGCCATGGTCAAAAAAATAAAAAATCACCAGAGACTCAACTATGGATTTGAGGGGGAGGACTTTGCATTTTCCTTTTGGAGGGGAAGTTAATTGTATGTAGTTTAACTCATTCCTGCCTGAAATTTCTTAATGGATTAAGAAGAGCCTAAATGTGTCTTCAACAGTGAACGAGTTAAAGATGCTCCACCGCTGACAAATGGTATTTTTTCGCTATCAAAAACAGGAGCAGACGATTTAGTATTTTTCTTCAGTTACAAAAGTTACTTACTTTACACCATTACCAACATTGAAAAGTTTGAGCTTCTAATTTTACTTTAAGTTAAAAATATGAAAAATAATTAATTGCATCCCGAAAAAATTCCGTGGCACTATATCCTATGTGGAATGAAGTACTGATTGCGCATGCACCAAAAGCTAAATAAAGTATTTTTATATATTTTTTGTGTTAATTAGACATATATATACACGATTAAACACCTATTATTGTTCAAATGATGTATATCATTTATGCTCTGTCGGCGGTGGAGCATCTTTAAGTAATTAAGGAAATTAAACTTTGGAGAATATCATTTTCAGTTTCCAATTGGGAATCACCCAAAGTTGGCACAAATTAATGTGGATGGATGAACAGGGCCAAAAATTAAAGTGACAGATATTTCAAAACTTAATCAAAGTCAAAGTTATTTGGAATCTCATACTGCTCGTGATTTTAAGGGTATTTAGATAGTTGATCAAAATTATATATATATGTGTTACCATTTCCTCCTAAATAGGAGGTCAATATTGCTGCTTTATATTAGATATAGTTGGAAGACACAACTTTTTGGCTTTACAGTTTGTAAATATACATAATCACTAGTCATAAACAAGAAGGTTTACATTTTACTTTTGTGTTTTGCACTGTTGGACCTCTATTAGCTGATGACTGGGCTAAACCGAAATTGAAGATCAAATAGGTTTTTAAAAAATGTTCTTTTCCAATTAAAGTCTAATAAAACATAAAGAAAAAACTTCACTATCTCTCACAATTTCAAAAATCATTTCTAAATTTAGCTATATCCCAAGATATTGCTTTCAGAAACATTACACGATTCAGGTGACCATTTTAGTCCCTGGGTCTGTTAGGTATCGCTATATCCCCTTAATATAAGCATAAAACAAATACATTTTTCTGTAGCTGGAGAGATATGCAAATAATATTCATATGTTTTTCATATGGTTCTAAAAAGTGTGCATAAGACCTTACAGTTACAAGTGTAAGACTTTTGATGCAGTTGAATGTTGTAAATTGCTGCTCCACCTTCATTCTTTTAATTTTCTTTTTTTTTAAGAACAAAAAATGTACATTTTATCATGTATCTTGTTGTCTTCACTTTTTTGTGGGCTATAGATTCTGAAGTCTTTGAAATTTGATTCAATGAACATATTTCCTCTTGTTAAGCCTTTCTGATCAAAATTATAAGTACATTGTATCTATATGTACAGAGTTTACAATAAATTAATCAAACATGCAATTCTCAACTAGTCCAGTTCACTGCTAAATTAACTTCTTTGTGACACAATTAATACTCAGTTACTAGTTTATTGCCTAGCTAGAAGCTACAACTTTTTTCTACACAGCAAAGCAAAAAGTCAATTCCACATATAAATTGAAATGTTGTCTAGGTCAAAGCTGCTGACACAGAATGTTAGGGACATAGATAAAAAGGTAAAATCAAAAACTTCTTAAGTCATCACTCCATGAATTTTAGTAGAAACCATTGCAGTTTGATGATTAAGAAGACAAGCTAGCCTACTTATTTCACAAGTCGCATCTTTTCTCCTCTTCAGAATGGCTGTCGAGTATTTCCTTGTTTTAGAGTAACTAAATTTTTAAATTTTGATTTTGTATATTAGATATCTTTAATATGGACTCAAATGCAAAATTTAATTTGGAACACCACTGTGTATCATAATCATAGCCATTGTGTGTAAATTGCTGCCATAATTATTAAAGTGCCTTCACTCCAGACATATATGTTTTACTGGAACAGCCCTAATTAGTTTTTGAAATATGATAATATTTTTTATTTGCAAGTATAAAATATGCTAAGCAGCGTATGCAATATACAATGTACACATATAATACATTACTTGTATAACCATTCATCTCAATTTTTCTATTTCATTATTGTGCTATAAAACTAGTACCTTTCTTTTATGTTATTTTGTTGAGAAATACTCCTCTTTATTTCTTAATCAGTGCATGCTGCAGTGACTATACTTGTGTAGGTAACACAGTATTAAGCATTATCTAAGCAGTGTTTAATGATCAAAAAAGTATATAATTAGTCCCATGTTGGAAACGGAGGGTGGGGGTAAGATGATATAGTGTATAACAATACAAAAACTATGTTACTATTGTCTATCATTTGACCTGAATCCTTAATTTCAAAAAAGTTGGTATGATTCTATTGGACACACTTCAGGAGATTTAATTTCATCAATTTAGCTTGTTATGTTTCCATTACTTGAACATTTTACGAATACATGTTTAAGATGCTATGTACTAATACTGTATCAAGCCTATAGCTATACTACTCTAATCAGAAGGTGGGCTTTTCAAATCGTCTTTCCTCCATAGTCTGTCCTTCCATTTGTCCATCTATTCCTAAATAATTATTGTCTTTATTTCACAGAAAAGAATGAAGGGGTCTCAAGTTTCATAGGTATAGGCCCACTTTGGGCTTTAGTTGTGCAAACTGCATTTTTGGAAGAAGATTTTGATGGCTTACAGACAGCCATCTTGGATTTAGATACATGTAGTTAAAGTCTGTTACCACTGTCTCTCAGAAAGTACTGAAGGGATGACTTTTCATATTAATTTCCCTTTAAGCCCATGTTAAGCATATTGAGTATTTGGACCAATCCAACAACAAGATTGTTGACCGGCAGTCATATTGGATTTGGAAATTGAAGTTTGTTATTACTTTTTTGTTATGTCTTTTTTATAACACACAAAGGCATAATAATCATTACATTTTTGTTAAATAATTTGATTTTATGATATGTACTACATGTATCTTTATCTCATTTTGGATTTAATTAAATTTTGATATTGGCTATTATTCAGAGTTTAGCTTGTATTTTAAGTCAACTGACCTGGTTAACGTTTGCTTGTTAGTCCCTTGGCGATGAAACCTCGTAATTATATCCGGACTATAGTGTTTGTTGTTGTCTGTCCGTCTGTCTGGCTAGATGTTGGTTTCCATAATTCCAAATTTCACAGGAGTTTTAAAATTGAAATTAGTATCACTACCAGGGTACTTACCCTTTGTAAATAAGGTTTGCAGCTTTAAACATCACAGTTGTTACCATTTGCACTGAATAACTTTAAGTAAATGCCCATTATGTTCAATAAAACCTTTTCACATAGGAAAATGCTTGCTTTTTTTTTGCACTTTTTGGCTCCCCAAACAAGTCAAAATTTCAAATCAATTATATTTAAAACTTAAATTGTTGAATTCAAGTAATGATATAATTGGCATGTCAGTTTTGTATCATTGCAGCTGTAGCTAAAGTTTCTATGGTTACCGGTCATCCTAAAATACATTAATTATGAACAAGAGGCCCATTGGCCTTAACGGTCACCTGATATTTAATACAAATTAGTTACGTATTAATTTACTAGCCAACTGATGTCTTTTGTTTGCGAAATAGGAACATACATCTAATAGGTCTACATACAAAGTTTCATTAAGCTTGGTGCATATTTACTAACATTACCATGTTCACAAGGTTCAATAATTATTATTGCAAAGGGCAATAACTCTGTAAATAATTTGGAGTTGTGAATCAAGCTTAATTTTTAACTTGTCCGAAATCTTTCCAATGTTAGTCTACACACAGTTTCATTAAGCTTGGTACATTTTTACTCAAGTTATCATTTTCACAAGATTCAATAATTATAATTGCAAAGGGCAATAACTTGTAAGTTACAATCTAATCAATTTTCAAACTTATCCGAGATCTTCCAATTTTAGTGTAAATACAAAGTTTCGTGAAGCTGTGTGCATATTTATTCAAGTTACCGTATTCACAAGGTCCAATAATAATTATTAGTGCAAAGGGCAATAACTCCGTCAATTATTGTCGAATCAAGCTGATTTTCGGACTCGTCTGAGATATTTCTAATGTTAGTTCACATACATCATTCAGTTCGGTTCATATTTACTCAAGTTATCGTGTCAACAAGGTTCAATAATTATTATTGCAAAGGACAACAACTCCGTAAGTTTCGAACTTGTCCAAGATCTATCCAATGTTAATCTACATACAAAGTTTCATTAAGCTCAGTTTATATTTACTAAAGTTATCACGTTCACAAGGTCCAATTTTAATTATTAGTGCAAAGGGCAATAACACCGTAAATTACAGTTGAATCAAGCTGATTTTCGAACTCGTTCGAGATCTTTCCAATGTTAGTCTACACAAAAAGTTTCATTAAGCTCGGTTTACATTCACTCAAGTTATCGCATTCACAAGGAAACGTTCACGAACGACGCACAACGGACGACGACGGACAAAAGACTATTGCAATAAAAATGTGAAATTTTGTCAATATTGGCCATTTTAGTAAGTTTTTATGTCATGGTGCTTCGTCCGTCGTCCGTCCATTCGTTGTCTGTCAACATTTCCTTTAGATCGCTACTAGTCATACTGAGTTCTGCATGGAATGTAACCAAATTTGGCCAGAAACATCCTTGGGGGAAGGGGAACAGAGTTAGTATAAATTTTGGCTTTGAACCCCTGAAGCAGAAAGAGTGGGAGGGTAGATCGACCCAATAGGAGAATTAGAGGTAAACAATGAATATGTATTCAGAACATTAATTGGCATTACAAACCAGGTGAGCGATACAGGCCCTCTGGGCCTTTTGTTCTTCAACAAAATTGATATTTATATGTTCCACGTGGTCTCTGGTAATACCTGTTAGTTTTGGCTTGGATTTGAAGAACATTAAAGAACTTTAAATTGAGATGCCTGACCATGACCCATCTTTATTTGACAACAAAGGCATATTACCGTAGTATGCATGTACAATATCTTTTTGAGAAGTACTACAACTAGATAATGCTGTAATATACCTGCAGGCCTTTTCATCGGGTTCATAAAAGTTCTTAAAGGAATGAATACCATATCAGGCCATTGTAAATATAACTCGAAGTCATTCAAGTCATTTTTTCACCATTTCCCCCTTATTTCCAGCATATGCTACAGGCCAAATATAATGTTTCTAGCTTGCTGAGATGATGGGCTATACCAAGCTCGTTCAAATGAATGATCTTGACTTAATTTATACATAACGTAAGGTGAAATCTTTGAACAGCTTTTTGTCAATTGTCAATAACTATAAAAAGATGTCCCAATACAAAAGGTATTTTAAAGTCTTCTGGTTATTGACAAAAAGTTGTTTATAATGTTCTGTCTATTTGATCCCACGTGACTTTGAAGAAAGATCAAGGTCATTCATTTAAATAAACTTGGTAGCCTTTTATCCCAGCAAGCTGCAAACCTAATATCCGTCAGTACCCAGTGCCTTTCAGTATTTAGAAGTTGTTTTAATGAAATGTTTACAGACGTTGGACGGCACATAGGCAGACAACACACAGCCGACTGTACACAATGAAGGATGAAGCCTAATGAGTATATATAAAGGTCTTCCTGGCTCTTTGTGTCAGATGACCTATAAAGTACACAACAATTATCAAATGATCAAAACTAAATTTACTATCCTTTTTGTAAGATTATAAAAAATCATCTGTTAAATACAGCTTGATTAGTTTTCGACATTTTTTTTTAACAGCACTTGCTATTATTATACATTCATGCATAGGTCTCTAATGTGGCTTTCTCGTTTAAATCTTGTTTATGATAAATTTAAATACATTCTTTTTTTCTCTCTCTCTTAATTCTTAAAAATTATCATGGTCATTTAGAATGGATTCCTGTGAGAATTTGGACAATAAATGTATAATCTGGAAAGTGTTTCACTCAATTTCATCAACAAAAAGAATTATGTTGCAGAAAAGTTCTAGTGCTTCATTCCTTGACCTTGGAGGATAGTGCAATCCATGTCTTTGAATCCCCTGATTGGCCACAACCTGAAATTCATCACAGACACCATTTGCTGTTGGAGTGTGGCAATACTCTTGTACGATGCCATCAATATTTCCTGGTAGCGCCATTTTGTAATCTTTCGTAGCAAATACTTCTGGTTGGTAGTAGAGAACATCTGGCTTTCCAAATGGTCCATCTGCATTTCTACTTGGTCTGATTCTATGCTCATTCCAGTGACGCACTACATCTTCCAAATCCTTGCTAACAAGCTGTAAGAAACAATATCGAACACATTGAAGGTGAACTTCATCAGTTGTGTCCAAAATACCATACTCTGTCATAGATTTGAACAAATCCATCCATGATTGGCCACACATTGAACGAAGATTTCTCCAGAACCTTTCAATTCGTGTATTTCTGAGAGAAGAGCCATACATAAAACTGGAGAGACCTTGAAAGGGATCAGTGTGGTTCCAACGAAGGGCGTACTGCAGATCACGTACAATTGAGTTCTCTGTTCCTTTGTCGGCATAAACAATAAAGGGAACGCCATTTATCTTGCGGACATAATCCATGTAAAAATGTGCAATATATTCCGGTTTTTTGTTTGAACTGCATGCCTTTAGCCAGACCACTCGTCTTGAAAATCCATCAACAGCTGCATGAATGGAAATTCCATAAGGTTTCAGTTTATCCCAGCCATCAATGTGGATAGCAAAGTTTGGTCCTTTGTTGAGATAGTGACGGCGCCGAAAAACATGACGACTGCGGGAACGAACACCTTCAGCATCCAGTACTGATAGAGCAAGTCTTACTGTTTCTGATGAAGCGTTGATGTCATGATCAGTTAATAAGCGTCTCCTCATTGCCCTATAACCAATATTCTGTCCAGTATTGGACAACTCTTGTAGTATTACTCTAACTATGTCTTCTAATGATGATTCATTATTTCGTCTGTGTAAGTTCATCCTCCTAAGTATCTGATGGACCTGTCTTTCACTAACTGCTGTGGCATGACGAACAGCCATAAATCCAATAATTTCCTTTATTGTATAGCCAGAGTGATAGTATATTGCTATCAAGTCATCCCTATTCAAAATGGCACCATCATTAACCACCAGGTTATCAAAGGAATGAGCACCTACATACTGAGTTCCATTCATCTTTCCTGCAAAAAAAAAATGAAAGATTTATTCAAAGAGATATACTTTTTAACACATCAAAAAGAGTAGACAATGTTACATACCAGTGATGTATTTCTGATTATAATAGGCACCATCTACATTTTGTATACATAGAGTATAGGCTTAGACTTTTATTATATGTATAGTATCTATGTGCTATGATCATGGTAATGCTTACAGTATACTGATTAGCCAATCTAATTAAAATTGATATAATTACTTTAATCAAGGATTTATCAGTGACTTATAAACCCTTGCTCTAATAAAATTGAACTAGAACTGTAAGAGGATGGCTGACTAATACTAACGCTTCCTCTTCTTAAGTGTCTGCAGGCTTGTTCTTGAAAAAAAATCATGGTCACAGGAAAATTGCAAGTTGGCCGGACAAATTATGGCAACTAAAATTTTGACTAACGGAAACCTGCATGCCTATCCCAACATAATCCCAAACAATACTGTCAAGTTTCATTGAAATTGATCTAGTAGTTTAGGTGGAGTTGTTGAGACAAATTTTGAAACCTGTTTATAGTGACCTGGTTACCATGGCAACCAAAATTTCGACAAACAGAAACCTGCATGCACATCCTGACATGGTCCTCAATACTATTGCCAAGTTTCATTGAAAATGACCCAGAAGTGTAAGAGAAGTTGTTCAGACAAAATTAACCTGCATATAGTGACCAGGTTACCATGGCAACAATAAAGATCATTAAACGTGATTAGCATTTATCATCTTTATATGAACAAACTAAGTTATGCTTTAAAAATAAATGTTGACGACCATTTTATTGATATTTAAACCAGAGACTTGATCCCTGTTTAAATGTATATTTCTACACATGTATGACATCATGTTTGAAAAATATTTTGATTGATATTGGTATTTTAATTTTTATTTATTCGTTGTATAGTCAGTTTGTGCAACATAAATTATATAAACATTAGGTTTATATTGAAATAAAGCAAAAGTTGTGTGCAAATTTCAAAAGATACGCTTTAGTGATGACGCACATTGTCAAGAGACATTTTAATCATAGATTTTATTTTAGTGTAAAATACACTTTAACACACGCCAAATGTACTATTTTTATCTTAAACAGATTGATTAATTGTTAATTTTATTTTCAAAGAGTAAATTTAGATTATGGTATATGTACTTCATTCCATTATTACATGTATGTATATTATGTACATGTAGTTGGATACATACAAAATTGAACTGGTACAAAGGTCTGTCACATACTGATATACTGCATGGGAATACAGATATTCCTGCATAAATGGCTTATGTACGTATACATGTACTGTAAAATCTAGGCATACAGGTCTAGATCTTTTGTCATGGCCACCAGGCCTAGCCTAGGGCTCTTTTCTCCCTTCTCCCTCTTTCCCCACCCCACCAACTATATATATATATGGTGACACCTTATCTGAGATAATGATCAGTCAGGCATCACAGGTAAGGTATACTTATTTTCTTTAACCCAATGAGTCCATGCCAGTATAACATTCAATACAATTGATAGCATGCTGTGACAGCCTCTGTACCTGTATAATCTGATTAGTACAGTAAAGTCTACCAGTCTACTTGACCTCATGTCTCATATTTCAAATAATAATAGTAATAACAAACCTATTTGTTATCAAAGTGAGATTATTCTTTCAATTGAAAATGATTGTTATATTTTTTTTCTCAAAATGAAGATAATGTATACACAATGTTTTGTGTCTTGTTTAGGAGATGAAAAGGTGTTTATTAAATTATATGTATTATGGTTAAATTTATATCAAGTCCCTACATACATATTTTTTATATATTTATACCATCGGTATATAATATTGACAGGACGTCAAGCTCCTTGTTGTGTCCAACATTTTGCTAAATAAATATATATTAAGGATGTACTCCTTTGAGAAGTCAAAATTTTCTTGTATTAAACTTTTTTCTCATATAGATTTTTGGAAATAGGAGTTCATACCATGAAAGAAAATGAAAGAAAAAACATATGTCCGTGTGCTCGTTTTTGAGCTATTGTCACTCAAAGATACCAAAATGACAAAATAGTGGATTTTATAGGAATTTAGCCGTTTTGACTACATACACTAGAATTTAAAGCCATAATTCCCTAATGAGGTGTTTGATATGTATGGATGTTTGTAGAATTTATTTTCAAGTAGTCTTCAATGAAAATATACCAGTTATGATTAATAAGAGTCATATTTTTTCTCAAAATAACAACATTTGCTACCCCTACCCCTTAATTTTGAGCTCCAAAATGCACCATTTTCAGCCATTTTTGTCAAATTTAACCCTTTATGGAAAAAGTTATGGTATTAAACTTTTCTCAATAGTTTGCATATCAATAGGGAAAGGGTTGTTCTTTCTAAATCAGGCAGAAAAATGGGGGGTCCGTGTGCTTACTTTTTTGCCCCATTTAAATATTTGTTATTTTTCAATATTTTTGACTAAAAAATAAAAGTGCTCAAATTACCATTAAATGTAGAAATAAAGTGACAAAAGTGTATCATTTCACACATTAATGTTCAATATTTTAATTAAAATGAACCCAGTGAAGATTTACAGCAAAAATTAACTCGATACAGCTGAAAATGTTGACGCGGTGATGATTTAAGTAAAAACAATTTAAGCAAAAAATCGGAAAACGGTGGCTCTACTCAAAGCCAAAAAAGACACAATTTCAAAATGGCCGCCAAATGGGCCATTTCTTAAAATCGCTGTGTAAAAAAATCTACTAAAAATGGAAATGTAATTTTTTCACAAAATTTGCTACAGACCAAATGCTACAGATATTGATAAATCGTATTTGAAAATCTCATAACGTTTTTGATCTATGTGGAAACGAAACTTCAACGGGACTGAAACCACAGAAGAATACATCCTTAATCATTAATTAAAGTTAAATTAATTAAATCAGCCTGATAATAAAACTTTATGAACAAAGAGAAAAGTTTGAAAATATGGCTTATTTATTTAATTATTGATTAAATTTATTTTTGCTAACTTTCTCAAGGACATATATAATTTATACTTATAAAATAATCATTCACTTTCTTTAGATAATTACAGTATTCATTTCATTGATTTTAGAATCTGCAGTATCAAAAAGTAGGTAGCTTCTTAAGAGTAATTCTCAACACTCTAGTATGTGGTATCTTTTTGCAAGGTCAAATATAATCTAGATGAGGCTAAACTATATGTAGACTAGTGTAAAGGTTAAATAGCTTATATACTCAACTGTAAATATGTTTCTGTCAGGAATTCCTTGATTCTGATGCAGGACTTTGAGAATCGGTTACAGTTGATACTTATGGGAAGCCAACATGACATTTATTCAAAGAGCAATGTTGATCCTTAATTTCAATGCATATATATAAGATATCTGGATTGCGATATATAAGATATCTATGAGATATCTCATATAATATATAAGATATCTCATATAATATATGAGATTTCTTATACGATATATGAGATATCTTATATATATTTTTTAATTAATCCTATATAAGGTATCTTATATCGTATATAAGATATTTCATTTAAGTTATCTATATAAGATATGTTATATAATATATAAGATATCTTATATAATTGAGATCATGTTGCTATATAAGATATCTTATAGGCCTTGTGAACGAGATTTCAACAATTCTCGGATCCTTGTGCAAGGCTGTGGATTCTGAGTCTTGAGATAAATAAAAGCTTTCAAAGAAAACTCTTTGCTTCTTTGATTGTTTACACAATAAGTCGTCCCAATACATAGGGGAAAGCTTCGTGGTGCTACTTAAACTAAAATTTAAATCATAGACTATATGCGGTTTGTACTTACGTGTTTCTTTGACCTGCGTCGCCGCCCGCCGCCAGTATATTATGTAGGTTGCGCTTTGCACAGGCCTAAGACATGAGAAGTTCCGAAAAGCCCGTGTCTATTTATAACACAACTCGACCAAAGTAACTGGGTGGCAGACTTGGGCAAAAAGGGGAATTCAGGTCGAGATCCATGATATTTTGATTAGCTGGTCGTGATAAGCTAACACGACACGACGAGATAATTATGTCGACAAGTCGTGTTATAACTCGACTTGTCGACATAATTTATGTCGACAAGTCGCGTTACGTTAACTCGACCTAAAATAACACCATGGCAGAAATATGCCACCATATTAAAAAACTTTTCTGAATTAACAAAATCAACGTCGAACTCTGCTGTATGGCGCCTTGCTGCATATACACAGTGCCCTATGAAAGGATGGCCTTTGAATTCCACTTTCAAGACCAGATGTCGACATCTTTTAGTTTAGATGTCGACATCAATAACTGACAAGTCGGTGTCACACCGAGCATAAACACTATTAATCGCCGAGTTACCGACTTTCTACATAATTATCTTGGAATCATTATGTGGGCAGGTTCATGTGGTAAGTCGACATATTCTTCTGTTTATGTCGACATCTTCCGATATGATGTCGACTTAATGCCTTAATTATGTCGACATCATTAAGTCGTAAGTCGGCAACTCGATGGCAGAAATATGCCACCAATATGGTCTATGGTACAAGCACTGACTTCAGTTTTCTATATTCAAAGATAGTGGCTATTTCATATGATTTGCGCATGAGTAACAGGAAGGCGACAAGTAAATTATGGTGGCTGATTACGGCCATCTCGTGTTGTTGTGTTGTCGCCTTGTCGTGTTGTCGCCTTGTCGAGTTGTCGCGGTCTCAAACTGCGACAACCCGAGATTTAACAGTTAAAATGTCGACTTGTCGCGTTTTCGAACCGCGACAAGTCGACAACACGACAAGACGACAAGTCGACAACACGACAAGTCGACATTTCAAACACGCTAATTAGCGCGTACAGAATCTCGTGTTGTCGCGGTAAAATGTCGACTTGTCGTGTTGTCGAGTTGTCGACTTGTCGTGTTGTCGCCTTGTCGTGTTGTCGACTTGTCGTGTTGTCGAGTTGTCGACTTGTCGCCTTCCTGTTACACATGCGCAAATCATATGAAATAACCACTATCTTTGAATATAGAAAACTGAAGTCAGTGCTTGTGAATATTTGGTGTGTTTGTAAGATATTCGATGTTCAAAATTGTTAAAAAATTATATTTTTCCCCATTGTTAACTCTTTTGAAATGTATTATACTTAACGGAAATCATAATATTAAATTAATTGAATATTAACAAAACAAAGGATATTGTCAGAACACAGAACAAAAATGTTTGTACAATGAACAGTAACAAAAAGGACAAATGTACATGTATATTAACTTAATATTGTAAAATCTCCTTTACAAAATATTGTGTTATTACTCGGTTAAAACTTATTATTCAATTTGAAGAATTGAAGAGAACACGGATGATAAGACGAAATATTATCTATTATTACTAATTACTGTAATAGGTTATGTGTGCAGTACATCAAACAATAACCTTAATTTAAGATCTAATAAAGAATTTGATTTAAAACGATAAGAAAAAATCATTAAAACTTTCATTTAGTCCAAAGCGTTATAGAACAGATAAGGTGTTGTGCCCCATCTTTCTGGTAATTAGTTCATCTATTTTGATCATCTGCATGCATCACAACGTATATAATGTTAATATTCTTATTTATAAAATTTGTTTATTGTAATACAGCAAGATTTAACCCTCGAAAGTTTGATTGTGCATTTTGACTACAGTAATTCATACAATAGTAATCAAATGCTGTAGCATAGATACTTCCAGTAGACATTTAATATAATGGAACTCTTGCAAAAGAAAAGTACACAATTAGTATTTCTGGGTCTAGAAATTCCTAATACATAAAACATGTGTTCATTTTACGAAATGAATATCATAATTATATAATAATCTTTCTCAAAGCGATCAATTTGTGGTTAAGAGAGGCTTGGCTAATTATGATACATCCAAGTATAATTGACCTGTGTTAATATGGTCCGAGTGCAAAGTCAATAAAAGCAACTCAAGTTACATTACGCAAACATTGAGTTCTTCAGGGTGGTGTCCTATGGTCGATGTTTTTTCTTGTAAGTAACATGCACATTAGAGAATGCTTTGATACTTGCCAAAGAAAATAATATCTAGTATAAAAAATAAGGACCTCAGTTTCGGTTCATATGGTGTTATACCGCCCTGGTATAATTTAAAATAATGACCTCGGGCTACGGTCTGGGTTATTATTTATTCTACCAGGGCGGGACAACAACATATATGCATCCTTATGCATGTATATCTGCAGTGCTTTTATCTTTATATTCGGTAATTCCTGTGTTATATTTGATACATTTACCATTATGCTCCGTCGTTATATCGAGATATTCGATGCCTTTTCCTTTATATTATGTAGCTAAAATTAAACTTTATATTCGGTACAAATTTCTTTAAATTCTGTACACACTTCTTTATATGATGTGCAACCTTCTTTATATAATGTGCAAACATTTATATAATGAAGATCAAATAGGGCTTATAATATTTGCATAATTTTTCGGCTGATTTCGTCTTAGTGACAGCACTTTGAATAGTTGTGTAGGATTTTGAAAAGGAAATTATTGCTCTTACCAACGGTAGTAACCGTTTTTGTGAAGATTTACTATAAATATGATTTTAACCGCTAAAACTTCATATAGGTGGACTACGTTTTGTTTGTCTCGGGATCTATCCATCCTTCTCAATATATATATCACCATGTAGATTACGATTTTACCGATTTTTGTATTTAAACTCATAAAACGTCCAAAATAGTCTATGCATGACACTCTGGTGGGTCCAAATCATTGGGTCGCCATCTACATGTAGACAATTAATCCTGTGTCTATATTGGATCACCAATATAAGAAAAAAAAATGATTTTGTTTTTAATTTTAGATGTGCTACTATTTTGTTAATTCATATCACGAAAATAAAAACAATTAAGAAGCAAACGCTAATTGAATTCTTCGTTTCGGAAAGGTAGTTGGTCTTAAAAGCTGTATATATGTGCCGTAATTTTCATACTCACGAATCAAGAGCTTTTGGATATTTTATTCACCATCAACCTTTCGAAAATTACATTTACAAGTATGAATAAGAACTGAAAATGATTTTGACAGTACATATGCGGTCAGGCTATGAAGCCAAGATGTGGTCTATAATTTCATTTAACATTTTTATAAAGTAATAAGAAATTATAAAGTGATTACTGCAGGTATGCATTTATCTTAACATACATAAGACATAAATTCTGACTTGTAAATAATGTTTACAAGGCATCGTACATGGTTTTCTGACCATTTGAATGATTATCACACCTTAAAAGAACCTGATGGTTTTCAATAGTTTCTTGAAGAAAAAAATGCATGCCTAGTTACGACACATATAACTTAATTAATCAACACATAAAATCGGGTAATTAATAAAACAAAATGTTCCCAGCCGTCATACATCATCTATGATATAGGTACATGTATATATTATCCGAATAGCGTATATTGAACTTTGATTCCTAGGCGTGGCAACATTATAAGATTTTTCAAATATGTAGATCTGTTACCCTGTTGAGATCAGCCGCTTGATTTTTACACTTCAACTTATCCTAAACATGTTCCCTAACAGGCTTAGTTGAATTCGGACCAGTTGAGAAGGTGATCGAATTGTTATATTTAATGGTGATAGACGACAAATAAAAGTGATGTCGATAGGTCACCTGCCTGGGTGACCACCTTGTCCTTAATAGTCCGAAGGCCTGTTAATCTGAACGTCCGTTAGTCCGAACGACCGTTAGTCCTAAGGCCCATAAGTCGGAAAGTCTGATAGTCCGATAACCGATATAAATGTACAGACTTAATTACAAGACTCAGTAGTAAACTTACTAAGATATGTGTAACTCTAGATTGACATCATCTCTATATGACCCACGGATGATTGCAAGTGCACTACGCTACAATTATCACAAATGTAACGTAGGGTCACCGACAAAAAACGAAATGAAATTGTGAAAAAAACATAATCTTGCAATAAATGTACGTAAACGTATCCGATATGAAAGAGTGTATATTTACACTGCAATCCTGGTTATTAGTTTCCCTGAAATTACCATTATGCGAACCATTTTCATCATTGAAAAAGGAGAGAGAATAAACAAGTAAAAGGAAGCAGGAAACACAAAAATAAGTCGTGAAATACATATTTCAAACATGTAGGCAGGTTAGAATTGGTGATATATATCATCCATTCATGCAGCCATGTTATCCCTAATGCAATCAAATTGCAGTACACATAAGCTTTACATTAGGCGTATGTTTGTAAGATAATTCATAAAATGTATATTTATGTGACATCTTATAAAATGTAAGATATTTTCTATCTCTTTATGATTTTTTTTTTATTTATAATTTTGATTTATTTTTTATCATGCAATGCTCATTGAAGAAATCACAACTTGCCCGTCCATAGAAATTTGCAGTTAAAAAATTGATTTTGAATTCCCGAAAAAAATGTATTTATCACAATTTATTGAAAACATGTCAAACTATAAATTTACATGAAGTAAAACAACTACATAATTGCAATATTTTCTAATTTTCGGATTAACGGGCCTTCGAACTATTAGGCCTTAGCGGTTCAAGTGACCTTAAAATTAACAGATGACGATTACTGCTTACTAATCAGACCATTATTATACGATTATCATATAATAAACAAATTATTGAAATTCATAGTTCAGAGAAAAAATACTTTGACAACTCTTGGTAAAGAAATTGCTAACAAATATCTTCATCTAGCTACAGCCACATGCACACAATTATTTTCATAAGCAATCTATGGTGGCATATTTCTGCCATCGAGTTAGTTTAGGTCGACTTAGGGTAACTCAACTTTGACCAGATAGTTATGTCGGCAAGTCCAGCTATAACATGACTTTTTGATAAAGTTATGTTGACCAGTCGAGTTATAACATGACTTGATGAGATATTTATGTCGGTAAGATGAGTTTTAACACGACAAATCCACATAATCATATTGGAAAGTCGAGTTACACTATCGCGACTGACTATACTGGATCTCGTCGTAATAAGGTAAGTCAATTTTCCAAGATATAAGTTGACTTTCCGTGATGTAAGTCTGCTTGCCGACATAAATATCACAACAAGTCATGATATAACTCGACAGGTCGACATAACTATCTCGGCAAAGTTACGTTACATAACTCGACCTAATATAACACGATGGCAGAAATATGCCACCATAATATCTGCATCTATTTTTTGTAGTAAAAACGTAGTAAAAAATGTCACGTGCTTATACCTCATTCATGCCATTGGCCGGAATATACAATTGTATTATGGGTAACTAGTGATCACGTGATTGTGTGTTTACTTCCAAATATGGTGATAGTTTGCTTGCCATTTCTTCGGAGAAATTGATTTATTTGAAAATATTTAGACTCCAAAATGTTATTAATATTGCATGCATATCATTTTGACTTGCACATATGTATAATTTTACTATAAATAATGATGTGAAATGAGTTATAAAACTGTCATTTTCACGTTTTGTAAATAAATGATATAATGCGAATTGACCAATTCAATAGATCTAACCGTCTAATCTAGGATCAGCGAAGATCGGCTACTCCCGGCTAAATTCGTAGAATTCTAAATTTATATTTATATATATTATTACCTGCTTTAGGTTTCAGAACATATACATGTACATATAACACAGAGAAAATAAGATCTTCTTCAAAAGGCCTAATTATGTATAAATACCAGGTCAGAGAAATCACTCTATTTGGAAGTAAACACACACTCATGTGACCACTAGTTACCCACTAATACAATTCCATATTTATTTCGGCCAATGGCATGAATGAGGTATAATCACGTGACTTGTTTTACTACGTTTGACTACAAAGAACGCGTGTTTTGTGCCATTATTGGGGAAAATCCCCCGCGGATCGTGGTTTCATTTCCACCATTTGAAACAGAAGGCTTAGAGTAGACTTTGATTGTGAAACATTGATAAATTGAAGATTACATGTTGTGCCATGGCAGATGTCAAAGTTCATGTATATATACTCGACAATTACTTGAAACATCATCTAATAAATTTGTGTTGAAATTATAATTGATGTTGACCAGGAAATGTACCAGTCTAAATTTTGGTTGAATAATGCATGGAAAGTGAATTATTCAAACACTCTGGATATCGAATTTTTAATCATTAATTTCTTTTGAACTCGGGACTTTTTGGGTGTGTAATTAGGAGAAAGTTGATAACTTTTTATAATATATGTACCCTAATTTTCTTTTGTTGATTTACGGACCCTGAAAGATACGGATTATGCGGCTTTAACTTTTCCACTTTGTGGAAAATCCTTCAAATCGGATTTATCTCCCTTGATTAAAATGACAAACCATGTACCTTTGCTATGTTATAATTTTTTTTTTTTTTTCTTTTTAAATTCAATAATGAATGCAGATCAAATATATTAATCAAATATGTGTATTAATTTAATTTGAAACATGTTTGTTTTGCTGAAAATTTGCAAAAAAAAAATAATATCAATACAAATTTTTTTACAAATGGATGAGAGTTGAGAATGTCTAACAGTCACCTGAATTCCGATATGCACAGTTATGAATAATGTTTTGCTTTTAAACAAACAAATAAATATGTCTCCTATATAAACTATGGTAAAGACCCTATCCCCTGGGGAAAATTCCGAGACCCCAGGGCCATGAAATTCACAATATTGGTAGAGGGCCTTGAGACCTGCCATGTAAGCACATAAGCCCATGTTTCTTACTATATGTGTACATATGTATTAGATTCCCAAAAAGCTAAGTGGGCTATGTGGAAGCTTATAACTATTTGGAAATAATATGGAAAATAAACTATGATATGATAGTATTGCTAACAATTTCAAATGGTGGAAATGAAACCACGATCCGCGGAGGATTTTCCCCATAATTGTACAAAACACGCTTTCTTTGTAGTAAAACGTAGTAAAACAAGTCACGTGATTATACCTCATTCATGCCATTGGCCGAAATAAATATGGAATTGTATTAGTGGGTAACTAGTGATCACATGAGTGTGTGTTTACTTCCAAATAGAGTGATTTCTCTGACCTGGTATTTATACATACTTTGGCCTTATTTTCTCTGTGTTATATGTATATGTTCTGAGCCCTAAAGCAGGTAATAATATATATATAAATATAAATTTAGAATTCTACGAATTTAGCCGGGAGTAGCCGATCTTCGCTGATTTTAGATTAGACGGTTAGACCTATTGAATTGGTCAATTCGTATTATATCATTTATTTACAAAACGTGAAAATGGCAGCTTTACAACTCATTTCAGTTCATTATTTGTAGTAAAACAGTGCATATGTGCAAGTCAAATGATAAGCATGCAATATTAATAATATTTTGGAGTCTAAATATTTTCAAATAAATCAATTTCTCCGAAGAAATGGCAAGCAAACTATCACCATATTTGGAAGTAAACACAAAATCACGTGATCACTAGTTACCCATAATACAATTTTATATTACGGCCAATGGCATGAATGAGGTATAAGCACGTGACTTTTTTTTACTACGTTTGACTACAAAGAACGCATGTTTTTACTACGAAAAATAGATGCAGATGTATCGCGAGTTGGGAGTTTAAAACCGCGTCCCTGGAGGATTTTTAGCCCAAAGTTTGAATCTGACCATTAAGACCGTAACAAAAATCCGTTGTGCCTTTATATAAGTGTATCGAGGCAGAGATTTACATTTAAAGCTGGTTTCCCAACGTGTATTGTGTACCTGTACTGTGACCTTTATGGCTTTTAAATTACGTAACTGGGTTTTTTCGGGATTCACAAGAAAATACAACATAAAAAAATCTTTTTTTATTTTATTTTTTTATTTTTATTTTCATTCATTCTTTTAATATAGTATAGTACGGTATGTACTACATGGACTTGGTACGAATGCCAATCAACAAAACACACACACAGCTTTGAAACGAATTTTCAACCCACGGTTATATATATTAATAATTCGTTGTACACTTCCTTAGCTCGGGCTAACAACTACGTACACGCAGGCTACAGTTTCATGGCCGGGATGTGCAGGATCACATTTTTTTTTTAAATCAAATGAATAAAAACTTGAATTAACAAAATCAACGTCGATCTCTGCTGTATGGCTTTTGCTGCATATACACAGTGCTCTATGAAAGGGTGGCCTTTGATTCCCACTTTCAAGACCAGATGTCGACATCTTTTAGTTTAGATGTCGACATCAATAACTGACAAGTCGGTGTCACACCCGAGCATAAACACATTAATCGCCGAGTTACCGACTGTCTACATAAATATCTTGGATTCATTGTGTGGGCATGTACATGTGGTAAGTCGACATATTCTTCTGTTTATGTCGACATATTCCGATATGATTTCGACTTAATGCCTTAACGATGTCGACATTATTAAGTCGTAAGTCGGCAAATCGATGGCAGAAATATGCCACCATAGCAATCCAATATGGCAAGTGTTATCCATTGTTTGCGCATGTGTAACAGGAAGGCGACAAGTCGACAACTCGACAACACGACAAGTCGACAACACGACAAGGCGACAACACGACAAGTCGACAACTCGACAACACGACAAGTCGACATTTTACCGCGACAACACGAGATTCTGTACGCGCTAATTAGCGTGTTTGAAATGTCGACTTGTCGTGTTGTCGACTTGTCGTCTTGTCGTCTTGTCGACTTGTCGCGGTTCGAAAACGCGACAAGTCGACATTTTAACTGTTAAATCTCGGGTTGTCGCAGTTTGAGACCGCGACAACTCGACAAGGCGACAACACGACAAGGCGACAACACAACAACACGAGATGGCCGTAATCAGCCACCATAGTAAATGGATGGTGTGGTTCTTGAAAAAGATATCCTACCTAAAAAACCCTTTGGTATTTTTTGTAGGTCTAGCTCGTTTCAACATTTTCGTTGGTAATTTTGTTACACATTCATCATATAGCTGGGCTCATTGATGAAAATTGACTTTTGAAGCAAAGTAGGGGACTAAAGTTGGGACAGTTATTCGTTCCATTTTTTAATTCCGCTTCAGAATTCCCCGCACACTGCTTTTCACGTACTGTTTTAACACTTAGTGTCACTCGATTAAAAACCACTTCATCATCTTTATTCCACTTCTGAATCATCTATCACACGTCGCCATGAACGTAAAGAGTTTGTTGGATTGTTCTCTCAAATTGTAGTCGTCTGATGTATCCATCATTCGCCGATGTTTGCCGATTTTTAGCATTTGAAAAGTCCTCGCCGAGAACTTGCGAGCCAACCATGCTAGAAACCGGTGCCAAGGGCAGATAACTCTATCCACCTTAGGAACAGCTAGTTAAGGTTGCGTTCGACCAAATCACACTTTAATTTATAAATTTCACTTTGCTTGGACAGAAAATTGAAGGTTTTGGTCAATAAAGATGAACTCCCATTCTCGATACTCCAGTGGTTCCTATCACTTACGATCTCTACACCCCTACAGGGGCGGGTCCAGAAAAAAATGAAAGGGAGGGCCGAATGCCCCCCATGGTGGCGGCACTCGGGCCAGCTCTTCGAGGCGGTATGGGGGTCTCCCCCAGAAAATTTTGATATTCTAGATGCTTTTAGGTCCATCTTGACACTTTTTTTTATGGTTAAAATCAACTATTTCTTAGTTAATAAAATGGGTAATTAGCCATTAAAAAATGCTTATACAGTACCATCCAACAATGGTTCAAAGACAATTAACGTTATGTTTAAAACCATTTTGCATCCGAAGTACATATATTGTGGACAAATTGAAGTCCAAGAACTCTTTTATGGGAGGTCTCCTTCAGAAAATTTTGAAAATTTAGATGCTTCTAGGTGAACATTACTGAAATCAATTATTTCTCATCTAAAAATGGATAGAATATTTTTTATAGATTAGATTGAAGGCTAGACCTGTATTTAAGTCTTTCAAATCGCATATGAAATCGAATGTCAGTTAAAATTTGTCTTCAGCATTTTAACCAATTAATTGAAATCTGGGCTTGCCAACCAGCAGATATATGTAAATTTACGAAATATGTCTAGTAAACTGCATGGAGGTAACACAAGACATAACACTGTCTGTTAAGTATTCTATATAACCAAGATGTATTCTCTTGATGACCCATTGTGCAATGAAAAATACGTCGAAGCAATTCATCTTCTATTGACATTACGTCTGTACATACAGAATATACTGTACAATATACCAAGTGGCGTAGAAAGATAAAACGTAATGGAGCGGAAAAATATTACGATTTAGAATGGCTGAGATAAGTTTCCCGATGCATTTTGATGAATTTGAGAGCACCGAAGGCACGAGATTTTGGTGATTGGGGTGTCCGGGGTCTCACTCGGGGAAAATATTACGATTTAGAATGGCTGAGATGAGTTTTACGGTATAATTTGAACCTGGTAATTTTATTTAAGTTATCTGCATTTAGAAATGATAATTGTGAATGTTGTCATCATCAGTATGCAACCCTGCTCGATCTGAACATACGGGCTTCACACCATCGGCACATTGAGCTTGACGTTCAGTCATTAATATATAGCATGAATAAAAGTAATCTGCATGTATAATCGAGCCTATAATAGGCAACTGCCCCCATTTTCGTCTTATAGTAAAACTGGAGGTAGCTCAGATGAAAACATTTGACCAATCACAGGCCAACAAAGATTTCCTTTGAAGACTATACTGTAGGGAGAGCGATGCTCAACTTTAAAGACCAATCACAGGCCAACAAAGATTTCCTTTGAAGACTATACTGTAGGGAGAGCGATGCTCAACTTAAAAGCCACACAGTCAACCACAGTGTACCGTTATACATTTATTTTGATGTACATCAAAGGATTAAAATACCTGTTATTTTCTGTTGCCTCCAGTTTTATTATGAGATAGTCCGTGGATGTAGAGATTGTAAGTGATCGGAACCCCTGGAGTATCCAGGATGATGTACTCCCTGGTACTTTGCTGATGTAACTTTTTGTGTCTGTGAAACCTATCCTTCTGCTGGATTTGGTTATTTGTATTTTCCTTGAGGATTTCTACCTTCGGATAGTCAGTTGCATCAGGCAGGTTTTAACCGATTCACCCATTTACCATTTTACTAATATTGTAAGATTTTGAGGTTTTGTCTGCCATGCAGCTTCTGAATGAAGTTTCAGACAGTTTGATATTGTAGTTTACCTAATCAAATGTAGCAGTTAATACCATTGGATATACAGTCGGTACCAATTTTGTATATAGTCGGTATACTAGCTCGGAATAATACATGTAATACCAGAATGCTCGAGCGAAGTCTCGTTTGAGAAATGCATTGTGACGTCAGATAACATCTAATTTGTGACGTCATATACACTTAGTATCTATTCGCAGTTTGCCACAACACTACCGTGTTGAGCTGATTGAAATTCATTCTTTGCAGGAAAATGGGATGTAATTATTCTAAAAATGAAGAACATGTACAAGAAAGTTTACGATTGTTCTTCTGGAGAAAAAGGAACAAGGACACGATTTAAATTTTCCCCTGAAAGTTAAAATATAATGTTATATGTAGTTGTCAATATGACTAAGGTGGTATATACTATACAATAATCGACCTATTTTCAGGTGGATACGGTGAGTTATCAACCCGAGTAAGTGATATATCCCAAGGCCGTAGGCCGAGGGTTATATTATTTTCGAGGGTTGATAACTCACCGTATCCACCTGAAAATAGTTCGATAACTGTTTTATTATATGACATTTACAGGATATTAACCTGGTTCTTCTTAACTACAAAAACAGGTGATATTTGCAAATGTTCCTTTTACAAAACTTGCTGCCTTCCGCCAAATATGTTGCCGACTATTTATAATGACGTCACAATAGATTAATCCGACGTCTTTGAATAAGGAAACTCCCGTAACGCTATATTTGGGTACGACTCGACGTCAAAAGTGATTATGACGTCACATCTAAAGGGAGTTTCCCTCGATCTATTTTTGACACAGGTTACTGGACTCGCGAGAGGTATCTGGACTGAGTCCAGTAACCTCGCGTGCTTTTTGCCGCCGATTTCGGGGTTGATATCGCAGTTGATGAATACTTCTGAGAAACGTATCGGCCAATCAAAATGCAGCAAAAACACCAGTCATATAGGATATTTTGTTTTAACGTTTCTTTAATATTCATCTTGTTTTCTCTTCAGTTCATCCCTATAAAAGCCGAACACAGCCTTGGATCTAATACCGAAAACACCGTTCAAAGAACACAACAAACAGTCCTCATGCAACTGAAAGCTGAGGGTATCGTCCCCAAGAAAGGAAGCGGTGGGGTAGCTTTTATTGTCAACATGTCCTAGCCCTCGCCCTCATCTTTGCCTGGCGTTCCAGAAAGTGGTAGGCAGTATGCTACATACTCTCAAACATCTCTGCCATCCAGAAATCTTCCTCCTAGACGTCTTCCCCCACTCAGCAAAGCCGCTATGGAAGCAAAGTAGGAGCGAACACGGATAAACAGGGAAAGGAAGAGAGCAGAAAAGAAAGCCAAATGTACCAAACAATCATACAGAAAATAATTTTCTTTTTTTTTCATCTGTTTATTTATTTATCTTGTTTTAATAAAAGTTTGATAAAGTTATTACTAGTGTGTCTTTTTGCATCAACATTATTATCGATTTTGATTATTGGTCCATTATTTGGCATTTCTGCAACAAGTGCATCGTCGGAAACCCACGAGTCACTGCTCTACGTTTGTCACTCGTCGGAAACCCACGAGTCACCGCTCTACGTTTGTCACTCGTCGGAAACCCACGAGTCACCGCTCTACGTTTGTCACTCGTCGGAAACCCACGAGTCACCACTCTACGTTTGTCACTCGTCGGAAACCCACGAGTCACCGCTCTACGTTTGTCACTCGTCGGAAACCCACGAGTCACCGCTCTACGTTTGTCACTCGTCGGAAACCCACGAGTCACCGCTCTACGTTTGTCACTCGTCGGAAACCCACAAGTCACCGCTCTACGTTTGTCACTCGTCGGAAACCCACGAGTCACTGCTCTACGTTTGTCACTCGTCGGAAACCCACGAGTCACGCTCTACGTTTGTCACTCGTCGGAAACCCACGAGTCACCGCTCTACGTAGAGAGATGACTCGTGGGTTTCCGACGATGAAACTGAACCTTGCTTAACACATTATTTCGGGGTTTTTTTGGTTTTTTTTTTAAATTTTAATATATATATATATACATATATAAAAGCATGAGATATGTTGTGTTCTGCAAAGCGATATTTTAAATTCACGTTTGTTCATCATGCGTTATTAGTATCCTTTGGTAATAATATGTTCATGTCGGCATTGGTAACTGTACTAGCGAAAGTAAATAGTTTTAAAGGCCCACTACCTTTCTGGATCAAAATTTAGAGGTTTCTAAAAGAACATTAATAACATAAGAATATATATCGATGGCATAAGATGAGGTTACAACATGAAGTTTATGCAAGATTTCCTGCGTAATATACCTGATAACAGTTGGGTTTCATTTCGCTGTTTTGCCATCTGGCGCAGTGATAATTAACTACCGCGCGGTATTTAGGACGACGGCGGGAAACAAAAGACGACCCGCTTTATGAAAATTAACATTTTATTTATCTAAATTAAAATGTTCAGAAGGTGATGATAAGTGTAGCATTACCGGTAAGTTGATAACTTTTGCGACTTTATAAAATTATCAATCTCGTTTTACATTTCCATTTTAAAAATCAAAAGCCGTTTCGGAAAGGTAGTGGGCCTTTAATAGATCAAGTTTACCTGTAACCATTGACAGATTTTCCAAAAAATTGTGTAATGCCGCGTCATTTCAAATTCTAAACTGAAAACTGATGTATGGGATGCTTTCATGCAAGATATGTTCAAATGAGAAGAAAAAAAAAATCATATTTTAAAATTCCATATTTTTATTTCGATTTTTATTTGATTATTCAATATTGGAATATTTACAATTACCATTATATAAAATGTTTACATAAACAGTATGTCTAGAAATGAGTCCCCTACCAATTTTTGCAAACGAAAATGTGTAGATACATGTAAGGCTGTACAATGGAGTAACACTCTATCCACATGGGCGCCTTCTAAGACACACAATTATCATAATCAGTTATGCTATGTATTCACACTTAATGGATAATAAGATGCATTATATTTGTCTTACAAATAATAAGTACTATTTCAAGGCATCATTTGTACATTTAATAAATATCAAATTTCAAAGACTCAAATTTTTTTTGAGAATTTCTTGATTTTTTTTTTATACCAAACAAAGTACATGTGACAGTGAATTTAGTGAATTATGCTTCAAATTCACTGTGAAAAACACAAGCAACTACAGTGTAAAGAATTACAGAATATCGCCTGTAATTACAATAACTTCAAATATAATGCAGATAAAAATCTTTTAAGAAAGCAAACAGCTTAAATTTGGGGAAATGGTAAACAAGGGAAAGAATGTTGAGACAATTCTTCACTGGACTCGAATTGCACTGAAAGGCAACATCTCCATTCAGTATTCATTATCATATATAAAGAGTATACATTCAATCACAGGGGCCTGGCACGAATTTCTAACCAACAGTATTCATATATATATATATATATTATAGTATAACACTACTAGTATACCAGTATTATAATATATATCTAAAATTATTGTGGGTTAGAAATTTGTGCCAGGTCCCTGTGGCTTCCATAATGTAAAATCAACCAACAGTATTAATACCGTATAGATGATTATTTTCGAGGGTCAAAATTTTTGTAATTTGGACTAAAAGTGAACAAATTAAATTTTAAAATTTTGTGATTTGGCTAGAATGGGGTATATAATTAGTTCATTTTTAATTTTTAGTGATTCATATTTTCGCGACAATATAAATATCCCGCGAAATCACGAAAATCTCAAACCCAGGAAAATAGAGCAAACTATATAGAATTTCTACGTTAGGTCAAATTATGCAACAAAGATTAATATCACAGAAATTATACACAACCAAGTTATCACCTTCTTGGATAGCTATAGTTTGTATGGCACTGAAAGTGAACCTAAAGTATAAACATTATCACATCGGTTTTTTTTTTTTTTTTAAATTATCATAATTCATTTAGAAATAGTACAGACCTGATGCTGCTGCCAATAACATAGAAATAAAATTGAAGAGTACAAATGCACTGCACATGTATATATATGTATATTATAAGAATGAAGACATCCCTTTTTGTCGAGCAATTTCATCGTCTGGGACTCACATTGATCGCACTACACTACGCATATCTCCCGTAAGTGTAGTGTAGTGTAGTGTAGTGCGATCACCCGTGGGTCTCCGATGATGAGCAATTTACAAGATATGGAAATTGAAATTAAGAAATAACATAATATACATGTACTTTGTTTTTGTGTTTACTATATTTTGCATCTTCGTTCATTAAAATATACCGGTACATATATTTGCGAATATACTAATTTGCAATTCAGGACTGTTAATCATTTGATACAATGAATTATTGAGCTCTCAAAAAAAATGACATTAATGAATTGATACATCTGAACTGAAAGTAGTGTAAGCACAATAAAATACAAGTATGACAAGAACTAATTGTTCAATTTTGACTAATTGCATGCCCTGGCGGCCATCTTAGGCATCTTGGTTAAAAATGCAACAAAAATGAACTTGGACCTAAAATGGATCCCTGCTGAACAATGAATAAAGGAAGATAATTCTTACTGGTTTAAGAAATTCAAAACAGTCACAAAATTTGTTGTTTTGTTTTACTCATAATTATGTTAATTTTTACTTTAAAAATTTAGAATTTGATTTAATATTGAAACAGATTCCAAGCAAATCGGAAAAGTAGTTAAATATATTTAAACAGTTCAATTTTTAACAATGAAAGTCTTTGGTGGCCATCTTGGATGCTGGTTGGAAAAAATGAAACTGGTCAACATATCCAGAAATGATCTCACAAAATTTCATGGCGATCAGACTTATAGTTTTCAAGAAAATGGTTGGACAAAGTCGGGTTGGAAAAAAAGAACCAGAAGAAGAAGTGGAAGAAACGAAGCAAATACAATCAGTTGGGGGAACTTAAATATTGGTTGAAAAAATAAAATGATCAACTGCTAAAATAAAATTAAAATTAGCAGGTACATAGCAGACAGGTTATCAAAATTTCCGAACAAGAAAAGTAATCGGGAGGCAGTAGTTTCCAAATTATTTCATAACTTTATCATTATGCATTCAAGACTTGAAATGAACATGCATGTTGAAACAAGTTGCCTTTTACTTCTTTGGTATTAAATTTTTAAAGACATGATACAAAGTATTAAAAAATTAAGTTAATCAAACAAAAATAAGAACCTGGTACATGTATGTTTATATGAGTATCTACGAATATCTACAGTGCCATAATAAAGTCTACTTTAACAATATTTTAGGTTGATGTTACAGTTATGTGAACATTTGATATTGTTGGATTTGGTCTGAATGACAAAAATCATACATAAATTGTGTGTGATTTTTGTCATATAGACCAAACATTTACTTTGAATTAAACAGTTTTTCGAGTTTTTCGAATTTAAGAAAGATAAAGAGGAAATTTGTACTTTGTATTAAGCCAGGTTGTCGTATTATCCGAGTTCGTATCAACCAAGTTCGACTGTGCTTTTCTATCACATATACTAGCATACGAATCCAATGGATGTACATTGTAATGTGTATCTAAAAACATCAAAAATAAATACATGTATTGTTCAACAATACATATTTCACAAAAAGACTAAAATGATACAAATAAACAAGTAGGTAACATGTATGGTGTCTATGTACAAAGCTATAAATAATTAGTGCATTAAGTAATACATGTATTTGCATAAATCTAAAGAGTTAATTTAAATTAGTTCCTGCCTTGGCCATTAAAACATAATGAATCAACGTTTATATTATAAGGATTTCCCTTGAGTGGTCACTTCAGACAGATTCGACTGTCCTGTAAAACAACTCATTTCCATGACGATTTAATTTCCCGCTTTAACGCTATCTGGTCCTACTTTAAATATGATCAGAACAATTTTACGGCGATAATTTTTTTGCAATATCTGATCACTAGCCAAATACAAGAAATTTATTCACACTCAAAACTAATTTGATTGACTGTACATTTATATGATCAATTAATGGATTAAGTAAAATGTCATTAAAGCACATTATGGTTAAAGCAACACAGACATTTACAACTCTGTAATGAAACTTGAATAACACCAAGTTTAAGAATTTTTCATATGTTGTGAATTTCCAGTGATCCCATTGACTATTACTTGATACTTAGCATTTGGAAACAATGTTGCTTTTTTTTTCTAAACTACATATTGTAGAGTAGATATTACTTAAACGTGGAGTTCCACAGGGTGGTGTCCTTAGACCTTCACTCTTCTTTTAATAAGCATACATATCCCATTCTAATATCATTATTAAAGACATGCATGGACATATAACCTAATTAATTCATTTGTTTAATATAAACACTGAAGTTCTAGAACCAACCTGTTAAAGTCATTATATTAAAAATGGGTCACTGTGACTCGATGAATGCGCACAGCATACCAGCTTTAGGTGATGGTAAGTAAACCAGTACACAGTTTTGTCAAGAAAGATTCAATTATTTAGAAATTATGCAACCATGACCATTATAAGAAAAGAAGGAAATCCATATCTAAAGTGTAGATATAAGAGATATCTTTGCAGTATTTCTTAGAAATACACACATAGCAAACTTAAGATTTGCTAAATACAAGAAAATAATTTTGCACAGCCAAATATCTTAAAATGATATGTATAAAAAGTGTAACCTGTCAAAACTGGCTGCTGTCTTATCTGGATCCCTGTCTATACCGTCACAATTACCGGTATATGGCATTTTTCTTCTTAATTCATTATACATGTAATTACATAAAATCACTATAATCTGAAATCTTTCTACACTGACCAAATATGTGACATCAAATTATTCTGTAGTATAGACATACACTTTATGTCAACCTTCACATCATTTGAAATCAGCAACACTTTTACACAAAATATCTTATACAAATTAAAGATTTTGCCAATTTCACATACATGTTTGGGCAATATTAAAACTAGAGAATATAAGATTGGAATAAAGATTTTTTTAACCTTTCAAAAGGGCAAGAATCGACAAAAGAAACTGGTTGATCTCTTAGTAAGAACACTACAGTCAAACAAAAATAAAACTACAGAATTAACACTGACATTTAAATACTTGAGTATGTGTCAAAGTTAAAAATATGTCAGTTCTTATAGCAAATATTTCATATCTATTTCATATTCTCTAAAAACAGAGTCATGTCATGTATATATGTTTGTGAGAGTAACTATACTTTTAATCTCGACGTCGTGGCAATTTTTCTGACCTATGATATATACTTCATCACAATCCTTCCTGGCTATCATTGGGTGGTTCATAGTACCGTGGACCGTTAACCTACAACAAAATCAAAACCGGGTTACATACATAAAATTTACACGGGCTCCATTATCATTATACCCTCATAACCTCAACAAAATAAACATCTATTCCTTATATTTACAGTTTTTCAAGTAAATGAATATTATCTTTTCCCGCGGCAGTTGCATATTTTTTTTATTAAAATACCCATCTCTCTCCCCTCATCGTCAACAAATTCGATTGAACAGCTGATTGGAATCGAGTCATTCATATGTTCCCGCCAAAAGTGGGGTCATGACCTCACGTTGCTACGCCATCAACTATTCACGTAACAATAGAATCGCCGCACGTGTTGTGCTAACATTATACACTGATAATGATAATACTAGAAAGCATTGTTATTGAGTCCATGTCAGTGCAAACTGTAAATATCGCGTATATATGTCTAATTAACACAAAAAATAATATAATTTATTTCGCCTTTGGTGCATGCACAATCAGTTCTGCATTCCATATAGGATATAGTGCCACAGAATTTTTTCGGGATGCAATTAATTATTTTTCATATTTTAAACTTTAAAGGCCCACTACCGTTCCGAAATGGCTTTAAATTTTTAAAATGGGAATGTAAAACAAGATCGATAATTTTGTAGAGCCGCAAAAATTATTAACTTACCGTTAATACTATATTTATCATCACCTTCTGAACGATTTGATTAAAATAAATAAAATGTTTATTTTCATAACGCGGGTCGTATTATGTTTCCCGCCGTCGTCCTAAATACCGGGCGGTAGTTGACTATCACTGCGCCAGACGGCAAAACAGCGAAATGACTCTCCACTGTTTTCATATATTACGCAGGAAATCTTGCATATGTTTGGTGTCGTAACCTTATTTTAGGTCATCAGTACGCATTTTCTGATGTTATTAATGGTTTTTTAAGAAACCTTTATATTTTGCTCCGGAAAGGTAATGGGCCTTTAAGTAAAATTAGAAGCTCTAACTTTTCAATGGTTTTAATAGTATTAAGTAAGTAACTTTTGTAACTGAAGAAAAATACTAAATCGTCTGCTCCTGTTTTTGATAGTGAAAAATGGTTGCCAGCGGTGGAGCATCTTTGAGTGACATGAACTGCATTAAACAATGTCAATAAAGCCAGTACCTGCTCCTTTTACAAAATCATTTTATTTTACTAATGTGCCTAGAAATTTATATGAATTTCAAAACAAGTCTCTTTGTGTGAAAGAGCTGGTACTACTTTATCTAAATATTGAAATTTATTTTCACAGTCAATACATACATGTATGACCTACCGGTAACTGTTTATTATTCTTATATATGTAGAGATTGAACAGTGTTTTGATTGCGTTAAAGGTGGTATGAACGCAATGGGATACAGACATATTCAATGTAGCGTGTTAGCGCTACATTGAATATGTCTGTATCCCATTGCGTTCATACCACCTTTAACGCAATCAAAACACTGTTCAATCTATATATTTACATAAATTAGTCTATTTTTACGTGTTCGTGGTCAAATTTAAAATGATGATGGTTGCTAAGCTAGGTAATTACGGTAGTCAGGATGACCGAAGATATAGTTCCGATTGTTGAATGTTATAGCTGCAGTTTGATTTGAAATATAACAATGACACCTTTCAATTATTTTTAAAATATGTTGGTTTTTTTTCAATTTGATCATATATCAATAATGTCAATTTCGAATAAAAATTGAGATAACTGGGGCGGAACGACTACCGGTATGTATCGTTGTCAGGGTAGTGTTGGGTCCAAAGTGGAGCGAGCTGCCATATTTGATTTTCAACCGAGGAAAGTACTGTGACATAGCCTATTAAAGGTATGACCGTTGAGCTGCTGAGTGTTTGTCATGTATGTATCGGTTTACGAACGCGATATAGTCTAAATTCTTCATAGTTATGACTTTTATTTTATTGTACGGATGATAGACATTTGTTTGCATGGTGTGTGACTGACGTAATTTTGGAATTCCCCGAACATTCCTGAGGAAAGCCCCCGGTTGTAGCCCCGACCAGCGATTCATTTTGTTGTTTATTACCGTTACAATTCCTGAACACATATTCTGTTTTGATATCAAATACATATTTAATTGGATTTAATAACAACTCTTTATTGTTATTTTGAAACCCGACAACGAAGAAACTTTGTTTACACTAACCTACTACTGTCAACCGAGTACTGACGAGCATAATATTGTCTGTGCCGCCTAAGGATCAGTCTTGAGACAAATAGAAGAACGAAATAGGTTTTTTTGGTTTATTATTAATTCAAAGCAAATCTGTCATCTGTGAAAAGGAAAAATGTATATCAAATAATTAAAGCTTATTTAGATTATCATATGACGCAAATTTACCGAAGCGTGAGCTAGAAGTAGTCCGATCCTACTCTGGGTTTGTATTCATACGTCGTTGCGTTTACGCTAATTTGAACGCAACTCCCCTCCCGTTGACTATATAGGGGCATATGTAAATATATATATATATATATAAGCCAGCTAGGTTCAAATTTGAATGAGTATATTTATGGAAATGGGCAATCTAATTGAAATTTATATATAGACTGGTAATGTCACTACAATATGATGCTTAACGATATGATATGGACTAACCTTTTGTATTTTTTCACTATCAAAAACAGAAGCAGACGATTTAGTATTTTTCTTCAGTTACAAAAGTTACTTACTTTACACCATTACCACCATTGAAAAGTTTGAGCTTCTAATTTTACTTCAAGTTAAAAATATAAAAAAATAATTAATTGCATCCCGAAAAAATTCCGTGGCACTATATTCTATATGAAATGAAGTACTGATTGCGCATGCACCAAAGGCGAAATAAATTATTTCATATTATTTTTTGTGTTAATTAGGCATAAATATACACGATTAAACACAAATTATTGTTCGAATGATGCATATCATTTATGCTCTGTCGGCGGTGGAGCATGCTTAACGATATGATATGGTGGATCAAGACTAACCTTTTAAGTTATAAAAAAAATTCATACTGACCTTTATATCGTAATTTGTTACAAACGACGGTACATCTATCTGGTCTGGAGCAATGGAGCGATATAAATACTGAACACCTCGTAAACTGAACACTTTGTTTTTTATGTCTGATGCAGTGAAAGTTGTGAAAAACCAAGTGGCAAGCTGAAATCACAGAAATACAATGATTCGGTCAGTTCGATACTCAAACAATTTTTAAATCTTAAGCTTTCAGAAAAATGTTTTCTATGATAACTGTTATCTTGAACAGTTGCTAAACTCCAACAGTTCTAATATAAACTAAACTTGGTTATCTGTTGGGCCTATTCACTCGAAATTACAGGTTCTCTGTTGGACTGTAAAACTGAATATAAAATAAGATTGCCTGACATCCTTCCATATCAAACTTATACAGGTTTTTCATAACAAAAAGAATTACATTATTTATGTGCAGGCATTAAAATTAGACAATTTCTTTTTAAAATTTTAACTTGATCTGTATAAAATCAGCCTATAAAACTTGTTAAATTTACCTTGGACCACCAAGTTGGGTGGATGATGTAGAAGGCTTTCAAGTTCTTCCTGTACCTGTAACAAAACATACTCATACATGATGACTTATGGTTGTCGAAAACCAGGCTGCCTGTAGTAAAGGCCTTTGACAAGGTCATGACACCATGGAGAAATAGAGGGCTAGTAATGGCATGTGAGACAACTTCACCAGGTAACTGCTATCTCTTTACTGTAAACCAACTTTCTTTCACAGCTATTAAACTTAATAATTTCAAAACAAGTTCTCAATTATTAATATTTGCCAATTTTTACAATTGAGTGATAATTCCTATCAATATAGATTATGTAAATATTCACGAAAATTGGTTTACAAATATTTGTTTATGGCATGATAAAACACAACATGAAAAGGTCAATGGTCAACCGTCATTATATACCGTATATATCATAATAAAATGTCAAAAGTCATCTATGAAGTTGCTCTGTATTAATTCCTACATATAATGTAAATGTTTTAGTACTTACTTGTTATCTAGTAGACTATACACTTGTCTGAGATAATTCATGGGCGGGTGGTTAGACGCTGTTGTCTCAGTATGGAGATACACCACGACATAATCACTCTCTACCACTGGCTCCATCACTCTCAACATGTACAGAAGGGCCTTCAACAGAAAGTCAAACTTATAATGTCATAAACATACACAGGAGTTTAGAGAAGAACAAAGTCAGGGTACCACAGAGAACTTCTAAGAACTGTAATCCAGGAAGGAAACCCCCATTTAGCCCATTGCCCTCCTCCCCCCCCCCCCCCCACTCACTGTATAATATATAAAGATTGTTGTCACCAAATTTCAAATCTTACAGGATTTGACGGTCAATTAAAATGTCTAAAGATGAAAAGAAACACAACTTGAACCCAGTATACCTCTCCCCTCACTTTGAAAGCTTTGATAGAGAGAAGGGGGAAGGTATAACAACTATAGACCTAAAATATGTTCAATGCACCTAACAAAGCCAACAGTGCATGGTTTCTAACTCGCTAACAAGAGCTGAAGGACTTGTAGTAAATGTTGGTATGTCTTAACCACTCTACCATCCTTTTCAGTCATTTCTGTACATTGTGGAAGATGAACAGACTAAAGCTACTACTTTAGGTTGACATGGTGTCTACCTTTTCTAGGTTAACACTCTGTCCAGGGAAATGTTTCCCTACATAGATGACCACTGGTCGGCCATACTTGTCCACCTCTGTCCGGTAAAGACACTTAAGGGCCGCTATATCCGTCAGGTCCTCCGTCCTCGCACGCTTCATTAACCTCTCATACCTGTCAAAATAAAACAGACATCGTATTATACACCTGCTACTTTGCTTCAACATCAATTATATAGTAAACTGATTAAACCTTTGTAATTAAGCTAGGATTATATGTGCTGCTGTGAGACTTGTCTCATGCGTATGAAATAACAATATGAAATAAGACGAATGTGATCTGCATTTAAATAATGGCAAATGATAAGATCTATTGTTTTTTTTTCATTATTCATTAATGTGGAGTTTGCTGAGAAAAACCTCTGACATACCTGTAGTTCATTTCCTGGTAACTGTCGCACCTAGTCCTACACCTTATGACCATGAGGTGGTGTGCAGTGTGCAAGCAGTTGAACTTTTAGTGCCAGAGTTACGGCAGTCCAAAGAAATGTCAACAAACTCGCTAACCTGTAAAGCTCTTAACAAATGTTTCACTCCCCTACCTTCTCCTATTTTCCATCTGTCTTTGTTCGTCTGTAGTTTTCCCCATGATGGCTGACTTCTTCATCTCGTCAGGATTATCTTCCATCTGAGCGAATGGATGTTTACCGACCTCCAATACAGTGGATGTGGCGAACTCTTTATTAAGGTCGACAGTTTCCTCAAACTCCTCATGGTGGCCACCTGGGGAGAGGTGATGTATACTGGTCAAGGCTATATCCTTATACTAATAGGGCAAGGTAAATCACAACATGGGAGCAATATCATAAATGTATGGAAACACTTTTCCTAACTAATAATTGCAATCAATACTCAAAGGAGCAGAAACTGTCAGGATGACCAAAAAATCTTTATCTTATTACTAGAAGACATTATACAGCAATTTTGTTATTATAAATGTGTGTTTTTAGTCTTTACAGTTTCTTCTAGAGTAACCTAATATCATGATAATCCCACCCTGTATATATCTAGGTAATTATATAACAGTGAAATGTGCCTTAGTGACCACCTCTGTATAAAGACCACTTGTTTATTAAGACCATCTGCTTAGTGAATGATCAATTTCAACACAATTTGACCTGTGTATATAAACCACTTGGCTGTAGAGACCACTTTTCCCTTGCCCACTGAGTGGTCTTTATAGACAGGGTTGACCGTACATACAGTATATTACCACATATAAACCCTATCCCACAAATAAGCCCTCCATCACCACCAATACCAAATTTTTTTTCAATTTTATAAATTCTTTTAATTTCCAACAATATGTTGTGGAATACATACGCATGGAGGCAAATGTAGGTTTATCCATGATCCTGATTTGTCTTTCCGCTATAATTGGTTCTCCGTCCTCATTACCGATATTTTCTGGTAACATACATGAGGCCATTGCTTCTTCCTTACTACTGCGGGGAAAATACAGTGGAAGGATCTTCTGGTAAGCCTCCTACATTAATGGTAAATGTAACAGGTGGACATTTAATTTTAGGATATCCATAGAGATATTTGGAAAAAGCTCTCAAGGTCAAGAATGCGACAAAGATAATTATATTACATTGTACATACATTTTCTAAGCCTGGCAATTTATGAGATTCCTGAACTTAAAAAAAATGCCTTAAAATTCTCCATATGAATGCATTACATCAGTAAATGAAGTTCCTAAGCTAAGATTTTTTCCTTACCTGATAACTTCCATAATGCTTTCGTATGGGAAATTTAAGGTAAGTATTGCTTGTGAAACTAGGTCTTGGAATTTTACTCCCTCTGACAGAATGTACTACATGTGAATAATGATATAAATCAGAGTTTGTGAATACAAGGTCAGATAACAAAACAGAATGCTGAAGTACCCACCATTTCCTCTTCAGTACACTGAAACACTATGGTTTCCACCTCATCTCCAAATTTTTCTAGAAACCTCCGTACAGTTCCTGTGGAAATCAAAATGATTTATCAGATACTGATTGCAATTGTAAATTATAACTATATTTATATTGCATCAACTGTGAAATAAGTTACATAACTTTAATCAAAGTACTGCAAATAAAACGCAGCAGATACAGAAAAATTAGAATGAAATGAAATGAATTTGATGAATTCAGTACTGCCATATTTTAGTTTCAAGTCCTGTTGATTATATGACATTTGATACACCACTCTGGTTTTGTGAAAAAAAATTAAATTCTTAATGATGAATATTTGACCAATCCATATAATAACATCAAGCTGTTAGGCAGATGTCCCATTCCCCAGAAAACAGATACTGTATGTCCTGGAAAATTAAGCTTAATTGAAGGCTTTGCATATATATCTATCGATCAGCAGTCTACTGTCTGGTGGTCGGGTGACCGACTTTGATAACAATTATATCAAGATTATTAAAACCATGCACACATGAGGGTAGCCTTATCAATAATAATTTTAAAGCATTATTATAATGTACACAGAAAGTAGCTCTGAACTGTTTACTTTTTAACTCTGAGGTCTATAAGTCTTTCCAATAAATATAGTAATTCCAATTTGTATTATCATGAACAGTTTATGTAACTTAGAGAGAGGAGTTACCACCAGATGTAGCTTGTATGTACATGTATACATGTAGACACAGTCAGGGAGTATGTGTGTGTATTTTACAGAGGCTGTGTGAATTCTACCAATCATAAGGCAAGCTTCCCATGACTGCATACTGCAGCAAAGGGAATGCAACATTTTGATTGGTCAAAAGGAATATTATTCTATAAATAGGGATTTTATGAATGGAAGTTTATGAATGAAATGGTTTAAGAGGTCACCACTAGATTTCATTGTAGGGCAAGTCCTACAAAGTCCTACACTTCATGGTAAACTGGATAGCAGTAATACAAACGCTAGTAGCATTGTATTAACAAATCACTTTTGATGGCCTGGATGTAAGCGAACATTGGGTCTTAAAATGGGGGGAAACAGGAGAGTCCGGAGAAATTCACATGATCGAGCAGGTGACAAATGATCTTTTCACATCTGTGGCAGGATCAAACCCAAGCCATCTAGGTGAAAGGCGAATATTGGCTTAAACACTTCATCACCCTCTGATCACATTTGTTTATATGTTCTAGACATATGTTTTCCATAGTTTTAGGATGATTAAAATACAAACATATATTAACAAGATTTACTTACTGATAGCTATATGAGCTCCATCTTCAATAGGATAGCCCCTTAATTCAGAATGAGCTGGAGTCAGTGCTACAGTCTTGATATTTGTCTCTCTAAAAATAAAAAATAATTTTACAAAATATTTTGAAAAAAATCAGGACAAAAAATATACCCTTACCGAATCTAAATCCAATTACAGATGAACCATACACAACAGTCCACTAGGGGAGATAATCAACTTGAGTGTTACGATCAAAGATATTTCTGTGCATACTTTGAGGAATATTTTCTCACTTATCTTTATACATAATTAATACATCTTTATTAATTGTCATATTAATATCCAAATTTTAAGAAATTTGCAAAAATTGTTGCAAAAAGAACTGCCATTTTTTGTGTGTTCATCCCTTAAGAAAGTCAACAAATTACTGGTATTTCCATCAGTAACGTGTTTCCTTTGTATATCATTAAACTGGTGAAAGAAAGAGACCAAATCCTGAAGATTATGATCCCATTTGGTTTGTACTTTACTGAATTGTGTACGTACCGGACCAGCTGTAACACCTGTCGATAACAGCTATACAGAGCACTCTCAGCTGCTGTGACGTACTTAAAGTTGTAGCGGGGTCCCACAGTATGTATAATATACCTGGCCAGGAGCTTATAACCTTTTGTCAGTTTGGCATCACCCGTCTTACAAACTGGAAAATTGAAAATGAAATACATACATGTACTTAACCCAATGATTGCTCAGTGTGCTAGTAAATAGATACAATATACCTTATTCCATCCAAAAAGTGCCCAGGCCGTTTAAAAAATTGAAGAAATGAAAAGGTGCTTAATATGACGAAATTTTTGCAAACCAATAGAGTTTTGATAGTTTTGGTCTTATACCCGGGCAATACGGAGATTTCCAGATCCCAAAATGATGTTGGTAAATTACAATTTATCATCAATTAGTCCCACCTTCCAGTGATTATGACATCACGAAACTCACGTCAAACGAAGACGTCATAATCACCGGAAGGTGGGACTAATCGACGGTAAATAGTACTTTACTCATGCCGTTTTGGGATCTCGAAACCCCCGTATTGAAATGAGGCCTCAAAAAGGGGAGGGCGCTTTTTGGGACAATGAAACATGGGCACTTATTGGGTAGAATACAGTAAAGGTTTAGGCTCAACTGAAGTCCTGCTTTCAATCTCAAAAAACAAACTTAAAAAGTCAGAAACAAATTTAAGTCAAATTTTTTGCCTTATGATGTTAGGGGATCACCTGATCTTTTCCTTTCTTTAAGTTGACGCTTTACATTTGGAGAAATCAGACCCTATATTTCAAACAGAATCTATCAATATATGATTATGTTGATGAAGATAAACTTTATGTATTCAATATAACCATCAATACTACCTTTTATATTATTCTTCAGTTCAGCTAGCAATTCAGGCCCTGCTTTCTCAAATATTACGTCTGATGATGGTGTTTTTACAGAGGAATTAAACTTTTCATTGGTTGAGTGAACAATGGCCTCCACATTAAGTAGTGTGATATCTCCACACCTGAAAACATAACAATAGCTCAATTTGGATTAAATTGTAATTGTTGGATTAAATTGTAAATGACTCAATATTGAACAATGGCCTCCACAGTAGTGTGATTATATATCCACACCTAAAAACATAACAAACATATTTACATTGTCATTGACTCAATATGGATGATATTGTCATTGACTCAATATGCAGGGCAAGAAATATGTCAGGTCCGCTGCTCCCGGGCAAGTGAAAATTGGTGTAAACTTGCCCGGTTTTAATGATAATTACCCTGTTTTGGGTAAAATTAGACTGAAATCTTAAATTTGGGCAAGTGATTTTCAAAATAAGTTTCTAGCCCTGAATATGGATGACAATGTCATTGATTCAATATGGATTAAATTATCATTGGCTCAACATTAATGACACTGTACTTGATTCGGTATGTGTGGCATTGCCATTTACTCAATATAGACATCACTGCCTCAATATGAATGGCATTGTCATATAAACCTGTAACAAAGGGTATGACTTGATATGGATAATATTGTATGTCAATATCTTAAGAATTGTAAATTCATTTTCAAGTGACACAACAACCCTTTTATTATATGGCTATGTATTGTGCGTGCTCCTGATTGGTTGAAACTTTCCCGTAATGATACAACACAGGTGATACCAGTATCATATCACATAATTCCTTGTGTTGATAAATCATAGCATCCGCCTGAACATTGGTGGATTTGTGTAACACAGGTATACCTTTACAGACAATTTAACAATATCAAAGAAATCATTAATGACAGCTTATTTGTAATATGGATATTAATGACATGCCAGTCAAAATAAACATATAATTAATCATACATGCAGATGACAGAAATGTCTTGTAATACTAAAGAGAAAATCTAATTTAAAATTCCATGACTTTGATACATCTAAAATATGCAATAATGTAACTAAATATATTGACTGTAAAGTAATACATTTTAAATTGGCAGGCAAAGCCCAAAGGCATATCAACATTCCTTATTATAAATGGCCTTTAATATTTCCTCATGCCTCCCTGTAAATATTTATCTTTTTATTTCAGTTACAAATGAGAATTTTTCAGTAAATGTTGCAATCTATATCAGTTACTTCCTTGTTAAAGATAATGCATACCATGAGTTGTCTTCATGCAAATATTTAGATAATGCTTGTCATTTTGAATAAAAAAATGTTTATGGTATCAATTGGTTTGTCATTTATTTACAAATTGATTGTTATGTATTGCATCTTGAAAAATCCTTATTATTACTAAAACCATTAACTAATGTGTCATTGGTCAGGTGCATAATGATAATTTGTACATGTAATTATAGGCCTATAAATTGTAATATTTCCTACTAACCACAGTATTATTTTAGTATTGAGGTCACTTCTCCAAGGGAATGGTGTTTTGATTTCCACTTCTTCACCAGAATTACTGTCTATTGACTCGACAAGTTCAGGAAGCTGTGTTAGATTCCATTTAGTCAGCTTCTCAATGTCCACAACTTTGGAGCGGGCACCAAGAGGTTCGAATTCGGGCCCTGTCTCTTCCATGACTGATGCTCGTCACGTAATCAAAGACCCCAGTATATCCAGTATGCAAGTTATTGTTGATATTAAAACAGTTTCATTGAAAGCAAGAACAGCTCATTAGACCTGATTGCAAGGAAATCACAGAATGTCCTATTTAGCTTTGTCCATCATCACATGACCACTGTACGTTGTGGACGAACAAATGGTCGCATCGGAATAGAATAAAAATTCTTACATTATGATATGATGTTGAAAATATAAAGAATTAACTACTTGGTTGCTGAAAACAAGAGTTAGTGTGTTCGACAATTATTCCAGGTGTTAATTTATATCCCGAACGGGCTAACTCCTACTTTCACTTCTCGTTTGTGTATCCGCCATTTTCTTGATCATGTGACTTTGAGACACCGTCCAAATACACTTCCGGTTCAGTTTATTCATAGTTAAAGGGTTGGACAGGGTAGGGTGAGTGGTTCGAAACTCGCCAACTCCAAAGTTATTTTTTTTATTTTAAATTATGTATTTCAACCTTCTTGTTTACCTTTTTATTTTTCTTTAGAATAATAACAAGTTGAAGTTTGCAAAGTAGATTCATCAACAAATATTCACAGGTGTCAACTGTCCATGAATGATTCTTTACATTGATCTTATTTAGCCAACTTGCTAAGACCCATGCGAGTCAGTTATTTAACACAAACTGATCATAGGTTAGTGATTTTTCTCTTGGCAATCTGAATTTCCTCAAAAGGACACCGAAAAAATCCCGAAGCCTCATGGCAAAAGTAAAATTTCATCTATCTATAAACATGTAAAATTAATGATATTTTCTTTTTCTAAGAATACATATCTTTTGAATGTGACGATGAAGTTGTTGCAAGATGGCATCCTGTATATGTTATCATTAAGATTAGTCAATCTAGTCAGTCGTGCACCATCATCGGAACCCCATGAGTCATCTTGTACATGTTACATGATGTATGATGATTAGTCCATCGCCTGAGACCTCTATATTTTGTAGGAACTATCTGTAGTATAAGTTGTATGTAAATACTCAAACCCCATATAAATAATGTTAATTAAAAGAAAAAACTGACACAACAGCAAGTACTCAAAAGTATTTTTTATTACAGAGGAAGCTATAGCTATGGTATGCTTCTGTTAATTCAGAAACATTTTGCCAGTTATGTAAAGCCTCCCGTTATTATAGAGAAACATATCTCTTATAACATGTATATCTCGGTAACACAAACACGTATTGTACAGCAGAGTGTACTCCACGGTACACCTGGGTATACCTAGTACTGATGATGGTTAACAATGGTGACAGTCAGTGCTAGTCCTAGGAAACTTTACTAGAATCCAGGAACTGATAGTTTCATTTCAGAACCAGGTTCATGTAGTGAAAATGTCAAATTTTGAAAATTCAATCTTGGTTTTGTAGCTGAATATCGAGGCTAGCACTGAGTCAAACATCGTTAACTTAGAAGTCTATGAACAAAACAGAAAATGAAATCACAGAACAGTATGATAACAAAAACAATCTTAAGTATGTCTGACAGGTGCACATTTGTCATACTTAATGTATATCCTGTATAAGTCCAGTTGTTAAACATTTATGAGGACCTACAGTCAAAGATGTGATGGATAGGAAGATACTCAAGAGATTTGTCAAATCTAATTAACCCCAAAAAACGGTTCTCCTTCAGTATTTCTGGTGTTTTAAGCACACACGACCAGTTTTAGAACGAGATTGACAAAGTATCATCTTGATGAAAACCTCTTACAGAGGAAAACGCTATATGTCATATCACTCCCATGGGTTGTATTTACAAAACATAGGGATTTTAGTTGGTTAAACAAACTGATCACTGTACAGAACATTTGAATAAATGACATATGTGTAGTTGTAACATCAAACCCGAATCATATGAAACTTAATTGAACATTTAATACATCATTAATTAAGGTTCCTCTGAATAAAGTAAACTTGAGGCATGAATATTATAAGCTAACATTTTTCTGCATCATGATTTCCATTTGGAAAACAAGGTTGCGAAAAAATTTTCTCAGAGATTAACTTTCACAAAATTTATTTTGATTGCACATTCGCGAAAGTAAATTGCAGTTACAGTAATCAAACTACAGGTTTTAACGAAGCTTTTATGCTCAAGGAAAGTGCTAATATGAGGATAAATTTGTACTTCAAAACTGTAATTGCACACAGAGTACATTTTTCAGCATTGATAACAATAAAGATATTAACAAATTCAACAAGTTATCATCAACACTGTTATAGCAACGTTTACATAACACAGTAAAAACATCTTTTCAACATTTTTAGCAACATTAAATACTTGCAAAAATTGTGTCTATTGGTATATTCATGTATTTCAATGCATAAATTATACATTTGCAAATTTTCAAGAAAAATACTTTAAAGTTGATAACTGGAAGCTCAGTAATACAAGATTATTTAAAAGAAGTCTCATTTCCCCCATCCAGAAATAATCTCCGACAGAAATATTCTTTATAAATTTCCCATATCATGATATGACTGAAATTTCCCATATCATGATTTGACTGTAATATCCCACATCATGATTTGACTGAAATTTCCCACATTATGATCAATCTGAAATTTCCTATGTCATGATTTGACTGAAATTTCCCACATCATGATCTATTGACTAAAAATTTCCCATATCATGATTTGACTGAAATTTCCCATATCATGATCTAACTGAAATTTCCCACATCATAATTTGATTGAAATTTCTCATATCATGATTTGACTGAAATTTCTCATATCATGATTTGACTGAAATTTCCCATATCATGATTTGACTGAAATTTCCCACATCATGATCTAACTGAAATTTCCCACATCATGATTTGACTGAAATTTCCCACATTATGATCAATCTGAAATTTCCTATGTCATGATTTGACTCAAATTTCCCATATCATGATTTGACTGAAATTTCCCCCATCATGATTTAACTAAAATTTCTCATATCATGATTTAACTTAAATTTCCCATATCATGATTGACTGAAATTTCTCATATCATGATTTGACTGAAATTTCCCACATCATGATTTGATTGAAATTTCTCATATCATGATTTGACTGAAATTTCTCATATCATGATTTGACTGAAATTTCCCATATCATGATTTGACTGAAATTTCCCACATCATGATCTATTGACTGAAATTTCCCATATCATGACTTGACTCAAATTTCCCATATCATGATTTGACTGAAATTTCCCATATCATGATCTACTAAAATTTCTCATGACTTGACTCAAATTTCCCATATCATGATTTGACTGAAATTTCCACATCATCATGATCTAACAAAATTTCTCATATCATGATTTAACTAAAAGTTTCCATATCATGATTTGACTGAAATTTCCCATATCATGATTTGACTGAAATTTCCCACATCATGATCTAACTGAAATTTCTCATATCATGATTTGACTGAAATTTCCCATATCATGATTTGTCTGAAATTTCCCATATCTGGGTCTAACTAAAATTTCCCATATCATGATTTGAAAATATACAGTAATTTGTACTGACAATAATATTTTAGCACAAAATTTCTGATTGCTAAGACTGCTGAAAAATGATAATATGATAACAGTTTTTATATCGACATTTAAAGTAAAGGGCATACATACTTTGTAGTGTATGGTTAGCTTGAGTTATCATTAAACTCCAATCAGAAACATTATTTGGCAATTACATTGTGAAGGTTATACAACAATATATCAAATATAATGAAAGACATATAAAAATGATATAGAATGAGAGGTGGTCATTATCCTTATAATATTACTGTAGATCAAATACGTCATAGTAAAAGCCTTGTAGGGTTTCTGATAATTGACAACATCATAAGCGACAAATTCTTAATACTAAGAGATGAGAAGAAAACTGGAAATATCTGTTAAATACATGTTCCCCTGCCTCTATAAGAAAATCAGGACAGGACGGAACAAGAGAATGTGATAAACATATCGTGATGTGGACATAGAAAGAAGTTTTCAAATATCCTACGTAAGAGTTAAAGGATGTGTTTGTGTTAGTGTTATTTTGACTGACGAAGGCCCTATAGTGATTGAATATATATTCCATAGAAATGATTTTGATTTTACTTTGAATTTATTTTGGCCTTTTATTTCGGATTTAATTTATTAATATACTAACTTTATACCGTTTTTATCTCATTAAGAGTTAAAGGGAAATGACAAAAGATTATCATGATTGTACAGTTGAAAATTGTCAACAAACTTGTGTCAGTGCCATATCTATTATAATTAACAATTGTTTGATACCATGAATTATGACATTTTATGAAATATCATAACTTTTTCAGTACTGATAAGTCAATATTATTTTTTCAGAAAAATGAGACATGATGTGTTAATACAAATGTAGAAGCCAAAATTGCGTAATTAATGCTGATATGGAATTCATCCAAAACATGTAATCATTCAATCTTGCTTACATTTTAAGACTTGCAATACATCATATAGAAGTTACCATGTTTCAGAAGTTCCATGTAATCATGAATACATTTACGTCATTTGATATTGGAAAAAACATTCAGAAAATTACAACATTTTTACCTTACATATATGTGCAAGAATTTTGCAAACACAATTCAGGCATCCTAGCTCAATTCAAGAACGCAAAACAATTGATCTGAACTATCAGATTAACAATAATAAAGCCACTCTCACACATTGTACACTATCACAATTGGTTCATAACTCAGGGAAAATGTGTGTACACAGGCAAGTGCAAATACAAAAATAACTTTTTGTTATGGCTTTCACAGAAAATTCTCCACACATTTCTGTGTACTGAGTCTATGATATATCTGTATTGCATCTATATAATCGTAGTTTTATCATTTCAAAGAGCTTGCTGAAATGTTACTTTGGTATTAATGAAATCCAACATTTGTTGCTATTTGTAATGGCAAACAGTTTTTTAAAATCATAATACATTATTATGTTGCCATAGGAACAATACTTTGTGTCTCACTATCAACATAACATCTGCGGCATCATGATTAATCAAAACATTGATCCAACTTTATGAACATTAGGTCAGAGCGTGTGTTCTCTGGTTATACAGATATGTTATCCTCAGCTTCACTTTAACAAGTCTAGCCATACAAGTTGGTGTACCTGGTGTCTATTTAATGACAGTATAAGCACAGTTTATGCCTCAACAGTGACATATCTTTAATAGTAGTTCATTAGTTAATATTTCCACTGTTTCAGCTAGGTCGACATTGCACAGCCTGATCGTTCCGAGGTCCGCCTTCCTCCTCGTCGACATCGAAAACACCTGTTATACGGTACCCCATGTTCATCAACATCACCTCCAGAGGGTCGGCGTTCATCCTCTTTTGATTGGCTAATGCTGCGTCGTCTGAGTTATCGACCTCTCTGTCATTCTTCGTTCCATCCTGTGAATATACCAATTAACATTTATTGAACCATCACCAATGATCAATGACTGCCCAACTCCAAAACTACACTCATTGCTCACGCCCAACACAATACAAGCAAGCCTATATCAAGGCAGAAACTAATGCCAGCTGTAGCAGAATATAGCATTTCGCAACTTTTGAGAGGCGAGCTAAAATTTACAAATCAAAAAATGTACAATATCATTTAGATAAATAGATATCCTTTTTCTCACTCTGTTTCATCTAGTGTTGATCTTTAAAATCCCTGTACCTCAAAAATATCCATCCGACCATCTTTTGCAATAGATTTTATTTTATTACAGCATGAATGCATAATAGACACAAAAATTATTTTGGTCACTATAACTGAATGTTATTGGATCCTTTATAAAAAAAAGTAAGAATAGGGATAAGCATTTTCATCAGACTGAAAATTATACAAACCTCAGCCATGGGACTCCACAATCTAACCACAGGGTCTATACCACTTGTGGCTAATAGGCAACACGTCGGGTGTGGCTGTAAACAATTTACTATAGAGTCGTCTCCCCTTAACACTCGTACAATGTTGGTGGTACGCTTCTCCCAGATAAAGAATGAGCCATCGTCAGATCCAGCCACTATATACTGACCATTACTGTAAAAAAAGAAATCACAATAGCAGTTTAGTATTTCGCCACATTACTATTTTTTACTAAGACCTGGCAATGTAAATGGTCTTGGAGACTGACTTACATTCAAACAATACTGTAACATAATAAATGTGATTGTATGATTTCAACTAAGACTGCGAATGCAATGTGAAAATGCAATAGCTTTTGAACAATACTGTAAACAAACTTATTTTAGCAGATGTTTTATTTTAGCAGTTTTCGTGTTGTTGTTGATGTGCTTATTCATGTACATGTACAACAATAATTTTTGTAAAAAGGTATTTCTGGTATTGAATGACTGAATAGTGATAATTTATATCCACGCTAATAAATCATAATTCACAGTTTTTCGTATTTGCTCTAAAATTTGACTGGGCTAAAAAAAAGTACCTTAACAATATATAAGTAGATACATATTTGTGTTTTATGCAGCAGAGAAATGCCTATACCTGCCAAAGAAGTTGGCTTCCTTTATGTCTGTTGTAGTGTTACAGTGACCACAGAAACGTGAGTGATAATCATAGGCCTCGTCTCTCCAGCTCTTCTCCTGATCAGACATAGGTGTCGTCGCTTTCTTCTTTATTGGCGATTCAGACGAGTCTGATGAGGCACTACCCTCTTTTTCATCTATGATACAAACAATGTATATAATTATTCTTAAACATAAATGTTAGTCTTGTGTAAATTAAAATAAAATGACCTTATAAACTTGGCTGGTTTGATTAGTTTCATGTCTGATTAACAGCCAATGTCATTTATGGACATATTTTTTATATAGTCCTTAATACTCCAAAGTAATCAATACAACACCCCGACTAAACGCGTGTCCAAGATGACATAATTAAGAATCCCAGATGATACTTTTAGCATACTGACGTTTGAACTCAGAATGATGTTTGGACCATTTACCTGGCGAACAAGTCCCTGAGTATAAAGCTGCCTTGATGTCACGGTCGAGAGCCTCACATGCATGGCTCTTTGCATAGTCTGGAAACTTATGTTTGAATTGTTGGAGACAGTCGTAAGCCTCTTGTGGCCAGGAGAGTTCGTACAGACATCGAGCCAGACGAAAGTGAGCCTTGAGGTGGTTCGGATCGAGGTTCAATGCACTGTGGCAGTCCCTTAATGCTGCGTACAAGTCTCCATCCCTGGTAATGAGAACAGTTACATCACACAACTGATCAAATTGGCATTTGTAATGGCTTAGAAATTAAATAAGATTTAGACTATTTAATTCTGTTGAAATAGTCAATCTGTCTGGGTGATTCTGAACACACATTTGAAATCTTCTACTTCTAAGACTAGAAAAGTTAATTTCAAAATTCTTGAGGTCAAAAATCCCACTTGTTTTTTCGACTAACTTCTCAAAAAAAAAATTTTGAACTGGGAATAACATCAGCACTCTCAGTAAGTTATATGCTAAATGAAACTGGATCAAACATGTCAGACTAAAGATAGAGTAAATTTTCAAATTATATTAGAAGATCCACACGATCTATACATTTCAAAAGGTCATTTTACTATCTTGTTTTGTTTTGTTTTTTTTTTCCAGAAAAAAACGGCGATGAAATATGGCATAATATTAAAAAATTGTTTTCTTAACAAAGAAGATTAAGTGTGTTTCAATGACTTACCATTTTCTCTTCATGAATGCCGCTGCCCTATTGCCATATAACACAGAAGCATGAGAAACACGAGAAATGGCTTCATTGTAGGCAATGATGGCCTGAGAATACTGTTCCTTCTCGAAAAACTGATTCGCCTGTTTCTTCAAAGCCTCCACAACTGCAGGGAGAGGTTTTCCCTCCATCTTGTGTCTGGAGAACAGAAAATATTGATAATGTACTTGTGAAGAAATTCTACATAGTATAGCATATTTAGCAGCCATCTATAAATTACTGATGTCTCTCTATTTCTCTACTAATTATAAACAACTTCATCTCAATACTGACATCTCTATTCCCCTACTAATTACCCACCTCTTTTTTATCCTAATATTCCCCTACTAATTACCCACCTCTTTTTTATCCTAATATTCCCCTACTAATTACCCACCTCTTTTTTATCCTAATATTCCCCTACTAATTACCAACCTCTTTTTTATCCTAATATTCCCCTACTAATTGCCACCTCTTTTTTATCCTAATATTCCCCTACTAATTACCCACCTCTTTTTTATCCTAATATTCCCCTACTAATTACCCACCTTTTCCCTGTCCTAATATTCCCCTACTAATTACCCACCTCTTTCCTGTACTGATATTCCCCTACTAATTACCCACCTCTTTCCTGTCCTAATATTCCCCTACTAATTACCCACCTCTTTCTTGTCCTAATATTCCCCTAATAATTACCCACCTCTTTCCTGTAATAATATTCCCCAACTAATTACTCATCTCTTTTTTATCCTAATATTCCCCAACTAATTACCCACCTCTTTTTTATCCTACTATTCCCCTACTAATTACCCACTCTCTTCTTGTCCTAATATTCCCCTAATAATTACCCACCTCTTTCCTGTAATAATATTCCCCAACTAATTACTCATCTCTTTTTTATCCTACTATTCCCCTACTAATTACCCACCTCTTTCCTGTCCTAATATTCCCCTACTAATTACCCACCTCTTTCCTGTCCTAATATTCCCCTACTAATTACCCACCTCTATTCTGTACTGATATTCCCCTACTAATTACCAACCTCTTTTTTATCCTAATATTCCCCTACTAATTGCCACCTCTTTTTTTATCCTAATATTCCCCTACTAATTACCCACCTCTTTTTTATCCTAATATTCCCCTACTAATTGCCACCTCTTTTTTATCCTAATATTCCCCTACTAATTACCCACCTCTTTTTTATCCTAATATTCCCCTACTAATTACCCACCTCTTTTTTATCCTAATATTCCCCTACTAATTACCCACCTCTTTCCTGTACTAATATTCCCCTACTAATTACCCACCTCTTTCCTGTCCTAATATTCCCCTACTAATTACCCACCTCTTTCCTGTCCTAATATTCCCCTAATAATTACCCACTTCTTTCCTGTAATAATATTCCCCAACTAATTACTCATCTCTTTTTTATCCTAATATTCCCCAACTAATTACCCACCTCTTTTTTATCCTACTATTCCCCTACTAATTACCCACCTCTTTCTTGTCCTAATATTCCCCTAATAATTACCCACCTCTTTCCTGTAATAATATTCCCCAACTAATTACTCATCTCTTTTTTATCCTAATATTCCCCTACTAATTACCCACCTCTTTCTTGTCCTAATATTCCCCTAATAATTACCCACCTCTTTCCTGTAATAATATTCCCCAACTAATTACCCACCTCTTTCCTGTCCTAATATTCCCCTAATAATTACCCACCTCTTTCCAGTCCAAATATTCCCCTAACTAATTACCCACCTCTTTCCTGTCCTAATATTCCCCTACTAATTACCCACCTCTTTCCTGTCCTAATATTCCCCTACTAATTACCCACCTCTTTCCTGTCCTAATATTCCCCTACTAATTACCCACCTCTTTCCTGTCCTAATATTCCCCTACTAATTACCAACCTCTTTCCTGTACTGATATTCCCCTAATAATTACCCACCTCTTTCCTGTCCTAATATTCCCCTACTAATTACCCACCTTTTTCCAGTCCAAATATTCCCCTACTATTTACCCATCTCTTTCCTGTCCTAATATTCCCCTACTAATTACCCACCTTTTTCCAGTCCAAATATTCCCCTACTAATTACCCACCTCTTTCCTGTCCTAATATTCCCCTACTAATTACCCAACTTTTTCCAGTCCAAATATTCCCCTACTAATTACCCACCTCTTTCCTGTCCTAATATTCCCCTACTAATTACCCACCTTTTTCCAGTCCAAATATTCCCCTACTATTTACCCATCTCTTTCCTGTCCTAATATTCCCCTACTAATTACCCACCTTTTTCCAGTCCAAATATTCCCCTACTAATTACCCACCTCTTTCCTGTCCTAATATTCCCCTACTAATTACCCACCTTTTTCCTGTCCTAATATTCCCCTACTAATTACCCACCTCTTTCCTGTCCTAATATTCCCCTACTAATTACCCACCTCTTTCCAGTCCAAATATTCCCCTACTAATTACTCATCTCTTTCCTGTCCTACTATTCCCCTACTAATTACCCACCTCTTTCCTGTCCTAATATTCCCCTACTAATTACCCACCTCTTTCCTGTCCTTCCAAATATTCCCCTACTAATTACCCACCTCTTTCTTGTCCTAATATTCCCCTACTAATTACCCACCTCTTTCCTGTACTCAATATTCCCCTACTAATTACCCACCTTTTTCCTGTCCTAATATTCCCCTACTAATTACCCACCTCTTTCCTGTCCTAATATTCCCCTACTAATTACCCATCTTTTTCCTGTCCTAATATTCCCCTACTAATTACCCACCTCTTTCCTGTCCTAATATTCCCCTACTAATTACCCACCTCTTTCCTGTCCTAATATTCCCCTAATAATTACCCACCTCTTTCCTGTAATAATATTCCCCAACTAATTACTCATCTCTTTTTTATCCTAATATTCCCCAACTAATTACCCACCTCTTTCCTGTAATAATATTCCCCAACTAATTACTCATCTCTTTTTTATCCTAATATTCCCCAACTAATTACCCACCTCTTTCTTGTCCTAATATTCCCCTAATAATTACCCACCTCTTTCCTGTAATAATATTCCCCTACTAATTACCCACCTTTTTCCTGTCCTAATATTCCGCTACTAATTACCCACCTTTTTCCTGTCCTAATATTCCCCTACTAATTACCCACCTCTTTCCTGTCCTAATATTCCCCTACTAATTACCCACCTCTTTCCTGTCCTAATATTCCCCTACTAATTACCCACCTCTTTCCTGTCCTAATATTCCCCTACTAATTACCCACCTTTTTCCTGTCCTAATATTCCCCTACTAATTACCCACCTTTTTCCTGTCCTAATATTCCCCTACTAATTACCCACCTCTTTCCTGTCCTAATATTCCCCTACTAATTACCCACCTCTTTCCTGTCCTAATATTCTCCCTACTAATATTCCCCTTTACCCATCTCTTTCCTGTACTAATATTCCCCTACTAATTACCCCCTTTTCCTGTCCTAATATTCCCCTACTAATTACCCACCTCTTTCCTGTCCTAATATTCCCCTACTATTTACCCATCTCTTTCCTGTACTAATATTCCCCTACTATTTACCCATCTCTTTCCTGTACTAATATTCCCCTACTATTTACCCATCTCTTTCCTGTACTAATATTCCCCTACTATTTACCCATCTCTTTCCTGTCCTAATATTCCCCTACTAATTACCCACCTTTTTCCTGTACTAGTATTCCCCTACTAATAACCCATCTCTTTCCTGTACTAATATTCTCCTACTAATTACCCACCTCTTTTCTGTCCTAATATTCCCCTACTAATTACCCACCTTTTTCCTGTCCTGCTATTCCCCTACTATTTACCCACTTCTTTCCTATCCTTCTATTCCCCTACTAATTACCCACCTCTTTCCTGTCCTACTATTCCCCTACTAATTACCCACCTCTTTCCTGTACTGATTTCCCTCTGTTTCTCCTCCACTTCCATCTCGGCCTTCATCATGGCGGCTGCAGCAGCTCCTGTGGCTGTGTGTAGTCCATTACTCACTCCGTTAGTTGTCCCATTTTTGTGTAAACTAAATCCGTTGTTATGGGAACATGCAGCTTCTGTAAGAAATTGAAATAACCAATCATTACATTTTCTACTTCATTACAAACATTTTTGTTATTTGGAGTATATTTTCTTCTTCTTTCCCCTTTATGTATAACTATATGACCCTGCATAATGTTAAGTATTTGCTAGCCTCCGCTTAACTTTCCTAATACATCCAAGCAAACTAAACTATTACTGCTCAGATTTTTATAAGTTTACGTATGATCTCGCTAAATTGGGTTTATAATGGTTAAAAGCATTAAGTGTAATATTATCAACACTAACCTTTAACAAAGCCATTTGCAGCTAAAACCATTGATATGTCAAACTTCTCTGGTACCCTGTTGTTGTTGATATCAAATAAGTAGATCTGTTCTCCACCAAGGTTAACAAGGAGCTCACGTCCATCGGGACTAAAAGTCACATAGGTTGCCGCCAAAGTTCTGTAGCGTTTTTTATAGTCTAACTGCTTCTGGGGCAAGTGTCCTGTACAAAATAAACACAGGCTAAATTTCAAAATTGTGAAATATTTTTTATATCTAAGTTTATAATATTATTTAAATGCTGATTCATTTAGAATACATGATATACTGACTCATTATGACACCCATAATTTTATCTAAGGAGTCCACAGTAATTTGCAACGGGAAAACAATGCATTTAAACTGCAAGTTGATGTCACTAAATATGTACTAAAAAATAAACTACTACGGGTAGTCATAATATTATCTAAAATATAAGTTGAAAGCAATTTTACTAGCTAGAGATTGACTGAAAATATTCTTCACCATACTTTCATTTGACATAGTGCTTAGTAAAAACTATTTGATATTTTTTTCCTCTTTTGATTAAAAATTCTGCCAAGGAGTAGAGCAGGAGGCTGGAATGTCAATATAGATACAGCTAACTATTTATTATTTAAATCAGGATTACCAAAGCTAGTCACTGATAAAAAATGACAGTCAATTAATGAACAGAGATGACCAATTAGTAGGGAAGTTCTGTACCTGCTATATAATACTTGACACAGCCCTGTGGTAAGGTAAAGTCTTCTGGTGGGTTGTTGGTTGTAACGTCAGACATTTCCCAGGGTAATCTGTAACAAAACATTTCATTGGTGATTTGATTCTGGTAGGCATTGCATGATTGGTTGTTTTGTTATTCTATTTGATGGCTACATTAGAGCAATTCTCACTGTTTGTATTGTTCTCAGTGTACTTTCAGTTTAAGAACAATAATCTAAACATGCCATCTTCAATTATCACATGGAAATTATTTAGACTTTGATCTTCACATCTGAAATTCAATTCTCAAAAAGCACTTTGCCATTTAATAAAATTTGAAAGATTTAAGAAATCTTCACAAAAACTGAACAAGAGATCCCAGAGGGATCTTGGCGCCCACCTAAGAACGATCTTTGTCTGACAAAGGCAAGAGGGATCTTTTCTCTGCTTTTCAAGCTTTTACTACATATTACTACACATGAAATTTCAGAAAGATCCTTTGACTGCTTTCTGAGATATATAACGGTAACAAACTTTAATCATCAAAATCCTTGATGGCTACCTGTCGGCCATCTTGTTCACCGATCGGTCCTAAAATGCAATATGCAAAACTAGACCCCTAGAAGAATCTGCACATACAATTTGAGACAGATCCCTTCAGAACATTCTTAGACATAGCGGAAAAAAAACTTCAATTGTCAAAATCCAAGATGGCGTTCTGTCGGCCATCTTGTTCACTGATCTGTACCAAAATGCAATATGCATAACCAGAGACCTAGGGGAACATGTACATGAAATTTCAGACAGATCACTTCAGTACTTTCTAAGAAATAGTGGTAACAAGCTTCAATTATCAAAATCCAAGATGGCGTCCTGTCGGCCATCTTGTTCACCGATGGGTCTGAAAAAGCAATATGCACAACTAGACCCCTAGGGGAACTTGCACATGCAATTTGATACAGATCCCTTGAGTACTTTCTGACAAATAGTGGTAACAAGCTTTAACTATCAAAATCCAAGATGGCGGCCTGTCGGCCATCTTGTTAATCAATCGGTCCCAAAATGCAATATGCACAACTAGACCCCTAGGGGAATCTGCACATGCAATTTGAGACAGATCCCTTTATGACTTTCTGAGAAATAGCTGTAACAAAGTTCAATTGTCAAAATCCAAGATGGCGGCCTGTCGGCCATCTTGTTCATCGATCGGTCCCAAAATGCAATATGCACAACTAGGCCCCTAGGGGAACCTGCACATGCAATTTGAGACAGATCCCTTCAGTATTTTCCGAGAAATAGCGGTAACAAACTTCAATTGTCAAAATCCAAGATGGCTGCCTGTCGGCCATCTTGTTAACCGATTGGTCCCAAAATGCAATATGCACAACTAGGCCCCTAGGGGAACTTACATGTGAAATTTGAGAAGGATCCCTTCAGTACATTCTGAGAAATAGCGGTAACAAACTTTAACTATCAAAATCCAAGATGGCTGCCTGGCGGCCATTTTGTTGACCGATTGGTCCCAAAATACAATATGCACAACTAGGGCCCTAGGGGAACCTACATATGAAATTTGAGAAACACCCCTTTAGTACATTCTGAGAAATAGCGGTAACAAGAATTGTTAACGGACGGAAGGTGGACGGACGGACGGACGACGGACGACGGACCATGGACAAAAAGCGATTGGAATAGCCCACCATCTGTTGATGGTGGGCTAAAAAATAAACAAGAGATCCCAGAGGGACCCACCAAAGAATGATCTACACCTGACAACAGAAAGAGAGATCTTTTCTCTGCTTTTCAAACTTTTACTACATACTAAGAAATTTGAGAAAGATCCTTTTAGTACTTTGTGAAATATATAGCTGTACCAAACTTCAACTATCAAAATTAAAGATGATGGCCTGTCGGATGTCTTGTTCACTGATCAGTTCCAAAATGCAATATGCACAACTCGGACCTAGGGGAACCTGCGCATGAAATTTGAAACAAATCCCTTCATTGCTTTCTGAGAAATAACGGTAACAAACTTAATTGTCAAAATCCAAGATGGCGGCCTGTCGGCCATCTTGTTCATTGATCAGAACCAAATGCAATATGCATAACTAGGAACCTAGGGGAACCTGCACATGAAATTTGAGAAGGATTTCTTCATTGCTTTCTGAGAAATAGCAGTTACAGACTTTAACTATCAAAATCCAAGATGGCAGCCTTTAGGCCATCTTGCTGACCGATCAGTCCCAAAATGCAATATGCACAACTAGGGCCCTAGGGAAACCTGCATGTGAAATTTGAGCCTGATCCCTTCAGTACTTTCTGAGTGATAGCGGTAATGAGAATTGTTATTGGACGGAAAGACAGAGGGACGGACGGACAGACGACGAACCACGGATGAAAGGCATTTGAATAGCCCACCATCTGATGATGGTGGGTTAAAAATATAAAATATGTCTTGTACTCCAATCAAACATAACAATACCTGCTGCTGGGTTCGGCTGGCAGCTTCATGCTCTTACAGCTCAGCATCCGGCGATCATATAGACGGACGTAGGGGTCATTGGCACCGACGGCCAGCAGGTCAGGCCGAAGGGGGTTTACCGTGAGACACTTGGCCTCGGCACTCCCTCCCATGTGAGCATTAAGGTTAATCAGGACGTTCTGAGGATTACCATTACCGCGGCTTTTCTCTGGTGTCCTCAAATCATGTTGCCTGCAATATATACTTTTAAATAGAATTTAGTTTTCTTTTTTCAAAAATGGCTATTACCATACATGTAACTATCATTCTGGTCAAAACCATGATGAAATGATGTTTTGCATGATTTTTAAATGCATTGAAATACTAATATGTTGTCTAAAATTAGGTGATCAAATTCTAAAACGAATGATAAATTATCTGAAGAAATAAGGATACCTCATGATCAGCATATACAAGAATTCCACAGAAGTGGATGTGTCGTCTGCAGCGCATCATAAAAAATAGTTATTTACAATTGAAAATATTGTTAATAATTAGGTGAAGTTATCAAGTCCTGTAACTCTTGCAAATATTGATGGATTTTGACCAGTAGCAAACCCATCTAAGATCTCATTGATTAGCTGCAATAATGTAGCTCAAAAGACTTTTAGACAGAAAATGGTGTCGTCTTTAGAGCTACAATTGGTGCCTATTACTGCTAATGGAGCAAAGTAATGATTATGCAAACCATTATAAAACGTTTATTTGCATTTTATCTTATTTGTTCGATATCGCTTACTTACTAGGCATTAAATTTGAACCACATAGATTATGAAATTCCCACCGAGGCATTATTTTTTTACATGATACATATGAAGGTCTTTCTGAAGGGGATTTTTACGGCAAGTCCATAAATTGTGAATATGACGTCGTGTGAGCGGTACGGTAGATATTAAGAATGGTAGTTATGTTTGATTTGGAGAAAAATAATATGTAAATTCATGAATACGTATAAAATAATTGGAAACCTACTTAAAAGTATAGAAAACTGTGCCCGAGTGATTTTCGGAGGCAGTGCTCCACTACGACACATAGGGACCAATTCGTACCCGGCTGAAAGGTATAGTCGGCCAGGTACGTATATTCGTTCTACTCATTAATATAAAGCAATACAACAAATTTGGTTGAAATCGGACAATAAATACTTAAGTTATTGAGCTGAAATCATGTTTTGACGATTTTTAAAGTCCAGTAACTTTTGCAAATATTGACAGATTTTGACCGGTATCGAACCCATAAAAGATCTCATTGATTTAAAGCAATACACCAAATTTGGTTGAAAGTTATCAAGCAGAAACCATGGATTTATCTGTTTTGATGATTTTAAAGTCCTATAACTCTTGCAAATATTGACGGATTTTGACCATTATCAAACTCGTCTGAGATCTCATTGATATAAAGCAATATACAAAATTTGGTTGAAATCGGACAATAAATAATTAAGTTATTGCATGGAAACCATTTCCCGGACGCCGACGCAGACACCGACGCCAACATAGTGATACCTAAGTGTCGCTCTTGTGTTGCAGGTGACACAAAAGGCTAAACCAACTTTGATAATCACTGAATACATAGCATGTATATCTTTGAACTAATTTTTTTTTTTTATGAAAGCATTCGATCCAACATTTATTTAAAGAAACCTTGGAGTCAATGGGTATTCAGCAGACTTACATTATGGTACCATCTTCAGCAGCACTCCAGAACATAAATGGGACAGTGGGTGCCACAGCTAGGCGTTTTACCCGCCCAGCGTGGGAGGAGAAAACCTGGGTTGTCTCTTGTGAGTTGATGTCATGTACACGGATCTTACAGTCTGCTGCACCAGTAACTATCACAGAATCATTGGAGCTTGGCAGGAACTGGAATCATACATTCAGATAGAATAATGTAGAAAAAATAATACTAACCAAACATGTCAATTGAGTTATAAATTTAAGAAATCTAAGGATTGTAAAATTTGTTATAACAATATCTTTTACAGGAACAGAATCAAAATGCAATGTGTACTACAAGTGATAAAATAAAGTAACACAAAAAACAATATAAAGTAATTCATTTTGCTTTTCGTACATGCGCAATCGCTACTACATTTCATATAAGGCACTGTACCACACATTTTTTTCAGGATGCAATCAATAATTTTTAATATTTTAATCTTGAAGTAAAATTATAAGCTCAAACTTTTCAATGGTGGTAATATATTGTGTAAAGTAAATAACTTTTGTAACTGAAGAAAAATACTAATTCGTCTGCTCCAGTTTTTAAACAGAACAAATATCATTTGTCAGCGGTGGAGCATTCTTTAACAATAGCAAGGTTCACTGTCTACTGTATTTAATACATCAAAATAATTACCTTAACAGAGAAGATGTTTCCCTGGTGTCCGGTTCGAATGATAGATAACGGTCTATGGAGGAATGGATCCCAGACTATCACTTGTACATCATCAGAGCCACTGGCTAGTAATCTAAAATAAATAAACATATAACTCACTTCATAAAATGTTTAAACACTAATGATGTAATTTGCTGTTATATTGTACGCATGGACATATATAGGTCCCTACTGGTTTAAATGCTTCAATCTAGTATGTCTTACAGGTGTGAACTGATCGTCAATTTTTTTAAAATTTACTTGTTGTACATTGAATTGAATTGAATAGAATTGAAGAGTTTAACGTACCGTCACATATGCGAAAAGATAGGAAATGGAGTAGGAAGAGCAAAGTATGTAGAGAAAGCATAGAGTGGGAGGAGTTGTCTGCTATACCTATAATTTGGAAGACAACATTTTGATGATATTGAGATATCACATATACTCACGATCCTTTGTCATTCCATTCAAGACAGTTCACACATCCTTGATGACCCTAAAATACATGAAATACTCAATGTTTACATTTTCAAGATACATGTAATTCAATTACATTAAGATGATTTTTAATTTATCAAAATGTGTTAAATGACAATACACAAGTATCTTTATGTAAAATATGCTTTTATCATGATCAGCATCAATGATACCGTAACGTATACCTGGTACTGTACTATACAGATAACTTAAAAAATAATTACCTGTAGTTCATGATCCAACCCAAGTCTGCTAATAAAATCACCTGTCACTTGTAACTCTCTTTGGAATGTCAATCTGCATTTTTCCTACAATTAAGAAAGTAAATATTAAAAAGATGTTTATCCTTTCACATATAATGTACCACAGTACAGAGAATCTAAAGGGTTAAATGCAATATATACGTATATCAAAAGATGTTTATCCATATATATATATGCAATATATGCATAACAGAGTTTTCCTAATGTGATACATCATGTAAAATTTTTAGCTATAAACACTAGATTCACAAATACCTCTAGATCTTTATCCCACTCCAATTAATTGATCAGTATAAACTAATTATCATGAATTGATTATCCTTTATAATTTGTGCCTTCAACCTCCATTTATGTAAAATCATGCATATATGCATGTCCATCAAATCCAATACTGACACCAGAAATATATACAAATGTACATGTTCATGTTTACATCTAATTTATGCTTCTGCTGATAAAATATATAGATATAACACCTTTAAAGTTTTTCAACACCAGCTGACATTGATAACTTGACAGTGATCAAGACATTTCCTCCATTATGTATGCAGTTATTTCTATAATAGCTAGCAAATTCAATGTTTGATAACTGTAGTACAGAACTTACTCAACCAACCCGATTAAAAAGACTTGTATGTACAGCTTATGATGTTTTCATATCACACATTTTTCTGAACAGAGTATATGCATAATATAAACTTATTTTAACTGCTCACATAAAATGTAAATACATATGACTATGACTCGATATAATATGAGCATACGGTAATATATATATAACATCAATTTCTTTGAAACTTACATCCGTTTCTCTTCTGAACTTGCTGTTTAATTTCTGAGAAGCAAACGCCATGTTTTCTAACCCGTGAGGAACTTTCTAACAATATGTTACAATTTTACTAAAATGCCTGGTTTTGTGAGGACGTAAGAGGGGGTTCCTAAGTTTGCTTTTCTTTTGGAAAGTCCAAAATATATCACCGCTAGCTGATGTTTTTTTCACGTTGTTTCACAAAAGTCCAACTTAAAATGCTGAAAATAAAATTGTGCCGTGTCCTTAATGTCTCCATTCCAAAAACTACCGTTGGCACTTGGAGAAACAACTACATGATACTATCCATTCGACAATAAAAGAAACATCGACGTCTAATCAGAACTTCATGATATTGTTGATATTCCTCTGTGTGTTATGACAGATGTTGCATATTACAAAATAGTAAAGGAGCGAAACGTAACACTGAGATTGACTAATATCATGAAAACTTATGTGATATGTAATATCTTCTTTTTTATTCAACTGGGATAATACAATAACAAATTAAGAAGAAATAACGAAGAAAAATTAACTTATAGAAAATCATTCCAATAAATGAAAGAAACAGTTTATAGCAATAAATGCGTTTCGAATCATTTTGATGGTGAAATTTGAAATATTAATTATTAGTATGTCGTAAAATGTCATATTTTATTTCAGAAATGTGCGTTTTATTTTTGTTTTTTTCATAATTTATGAATAAAAAAGCATTAGCATATTCTATCTTATACAGGGCATATTAATATATATCAAAATAAGAAATTATTGGTTTTCCGCAACTGACCGGAAGAAATTGGTTTTTGATACAACAACATTGCGGGAGATTCACAGAAAAGTAAGAAATATGTGTTGAATTACAATGACTGTAAATACGTTGGCATTGTATTTATTTATGGAATTCACGTCGTTTTCATAATTTCTGTCTTTCGTGTACATGCAGTTGTATGTATTTGATTTGCTTAGCTACAATCAGAACACGTGCCAGATGGTTTTCTTTTTGGAAACTCGACCCACTGAATTCAATTCGCTTCGGATCCTTTCTTTATCACACTTTTGATAAAATATAAAATAAGTCGTTTATGTTGTTTATTTGATTTTGACTTTTGAACGCTCTCAACACTTCGATTTTTTAGACAATCAACAGGAAATACTTCAATTAATTTAGATAATAATTTTAAAGTTGCTTACCAGTGCGGAATAATCACGACGTTTCGGCCCTTAGGATAGGTGTTCTTTTCACTAAATGACTAACTTAGCCTGTGTTTCCTAGAAATTGTTACCTGACTCTCTCTTTAAGTGTAAATGAAGTAATTCCGCCTATTGACCAGTCAATAGTTTGACTGTTGACCGGGGCGGAACGTTTGCATGCGTTTATTGTTGACATCATAATTGATTGTTGACGTCATAAACACCAGCGCCGGACCGACCCAAATACCGGTATTCTTTTGGCGAAAGTCTCTCTCACCAGAAGCTCAGTGATAAGTATAAGATCACAGTTCAGGTAACTAAACAGTTGTTTCATATGCCTTTTCAGTCAACAGTCAAAACTCTTTCCCTCAGTGTTGGGACCAACCCAATATGTTTCCCTCAGCCTCTGGCCTCAGGAAACAGATCATCGGGTTGGTCCCAACACCTCGGGAAAGAGTTTTGACTGTTGACTGAAAAGATATGAAACAACAGTATACTATAGTGAGTTTTAAGTATTTTTCCCATATGACTTAATTATTTTCAGAAATATAGTTTTATATGTAAAATCTATGTTTTAAGTGTTCTTGTTTTTTCACAGCTGAATCATGATGACGGGAGGGAATAAGACTAGCGGGAAGACAAAAACAGAAAAGTTTCAATTTGGTCCATGGACTTTGACAGCAACTGAAAGTCATATCCTAAAATCTGAAGGACCAGAGAGAGAAAAGTAAATATATAAGCATATACACTGAAACGATAAGTAATTTTTGTAATCGATTAATTGGTCACATATAATCAATTACTAATTGATTAATCACATGAATTGAAGGAAACTATATTGTCTCCACTACTAATCATGACAGAGCACATACCTTACATAATATAAGCCTACCAATAAACAAGAACAAATTTATTAGCAAAACAAACATATTTGATCCCAAATAAGCTCTGAATTCTGTCCCTTCATCATTTGGTATAACACCGTTTAAATCCATTCTGCTAAACCGCTGTTTTGATGTGACCTTCTCACATACAACTAAACAACCAAATCTGGATCGCCACAGAAGGACATGACCAAACTTTCGTCAATGAACATTTCCGTGATCGAAAAACTTAAAATTTTTACAACTCTTTATCTTCAATTAGAATATGAACAAAACCATTCTTTTGATACGATAAACACATGCAATTAGTAATATTTAAATATTTAATTATAAGACTACTGCTCCTCCCGCTCCCGAGTGTCCCGGCGATGATGAGACCTCCCTTATGTAACAACATGGAGCCAATCGTTAGTGAAAATTGGCGAACAACGTGTTGCAAGCTTTGTCATGACATTCACTTTTTCATTGATTAATGACTTTAACTTCCACTCACATTAGAGACATAATGCTTTGTTAAGTTCAAACGTGTACGCAAAGAGATGAAACTACAGTCAGAATGGCTTCCTCAGAATCCATGATTTGTAAACATGTTTAGCCATCTTACAATGCACTTGCTTTTCATGTTACAATTAACGATTAATAAAATCTTTAATCGATTATCAGCGATTAGTTTCATTTAAAGGCCTAGCAAAAACCCTGCATTTACATCTCATCATTAGGAATGAGGCGCCCTGTGCTCTGATCATGATGAAGAGGAGTGATGTACATGTATTTTAGAATTGTTGAAAAATAATCTGAAATTTTCTTTTGTCAGTTAATAAAGGAAAAAATGTGTATCCAATTTGCATTGTAATTTATTTGATTTTGAATCTTGGCTTCTATATGATCAAGTTTTATCATTACATCAGTACATGCATATGTATGTCATGATATAAGTTTATGGTAGTTTGGTTAAATGTTTTATTCATGTATGTTACATGTTCTACCTTGGTAACTTGGGTGTATTTATGATCATTCTGGTGGTATATTGGATGGACATGTTACAGTGATAGCATATTCCTTAGTTGGCCACCACACATAAATCTTGCTGTAAATCACATCTTTACATGGACAGTGTCATAAATACATATTATGTCAATGTAAAATGAAAGCAGCAACAAAATTACAAAGCCTGTCATGGGCTAAACAGTTTTATTTAAACAGATAATATGTAATGTCAAAACATCTTAACCAATCATCCACCGTAGTCCCTTAGCTAAGATCTGTTCAATACAATATTTTGAAATGAACTTATCCAAGTGTATAATAACATCTTTATGAAAAGTACAATAGTCAGATTAACTATCCTCACTTTGAAATTAATATGGTAATATGCCAGTTACCTTTGACTGTGTGATTGACTTGTTTACAGATTTGAGAGCCAATTAGAACTACCACAGTTTCCTGAGATGGTATTTGCAAACAACATCCTGCGTCTGGAACACGCAGGAGAATTCGGAATAGAGTTCAACACATTAGATGCCCTAAAGATGGTCGACGCCCACCATGATCATCTTAAGGTGGCTGTTTCTGAAGCTTGGCAGGAAGCAAGGTTGGTGGTACCTCAGGTTGACAAACAGAAATTACCATTAACCGAAGCATTCCATGTGCTTTATGAGTAATGGTTAAGCGTTCTTTGCTAGAGCAGTCAGCTACTTGAAGAAAAGAGAAATTGTTGTTCTTCAATATCTTATTTTATTCTGGTAAATAAATTGAAATTTGGATGATTTATGTAAAAAATATTAGGAATATCAAATTTTTTAAAATTCATTGGAACTAAACAATCAACTGCAAATGTCTTCAAATTTTCAGGTGTTACTGTATACTTACAAAATTCACCGTCTAATTGGCTTTCGATTGATCTAATTATGCATGAAAGTGATATTCTATATCTATTGACTTTGTCAGAAAGATCAGGCTATATAGTCTGACAGAGTTATGTGCCCTGAGACTTTTCTGACCTTTTTCCTCCATTGTATTGAGATATCATGCCTGTTTACAGAGCTGACAGTGAACATATAAAGGAGGTGATAAAGCCATTTGATTGGACGTACACAACTGAATATAAAGGCACAGTGTTTGGTAACGATGGTTCACAACTGAAGGTATGTATACTCTAAATCTGCACCAATTGAATTTAATTTTTAAGTTATTGATTTGCCTTTGTAAATGTGTATGAAATACTCTAAATGTGTTAAACAGTTTATTAATCTTTTGAATTTAAAAGGTGGTCGGACACTATTGGGAAAATCATTTGAGAATTCATAATCACTAAATTGTTATAATACATACAACAATATGTCTTTCTTTTTAAGGTATCAGATACAACAGAAAGAATAGACATGGAGAAGTTGATGGTTAGAGAGAAAATAATGTTTTATGCTGATATACTGTTGTTTGAGGATGAACTGGCAGATAACGGAACATCAATTTTAAATGTTAAAATTGTAAGTTCTTCTGGTTAAGATTTCTGATTTTATATATTTTATAAAACTCATTCAGTACCATTGACATGTAGATAAAAAGTTGTCAGTTAGCTGTGTTCAATGGTGAAATGTTTAGAAAATAACTTAATAATTATGTTTCTTATATTGTCTTTAAAAATGTTCAAATGTTGATCTCTAATATATGTAAATACATAAAATGATAACTTGGCTTCCTAGGCCTTCTAAGGAAATCATTCCAGCTTCCTTATAAGCTGCATCATCATTATATTAATTATTGATCAATATGTCTTGTTTTGGAAATACATGTACTTGTAATTAAAAACTTGCCTTTAATAGTTGTTGTTGTATAATGAGATTTGCAATCAACCTTTGTTAGTTTTAATGGTGACATGTCATTTCAGCTATTTCTAAGTTCTAAATAACTGAAGGTATAGTTCACCTAGAGTAAAATGGATGTGCCGACTGATCATTTTCAAGTTAGAATGTTTGGTGCGATTCATCCATGACATTATTATACTTCATTATAATAACGATGATTGTATTTCTCATTCATTTGGACACACATATTTTGTATTATTGATATATTTAAGTTGTAATCTAATTTGATACCTAGCTAATCTCTTCAATTTACACCTGTATAAAATATTTAAGTTGTAATCTACTTTAATACCTAATCTCTTCAATTTACATCAGTCTAAATTCAGTCAATCACTTTGATTTGAGTACAGCCTAAAAACTAAAACGTACACCATGCTTTTAACTATGTTGACACAGTACAGAGTTATCTGCCCTTGCAGGTAGTATTGATGGTGACATTATTATCCCTGAATAATGTACGTTGTACTCACAAGGAAATCAAACTTTTCCAATACCTACTCCTAAAGGAAAACAACTCTGTAGTATGCAGATTATCTGTTATATATACCGTATTTGACCTAATTATAAAGAGGACGCAGGGCTCGGGTAATTGGCGATGGGGGCGTCCTTATAAAGTTCATTATTTCTAATGTTATTTGAAACAGACAATAGCCCAAAAGCTTGAAGCTAGACAGTCGCCACTTCAAAGGGAACTGCCGCAAGCTTTGAAACAGACTATAGGGATTTTCCCTGCGAAAATCCTTTGATGTTTTCTAGCACCTGGACCCTGTTGTCTAGACAGAATACTGCAGTGAAAGGGAACGTGAAGCTTTCAATCAGAGCCATGTTGATGTAGCTCCAGCAGTTTATGAATGCGTACAATGTTAATATCGAGTGATCAGAAAGCAGTAACTCTAACAGTCATTATGGATGATATGGCCGACAACTACTACGAATGTGCCAGTCCAGGTCATTGACATTCAAACTATCTAATATCGGATATATATGTGGCTGTCATTTTATTCTGTTAATTGGATAGGAAATAAGATTCTAAAGAAAGGTAAGTATGTTGTTTATTGAAAAGATGATACAAGATAGCTGGACGGTGCAGCATTTTTTTTTTTTAAGGAAAAAAGGCAAGGGTGCCCTTATTAACGCAGGCGCCCTCTTTAGGTCAAATACGATATATTTCTGATTTGTAATATGATGTTTTATATTGACATGCCGACAAGTTTCTTTATCCTGTTGTAATGTTACATATTTACATTGACAGCGTGTCATGCCGACAAGCTTCTTTATCCTGATGAGGTTGTTTATGAGAGTGGACAATGTAATGGTCAGGATCAACGATACACGACTTTATCACGAGGTAAACAATAAACTCCTTATACCACCATGATTTTCATTACATGTACATTTTGTATAAGTAATTTTATGCATCTTTGTAAGTGAAATCAAATTTCATGTCTGTATCTATTGAATGATTTTCTCTTCAAATGAAAGAAGACATTGTATTTAATGATGTCCAAATACTGGTTCTAAATTTGTTCCTTTGGTCCTTCTTTATCGTTAGTCTGGGTCATATGACAGAGCTTTAAGGCTTAATAAAACTTATATAAGGCAAATTTTTTTAAGAAGTTTTAATTTGAAATCAACTTCTGAATAATTAAGGAAATATGTGGTAGTACTATAGCTTGATATAAATTCTAATGCCTAATATCTATCTGGCCTTTACCCAGAAGTAGAGAAGAATGTCATTTTCTAACATTCAAAAGCGTATGTCAAGTTGAGGTCATTGATCCTAGCTCCTCTTAATCTGATTCTTACATTAATGTTTTTGTATTTTTAGGCAGAGAACAACTACATTTTGAGAGAATTCACAAGTAGAGATGATCATATTAAAGATATCAAGGTACAAGGGAAAATCTTTGTTTCATACTTGTTTTGCATATGTGACATGTTCTCAAATGTACTTCGTAGAATGTTAAACTATTTTAAACAAAAAATACTTCTGCACTTTTTTTTGGCATCATTATGTTGTAATTGAGGTGTTTCCCATTTAATAGATGAAAATAATTTCTGTGATATGTAAGTTGATTTTCAGTGCATATACCATAATGTCATGTTTCTACTTTCAGTTTAGTTGATCTACTTTCACATTGCATATACTTTATTCTACTTTCACTTTGCCAGGCTCCCCCACATGTGTTGACACAACCAAATGAAGTTCAGAAGTATCTCACCGTACGGAAAGAGGTATTCCAGAAATTAGAATTTCCAGCTGTGCCCAAAAACTCGAACTCTGTACCTCAGGAGACGTAGCCAGTAAAAAGAATGTATGTGTTTTTGTTCTATAACTTGAGCTCCAGTCAAAGCAGTATATCTTACACACAAACACGTTTCAATTTTGGAGTAAAAAGTACATAATTTAGTAATGGCTTTCACTTTTGGATAATGAATTGTGATAGAAAGCAATAATTTGTGCATAAAGTGAGTTGAGCAATACTTGTAATTATGATGTTTCTAGAGTATTAACCTTGGAGAGTGACTTATCTTAACTGGCCAAATTATTTTCAGAGACTGAAAATATTTTAAGTGTCTGTAGTTTTTGTGTGATTATGTCTATATGAATTTGAGTAAATTTATTAAATGTATGAAGATTACGAGTAATTGCATGTGTCCAAATGGTTTTGAGTCACTAGATGTATGAAGATTGTGAGTGGTTAAATGATTTTGAGTGATTGGATGAATGAAGATTTGATTGGTTGTATCTAAATCGTTTTGAGTGATTGGATACATGAAGATTTCGAGTGGTTGTATCCAAATCGTTTTGAGTGATTGGATACATGAAGATTTTGAGTGTCTGAATGATTTTGAACATCATTTTGAATGATCTTTTTTTATCATGATAACAAGTCATCCACCTGACTTTTGAGTCGCTGAAAGTGTTAAGCTAAAATGTAACAAACTTCTCTGTGATATCGTCTTTGGTGGCAGCTGAATTTGGGTAGAAAACTCCAGGCTATAAAGATATATAGGACGTTGATAATTATTCCAGAGTATAAATAATCAGAGAATGTATCAAGTGATCCTTCTGTCATTGGGGCTCTAGATCTGACCCTGTATTGGTACAACGTTTGTGTATGTAAAGCTAGGGTAATCCATACTTTATACTGCCAATGCAGTCATACCGCACCACCTGCTTGCACTGTCGACATAACAACACCCATATTGTGACTAAGTTATCGAGAGTGTAGCGAGAGCGTTCCAGGGTTCACAATGTTATTGCGTCGGCATTAAAGGTTTTGTGCTGTGATTTCTGTCCCTCCAAATTACACTGTGTGTATGTAGATAATCAGGGTTAAAAATCTAGAGATCACACTACGTTTTTAACATATCTGCTGATAAATATGAAATTTTACATGAGTTCAGATTATGATTATGGAAAAGACTACCATATCTAGGTAATATAATACAGGTACCTAGATTTGTGGTAAAATCATTAGGGATTAAACACAGCAGTAATTTACATGCACTGTAAATCCAGTGTGAACTTAATTAACACAAACTGGGTGCAGGCATCTGGTTTGAATATGTAATGCTTGATACTATGAATTAACGAGCTGTGAAATGATAAAGTTGATATTTTTGTTAAGATATTATTAAAGAAATTGATTGATGAAAGATCAGACTTTACCTGTGGTACAACGTATTTAAAACTTCAATCATGTAATTCAATTCTACTAGAAAATATGTACAATTTTTTACTGAGCTCAATTTGATTAAAACCTGCTCTTCAATATGCTTACGTTATGAAGTGTATTGAGGAGCTATTATCAGATCGTACTCAAGCTATATATGAAATCATTTTGGTTTATGAAAATAAGTTATTGGTAGAGTAAACGTCTGGATTCATTTCTTTCTTAAAAAGTGATCAAATGTATGGATATGATTGAAAGATAGAACAAAATATGTATATTACTGTATAGTTGTAAAATTTTGCGAGTGTAAAATTTTGCGATTTACTGTTTGGAACGTATTCACTTGGGTTTATTTTCGCAAATTATTTTTGTAGCTTTTGAAATGAAAGAGTCATTCATATGACAGGCCAAATATGTAAAACCAATTATTTGATAAATTTCACACGGTATTAAATTTTGCAATTTTCGATGGATCCGCGAATTAAGCGAAATTTAAACCCCCGCAACTATTACCGACTATACAGTATACTGACAAGTGCTAGCTACTAATTTAATTTATTTTTAATAAATTTCAAATTATATCACCATATTCTAAATACCAGTATTTGTTGTTTTTGAAACGCAAAAAAATACACGGTATATAACTTTTACTACATAGACATTTCAATGTAAACTAGATGTAGAAGCAAAACCTGTCTTTGGTTATTTTTTCATCCATTATGATTCAGGCAAGAATTCTGGGATTTTAATTATTCTTGTCAGATGGTTGATCATGAGAATAATTCAGTTGCATTATGATTTTAAAATGTGCTACTGATTTTTGACAGCTTGATTGTAATATCACTTCATATTTGCATATTTGATGAATAAAACATAAAAGACAACACAAAACTTATTGAAATTTTATTGCAAAAAGAATAAAAAGCATGAAAAAGAAACAGATGTAAGAAAAAAAGAATCATATTTTACATAAAATTTAATAGCCGAGGCAGAGACAATAGAAATTGAAGGCAGTTACAATAACATATAATCACATGCTTATAAACAATTACACTTATATATAGTCAAACCTCGTTAACTCAAACTCTGATGGACCATGGCAGAATTTTGAATAATAGTTAATGTATACAAATTAAATATACTTGAATATATAGTGAAAAAAATGCTCAGGACCAACAAAACTTTTCTTATATAACAAGGTCTTCAAGCTATACATATTCAAGTTAATGAGGTTCAACGGTAGTTCTACTATTGCAAAAGGCACTGAATACTGATACCAAATGGCAAACATCTCTTCATTCCCGCTATATTTACACCACTATTGTATAACAATACATATCTTAATACTTAATCTGTAGGATGAGATTCCATAACCAGTTAGCTCAATTATGTTCAAATTAAATATCATTTTTTATGAAGAGATATAATATGTTTAGAAGTAAAATATGATGATTCACAAATCATGATAGAATTAAATTGTTGCACAATAAGACCCAACTGTCCGATATACATTGTAACAATAAATCAAAAACAATATGGTTTTCACATAGATATACAGTTTGTATACTGAAATTGCTGATTTTTACAAATACAAATGTACATAGGTATGTAAGGAAGTATAATAAAAATACAGAAAATATCAATTATTTAGTACAAAACTGTATTTCAATCAATGAGGTTGCTTAAGACGGGTCTTATTATACATTTTGTAAAAGATTATAAGTCTCAACTTTAACAAACATGATTTAATTTATACATTTAAAAAACTTTCTGTATAAATATATGCCACACAGTTGGATAGAAATGTTTCTATAGTTATTGTTAAATATGAGAAAAAAGAACAAAGAACATTCACATACAAAAAGAAATAAATGTATATCACAATTATCTGGATTAACAAAACATAATTTTCTAGATTTCCTAAAACATCATAGTAACAATTGCAACAACAATATATATCATCAAATCTTTATAAAAAACACTTTTGTTTGAAGAATTATAAACAAAGACTATTAAAATGCTGTTTAGCTAAACTGTTTAACTCTATCTATATCACAAAATTATCTCCCTTTATCAAAACTTTGGAAGGATTATATAGCACACTATATCAATAGTTTGGCTGTCTTGTTTAGAAAATATAGGTACATGTACTTGGTACCCATAATACATAAAATAATGATATTCAGTAGAAATATAACTATTCTTGTATATTGAAGATAGTTTGTAGCTTGTGGTTATAAAAATATATATAAAAAGCATGAATATTATCTCCCTTTATCAGCTTTGGGAAGGCTGTTAAGAATAATTTATAATACCCTGAAACGCAAGAGTCAAGTCCTTTTAAAATAATTGGTCATATTTATGCATTCCAGATGTATATTTGTACTAATATTTGGCCTTGTTTGCCTTTTGGCTATTTTATACAAACTAAACATACAATTAATTTATCACAAAATTAATGAGACAGAATTGGTTTTAGTGAGGAAATTAACGAGGCCAATTCCTCAACGTCTTAAATATGTGTATATTTACAATATTAGTAAAATTTATAAACCATCAATGTATGCATGATGTAAAAATATTCCCATAATTCTACATTAACAAGCACAAGTTTTATAATAATTCTAACTGTATCATAAAACTGTTGTTGAAATTCTGCAACATAATGTATTACAAAAAATAATTAGACTTACTGCCAGTGACAAGCAATACCTTGTGAGTAGTTAATACTGCTTTGCGGTACATCTCATTTTATATCAAATGTGTATGTGATATATGATCATCTGTGTTCTATATATAATATGATTAATGTATCTGTCTAAAAAATACAAACTGCTACAATCTGATCTGTCTGAGTTACTTCCCTTTATTTCACTTGGTCAGCTTTGCTATAGTACAACCTACCTAACGTATAAAACATTATGAAGTTTCTGCTTTATCTTGAAAATTGAAAACTGAATTGATAAGGAAGTATTTTGTTTACTTAGTTTCAATCATATATGCTTCGCAAGTTTTTATGTACTGGAAAACAGAAAACCTAATTGATACTGTCAGTATCACAGAATCAGTTCTATGTAGTATATTGCATTACCTGTATATTTTAAACATGTTTCAACGACAAAAGCAAGTCTTGGAGCCTGGTCTTGTAGATCCATTCTGATATATCTTTATTATTTTTTTTTTTTTTTTTATAATTTAAGAAATATTAATTTTCAGACTTTTTATTGTTATAACCTTTTGTTTCTTCATGAGGTTTAATGCAAAACATTGAGACTGATTATTGCTTAGAGGGGCTGAAGGGAAGGGAGATGGTAGGAAGGAGAAGTTTCAAGTCACGGAGGGGTCTGGAGAGGGCAGGATTAATGCTATGGAGATGAAAAATTGGAAGAAAATGTCTGAGGTATAAGTGTATTTTAAGAAACATTACATGAAGGTTTTAACTTAATTAGGTCATTCTACCACCGACTTAATAACAATTGTATCTTTGATGTGAGTTGAACCAATTCTCAAAATCTATCGGGTATTTGATTTTTGAAACTTTGTTAACTGTGCAAGTTTTAACATTTCATGAGAGAATTTATAATCCTTTTAAATTAATCTCTATAATTTAAAAATGCCTGTACAACTAACAAGTCACATCAAACTTATAACAAAAGTGAAATCCTTTAACATGTATGTTAGGATCATTCAACTGCAAGTTGAACTTTTGGCTTTTCTGCTCCATAAATGCTTACATTACCTATATAACCTATATTAGGATATTTTCAGCAGTATTTGGTATTTTTATACATGTAATACAAACTTGCAGACATTTATAAAACAACTTTATTTAACATGAAGATATGTAAATGATTCTCACCATGTGTGTACAGGTACAAGTCTGGTTAAATATCACAGATATGCAATAATGAAATAAAAAGAGAATGTATTGATAAGATAAGCTGTTTCTATACATCAATATACCTATCAAACATAAGAATAGAAAATATTAAATAATACCATGTTTAACCTAAAAAAACATCCCAGTATTCTGTTACATCTTTAGTCTCATCCAGAGCTTTTCTTGTCCTATTTGTCTGGATTTAATTTTTGTTTCAATATTTTTTTTACGATGTCCATCTTATTATTGAAAAAAAATGTCTTGCTTTAGTTCCGAAAGTTCACGTTTTTCACTTTCTCAACCATGGCCTCTTTACAATTTTTTCGCTATCTGGCCAATCATATCGCACTTGGTATTCTGTGTTGCTAGGGTCATAGGTCGCACGTCCGAGTGGTCGCTCGTGCAGGGTGAAGTCAGGGCTGGGATTGATATTGAAGGCGCTGGTTTTTATATTCATTGGAGGACAGTCATACTTGGTCATGTATTCTGTCTTGCCTGGGAAGGTTGTGTTGATGCCAGCCTGTTCCTGTACTGAAAGGGCTTGCATGCTGTGCGGGGATGCCATTTTTGGACGCTGTAGACCTGTAGAGCTTGCGTTGTATGCGTTCTGTGTCTTTAGTTCCTGGAGTTTCTGGCTGTATGGAGTTTGCTGGTCGAGATTGGAACTAGTATTAAATGGGTAAAGTGTGTCAATGGTCCTGTATCCTGTGAAGTAGAAAAAAATCTTGGTCAGTACAATGCTTGTTCATTATATAAATAGAAGGTCCACTAGACCTTTAATGAATTTTTCAGCATCATGATCATCAAGATGCCTTTAAAAACAGAAGACATTTTACATTGAATAACTTTGTGTATCCGATACTACTCTTTACTAACCCTTTTCCTTTGCATATTTTCTCATCCAGTTTATACATATTTCAAATACACTGTCAGCTATATATATCACTTCTGAAAGCCAAACTTATTCTTTAAATCTTTTCCAAAAGCATGTCATTATCAAACATATCTTTTCTAACTTGCTGACAAGTCTAATGTCATTACCACATTATAACTTGAAAATTATCTCCAATATATACGTGTACAAATTTACATGTAAATCCATATTGCTTTTTATCTGAAGCAACATGCATCATATATATAGCTGCAAGCTATTATACATGTATCTTGATACATTATAATATACATTAAAATATACAAGAGTTTTTTGAATCAATACCTGGGTATACAAATAGACTGTGTGAACTGTTAGACACTTTGAAATATCGGTTGTACTCAAGTAAGCTTATTAAAGGCACAATAACCCTCATACATAAGTAGGTTGGGTGAGAGTGTGTAATGTTTTACAATCGATTACAAACATTGAAACCCATACAGAAAATATACCAATATTTCATGTATGAATAAAGCATATGAAAATATCAATATTTGGTATTACACGATAAAAATGTGAGCAAAAAGTGACAACCAAATCTTTAGAAAAATATGCAATAGCAAAATCAACTACAAATATATCATGGTTATAAGAAATAAATTGAATTGAAATTATGCAATCTGTTAAAGTAAAATTTTTGATTTTGATAAGGCATATCAACTAAAAAGCTAGCATTGTTTTCTCAAAACATGTATGATGGTATATATACATGGAATAAAGAGGTAATTTAATTTGTCACACAGCCCTGTGTCCTTACACAGGTAAAATGAAATAAGAATATTGCTTCTCAGGAAAAGCTGGAAGAAGATTCCGACCAAAACTCCATACAGTTTCCAAGTATAATCACCAAATACAAAATTTCTTTATATCATACACCTGTCAGCGCTAAGTAATCATATTTCAATCAAATTATGATAACTAAACACTTGCCACATAATGTGTCGTCAATCCCAGGTAACGTGGTCTGTTGTATGTAAATGAACGTTACGTCTGATCGTTGCCAACAAGAGAACCAATATATAAATGTGTATCAATGGTGGATTTACTTCATTGGGTTTCTATTGTTGCACCTATATATACCTGCATACAACACAATACATCACACCTGAGTAATTTAACACACAGGTAGATCAGTCTTGTTAAATGCTATACAAGTATTAAATATTTTAGTAGTTTGCCTTACCTGTTTGTTATACTAGATCCAATGTTGGCTGAGCACAGGTGAGCTAAAATACAACCTGTTTAAACATTGGCTCAACTGCCTAGTTGATTAAAAATGTGGAGAGTATTTAAAGGTATGGAAAAACGATTTGTTATGACGGTGGAACCATAAACTGCATTAATCAATAGATAATATTCAAAGACGTGTAAAAGCAGGCGGAGAACCTGGAGGTCTTATCCAGGTATACACTTTCCCTCAAAGCCTCTATTTACAAACCTGATTTATCAGCTTTCAATTTTGACCCTTTGAATAGTCAGTATTCTAAAGTTCTTTGAAATTAAATATTTGCTGTTATTAAAGATGTTTTCATTAAGAAAAAATATTGAATGTTTTAAGTTCAAGGTACAAGAAGTTTAGTTTACAGGTTTTCAATTTCACAAAACCAAATGTGTTAGGTGCGTGGCCATTAATAAATTGACTCTATAGATAAAAGTACATCTTTTACATTTATAATTTTATTTTAAATATATGAAATATTCTTGGAATTAAAGAATATTCCATATATAAAAGTACATGTGTATGATTCTGATATATTTAAAATTCTACATATACGGATAAAAGTATTCAATGGATAAATTAAAGTATTCCTAGGATAAAATTTTCCTATGGATAAAAGAATTCTTTAAATTAAAGCATTCTATAGACAAAAGTGTTTCTTTGATAAACATATTTCATGAATTTAACAAGAGATCTCAGAGGGATCTTGGCGCCCACCAAAGAATGATCTACATCTGACAATGGAAAGATGGATCTATTCTCTGCTTTTCAAACTTTTACTTCATACTACATGTGAAATTTGAGAAAGATCCCTTCAGTACTTTCTGAGAAATAGCGGTAACAAACTTCAATTATCAAAATCCAAGATGGCGGCATGTCTACCATCTTGTCGACCGATCTGTCCCAAAATGCAATATGCACATCTAAGGTCCTAGGGGAACCAAAATATGAAATTTGAGACAGATCTCTTCAGTACTTTCTGAGAAATAGCGGTAACAAACTTCAATTATCAATATCCAAGATGGTGGCCTGTCGGCCATCTTGTTGACCTATCGGTCACAAAATACAATATGTACAACTAGACCCCTAGGGGAACCTGCACATGAAAATTGAGACATATCTCTTCAGTACTTTCTGCAAAATAGCGGTAATAAACTTCAATTATCAATATCCAAGATGGCGCCTTGTCGGCCATCTTGTTGACCGATCAGTCCCAAAATGCAATATGCACAACTAGACCCCTAGGGAAACCTACATATGAAATTTGAGAAAGATCCCTTCAGTGCTTTTTGAGAAATAGCTGTAACAAACTTTAACTATCAAAATCCGAGATGGCTGCCTGGCGGCCATCTTGTTGACTGATCAGTCCCAAAATGCATTTTGCACAACAAGGGTCCTAGGGGAACCTACATATGAAATTTGAAAAAGATCCCTTCAGTGCTTTCTGAGAAATAGCTGTAACAAGAATTTTTAACAGAAGGATGGACAAAAGGACGTCCGGACGTACAGACAGATCACGGACCATGGACGAAAGGCGATTTGAATAGCCCACCATATGATGATGGTGGGCTTAAAAAAAGTCATGGGTGAAATCGATGAAATATGATCATCATTTACCTAAAAAATGATTAAACAGTTAACAAAATACAGATTTTTATTAAGTTTCCAAAAGAGCACGAACAGAAGACCAGGAACTTCAAAAGAGGAGGCTTTCTCCACTGACATTTATATGTCAGATCCAAATGATGTCATAACCTTGAATTAAACCGACAACAATGAAATCATGATCAAGGCTTATTAAAATGAACAAAAGAAATATGATACTAAAATTTAAAAGAAAAAAAACCTAATTTCATGACACTGGTGTCTTTTGTTCCCTTAATTATCTTCAAATAAAATCATGAAAGAATGTGATGCAATATGATGAAACATCTGTTAGGCACGGAAACGTAAAATGAAGTCGCCGTTAAGATAAGTTGTTTTGCAGTAGGTTAGATATAGTGCAAGCTATCAGAACATATCTTGATAGTTTTATCAGTTTCTGCATCCATATGGCCTCGGTTTTCAAAATTAATTCACTAGTATGTAATGGCTTTTGGTCTGATTAGTATATTCATTTTTCAAAGATGATTTCATGGTGTCAAATGATTTTGTTTAATTTCTGGTGACAGCAAGATATGTTGAATTCAATGCAATATGTATCCAAAGTTTTAATCTTCTTTTAGAATAGGACTGTATATACTTAACTATGTAAACCTAATCAATATCTTGCATATATGCAGACTTTGAACTTTTCACATATGCATTTTAATCCCCTAGAAGAAATTAAGTGATTTATACTTACTCAATATACCTACACCAAATAGAGGTCAGCTATACAGTTGATGTAATTTCTAAACTATAGTGATTAAATGGTATTGTATGTTTTCTACAGTGCTAATACTGTGGTACTCAATTACAATATCATTTTTGATACCCATGGAACTTTATGCTTTAAAGATGGGAAAAGAAGAAAGACTTATTGTCATCAAAAGTATGTAATGTGTCGTAAAGGTATTACAATCATCTTTTGGTGATTATTTTCAAACAATACATATGGACATCAAGAAAATTTTAACAGCATTTCTTAAATGGAAACACATGGACTTCATGACAACTTCTTCAGCGGTTTATTCAAAGAATTGCATATTGGACTTCATGACAATTTCTCAAACCTGATTTCTTCAATGGAAACACATGGACTTCATGAAAACTTCTTCATCCTTTCCTGGATTGACAAATTAACATGGACTTTATTGAGTTCTTCAGTTACTAATTCAAATCAAAGATGATTGGTCAGCTGGGTTTGATTGATTCAAGTATAATGTTCATTTGATTTATCAAAGCCTAAAATCCAAGGCTTCAAAGCTGCCATTGTCCCAATGACATTCATCATGTATCTTGGAATAAAGTGTCATGGCTGGGATGAACTGAATAGAAGATGATTCCAAGTATTATGACTACCGTATAAGGGAAGGGACATAACTCCTACAAAAAGTTTCTACCAGGTATGTGTAAGGGTGCAGTATCCAACATTTTACAATTAAAATGACATAATTAACAATAAAACATCTATATAGGGTTTACCAGAGATACAGGGCTATCTATAACCAAATAGTCACAATACCTGTAAATCTAATTGAATTGATAATTCATAAACATGATGATTACAATATTTAACTGTGTGATACATGTAGCTAATACCGTATTCGACCCAATAAGTGCCCATGTCCCTATAAGCGCCCCTCCCCCTTTTTGAGGCCTCAATTTCAATTGCTCAGGCATAAATAAGGACCAAAACTACATAAAACGGTATAAATTTGCAATAATTTAGACTTATTGGCACCTTTTCATTTTTATCAATTTTTTAAGCGCCCTGGGCGCTTATTGGGTCGAATACGGTAATAGCAACTGTATAAATATGATTGCATGGGTGACAACACCTTGAACAATTAATATTAATATTGCAAATCATGCCGCCCTAAAAATTCACTTTACAAGTTTTCACCTCAAAGTTATGATCTTATTCTTGTGATTTAATACAATTTGATACGTCATATAATGGATGCAGGCTTTTAGCCTCTATTTCCATATCAATATTACATGAATTCAATGATACAATGATGCAATGATGATCAAAACACATATCATAATGTTTCAAACTTTCAAAACCATTAAATAAACGGTAGAACTACTATATATATGTTACATGTGACTCCTGTTCTGCTTTGTCAATGAATATCTGAAATATAATCATGTAGTACAACATGAACCTGGTATGTTTAATTACAAAAGCATCAATGGTTCAATGTTCTGAATAGATCCAGATTCAGAGCCTGTATCACTAACTTGGTTATTTCAGTCAACATTTTCACCAAAACTCACAATTTTTATAATTTTGAAACCCCACTCCATAGGGATGCCATGAGTCAAATGTGATCAATATCTCTTACTTAGTTTCAGAGAAGTTTTTATATGTCCAATTGACCCCTTTTGATCCCACCCCAGCTCAACCCTTTGTACAATTGTGACGATATATGGATATATATATATATATCCATGGGCATTCCGACTGCATGTATAGTCCAAATCAATTTAGCAACCGTAGTTTTTGTGGCTGTACGAATGATTAGCAGTATCTGTGTATCGAAGTTAAACATCAAGCGTGGCCAGGGTGCATGACTCCATATTGGCTTGGGCCACAGGCTCATGCAGCATGTTACATTTGGTGGCAGATAATGGACCTGATATCCATTATAGTGCTCTCCAACAGCTGAGGAAGCAAATTGTTCCTGGGACTGGTTGATTACAAGAGGGGTTCTGCTCATGAGACAGTACCGCAATAGCAGGTAAAGTTGTGTGCTAAGGATGCCAGTATTGTTTGTCAACGAGAGGGTTAATGTGACGATAGATAGATATAGGCATCATAATCACGTAGCCCATTAGCTAGCTGTTTGTGGCTGTACATAGATAAGCAACTATGACTGCAGCCTACTTTTGAATGGGTGTCAGCTCTGTTGGTTTGGGGTCCAGCCTCAACACATCATACAATTTTGAACCCTCATCCAATGGAGCAGTTGCCAAGTACTGACCACTGGTTGATGGTTTTTCTTTGGGTACTCCAACTTTCCTTTACCAACAAACTTCATCCTGGCCATTAAGGATGCTACCAGACATTTGGTTAAATTCCGACCAAGAAGAAGTTGTTGTCTGGCAGACAAATGACAGACGCCATGTGTGTCAGTATCACAGTACATAACCTTGGTCCTTTGGACCAGGTAAGCTAAAACTAAAGTAAGTCAAGTGCTTGTTTTTTGGGGTTTTCTTTCAAAGGTATTTTCTCAAGTAGGATTAAGTTTATGAAACTGATATGTCCAGTGGTATTCCCTGCCTCTTGTTTAAGTGGAGAAAGGAGAATCTAGATCTGTGTTGTCTTTTATTTACTGTAAATGTAAGACAGTACACATGGCATGAAATGTTTAATGTGTTCATTAAATCTACTGATTTCTTTATTGCCAAAGAGTATTGGGCACCCTGGGACTCATCTTAGACACTTATAATTTTAGGTAGTAGATATGGGATGTAAAATGAATTCAGTAACCTTTATCATCGAGTTTCCCTTTGGTATTTAACATTAGTTATTGTAGATAAAGTAAGTGCGTCTGGCTGTAATTTTGTATAATATTTTTCATCGTTTAAATAATTAAACAAACATGTTTTACTGTATATGGTACCTTTTAAGTTTATTGAAAGGTTAGAGAAAGTCATTTACTATTTCACAGTATGCTCCAATGTTTGGTCAGATGACCAGTCACACATGCTTTTCTTGCCGAATGTTTTTGAAAAGAAATACATACTGACCTGAAAGCTGTCATTCTGCCTCTGAAGTTACTGCATTTTTTGTGAATCTTACCTCTGGTTGTGATCTTTGGTGCCGCTGTTCCTTGTGCGAAGTGGACACGAGAACCTAACGCTGCTGATTTAACACGGGGAGGCACCATACTTGTAATTTGTCGTGGAGGGAAATAACCAGCTGAAAAAAAATGAATTTAAAACTTCAGTAAATTATCAATAAGAGATCCCAGAGGTATCTTGGCACCCACCTTAGAATGATCTATGTCTGACATTGGAAAAAGGGATCTTTTCCCTGCTTTTCAAACTTTTTCAAACATGCTACATATAAAATTTGTGACAGATCACTTCAGTGCTTTCTGAGAAACAGCGGTAACAAACATCAACAATGAAATCCAAGATTGCTGCCGATTGGCCATCTAGTTGACCGATCAGTCCCAAAAGGCTCTATGCAAAACTAGAGCCCAAGGGGAACTTACATTTGGAATTTGAGAAGGATCCCTTCAGTAATTTCTGAGAAATAGTGGTAACAAACTTCAATCATCAAAATCCAAGATGGCTGCCAGGCGGCCATCTTGTTGACTGATCAGTCACACAATGTAATATGCACAACTCCAACCTTAGGGAAACCTACATATGAAATTTGAGAAGGATCCCTTTGGTACTTTCTGAGAAATAGCAGTAACAAACTTCAACAAGTACTCATTGTAATGGACACCATTACATAGTCCCCCAAACACACCCCCAATTGCAACAAATCAAGAATGCAGTTGCACAGTGTATATGAACATCTTGGGAGAATTTTGATGTACTTTTATATAGGAATTCAGGTTCTCCTAAAATGTACATAACTACATAACTCGATGATCATGACCCAGGACCTGACCATGCCTTGTACCTGGGTATAGTGCGCACCCCAACTTTTCACTTAATAATTTATGAAAAAAAGTGTGCACTATACGCGCAAAAATACGGTAATACAAGGCTATTTTCAGAGGAATTGATTTGGCAGTAATCATGACTGTATGTCATCCCTTAAAATTTTAAGTTAAAACCCCCATTTACCAATTTTCAATGAATTGCTGACAAAAAATTGAAAACAGGAAGTTGGCCCAGCAACAATCTTTTAAAATTGTTATCATAATGATCAGCATTCCTTAATACCCCTATGTACTAATTTTTATTGAAATCAGAGACCAAAATATAAAAACAGGAAGTTAGCCCAGCGGCCATCTAGGAATACCAAAAATCTTTACGAATTTTTTTTTTATGTTTTCGCCATCCCTTAAAACCCCTGTAGACCAATTTTCATTGAGATCGGAGATCGAAACATGAAGAACAGGAAATGAGCCAGCGGCCATCTTGGAATAGCAAAATCTTTGCGAAAACGTTTGCATGTTGTTCGCCATCCCTAAATAATCCTATAGACCAATTTTCTTTGAGATCGGAGATCAAAACCTGAAAACAGGAAGTGGGCCAGAGGCCATCTTGGAATACCAAAACCTTTACAAAAAGTTTGCATGTTGTTCGCCATCCCTTAAAACCCCTATAGACCAATTTTTATTGAGATAGAAGACCGAAACCTGGAAACAGGAAGTGGGCCAGCGGCCATCTTGGAATACTAAAAACTTTGCGAAAATGTTTGCATGTTGTTCACCATCCCTTAAAACCTCTACAGACAAATTTTCTTTGAGATCGGAGACCGAAACCTGAAAACAGGAAGTGGGCCAGCAGCCATCTTGGAATACCAAAAATCTTCACGGAAATGTTTTCATGATGTTCGCCATCCCTTAAAACCCCAATAGACCAATTTTCATTGAGATCGGAGACCGAAACCTGAAAACAGGAAATGGGCCCTGGCTTCCGGTTCCGGAAAAAAAGCCTTTATGCACCACGTACCCCACACCCTATAGAGTCTGTCTACCAAGTTTCGTGATAATCGGCCCAGTAGTTTCTGAGAAAAGCTGCGGAAACCCGCACGGCAGAAGAAAGTGGAAGAAATAAGAATAAAAATAATAATAATAAGAAACGGAGCAAAAACAATATGGACATAACTAACAAAATCAGAGATGGCAGCCTGTCTGCCATCTTGTTCACCGATCATTCCCAAAATGCATTATGCACAACTAGGGCCTAAGGGGAACTTACGTATGGAATTTAAGAGAGATCCCTTCAGTACTTTTTGATAAATAGCAGTAACAAACTTCAACAAGCAAAATTCAAGATGGCGGCCTGTCAGCCATCTTGTTCACTGATTGGTCCCAAATTGCAATATGCACAACTTGGAATCTAGGGGAACATGCACATGCAATTTGAGACAGATTCCTTCAGTACTTATTGAGAAATAGCGGTAACATACTTCAATTATCCGTTACATACTTGTATGTCTGAGAGTGAAATAAAATCTTAATCTGAATTATTAAAATTCAAGATGGCGGCCTGTCGGCCATCTTGTTGACCGATCGGTCCCAAAATGCATTATGCAAAACTAAGGACCTAGTGAAACCTGCACATGCAATTTGAGACAGATCCCTTCAGTACTTTCTGAGAAATAGCCGTAACATACTTCAATTATCAAAATCCAAGATAGCAGCCTGTCGGCCATTCTGTTGACCTGATAGGTCCCAAAATGCAATATGCACAACTAGGGCCCTAGGGGAACCTACATATGCAATTTGAGACAGATCCCTTCTATTCAGTACTTTCTGAGAAATAGTGGTAACAAGAATTGTTAACAGACGGAAGGACGGATGGACGAACGGACGGACGGACGGACCACGGACGAAAAGCGATTTGAATAATGGGCTATTAATATCATGTGAAAACAATCTTAAGTTCTATCTTGAATTTAGGGCAATAGAATTGTAATTTGTTACCTACATGGAATGATCATCAACTGACACTGAAGGATCTAAACTTTTCTATTTTTCCTGAATGACTTTCTTTTTCCTTTTATCTCCATTGATATTCACTATACAACACATGGCATACAGGGGAGGCCATCCTAAATTACTTTCACTGTTAATAGGAAGTGCATTACGCTGCTCAACAAACCATCAAAACCATTACACATTCATATCAGTACATATGGTATTTGATTGTTTAATCCAGGTGGTTAATAATTCCACATGTATCTTTGGATTTTGATACAAAATGGCAAAATGATGATTTGACCTTGTTGAAGATGTTAATGCAATCTTTACATCTCTTGCTCATTCACTCGGTACATTAAAAGGATGGATCTGAGTATTTCATACATATTTTCAGTTTTGGACACCACTTCAGGCCGTATGTGGTTAGTTGTTATTTATCCCAGAATGGGAGTTTGCGTATTGGATCATAGATATGTACCTGTTCTGGGACGCAGAGAATCCATGTATCCCTGAGGTGCGCTTTGGTCCATCCAACTAGTGGACATTCGGAAAGGCTCTCTCGAGCCACGGGTTAGATTATGTCTGTAGCCAGTGAAACGGTCGGTCACACCAACCTGATCACCAAACTGCTTAACACGGTCAGCTGCACTAGCTGTATATGGACCAAGTTCCTAAAAGAAATCACAAATTGCATAATGCATCAGAATGTACTGACATTAGACAAGTACAGAAAATGTCATACTACAATATTTCCTTATCCTTACCTAAACCATGATATGTATGTTATTTTCTTGATGACATTTACCTTAGAAAATGACATACACATTAGGGTAACAAAACTAAAATCCACAGTGATGATTGAGCCACAGAATTTCAACACATGGAATAATTTGATTGGACACCATGAATGAAATTTCTGATATATGTTTCATGTGTTATATAGTTGTAACAGGGTGCAGGATTTACAATAAATTTAATACCTGCCTCTGCCAGGGATCGAACTCGGGACCTCTGGATTACTAGTCTGACGCTCAACCGATCGAGCTAAAGAGAAGTTCTCTCTAGCCGAGCGATATATTGCGGCTAGTATTGACCAGGGTTACATACTCCCCCTCCAGGAATCAACTCGTCCTCGAGTTTCCAGGGGTCACAACGATTCCTTCGCAGGTATCGTGAAGTATCATTCCCGAGTCCCTACATGGGCGCCAATGTAACAGGGTGCAGGATTTACAATAAATTTAATACCTGCCTCTGCCAGGGATCGAACTCGGGACCTCTGGATTACTAGTCTGACGCTCAACCGATCGAGCTAAAGAGAAGTTCTCTCTAGCCGAGCGATATATTGCGGCTAGTATTGACCAGGGTTACATATAGTTGTGTCTATGCTAGTAAATCTGATCATCTGATCATTACACATCTATTACCTGCTGTAGTCCAAGAAGGTTTTCCATCGCCCAATGGTGATTTTGTCGAATGTTATTTTCTTGGGCCATCTCTATTGACCGGTTTCCCATTACCGTTTTGTATTCATTTAAAAACCCGGCTATCTTAGTGAGTATGGCTCCAGCACCTGAAAAATACATAGCAGCAATTGATATCATTTGCAGAAATGGAAAAGTACTTCAAAAGATATTTTAAATGACATGTTCTTTTTTCTTTAGCGGAATTTAGTTTGTTGTTGTTGTTGATATTTTTTCACATTTTTTTTAATCTAACTTACATTTGTTGCTTGTTTTCTGTACTTTGCAGGATTAATATAATCTAATTATGATTCATTGATTACATATTTGACAACAGCTATTGACTCCATAGATTCTGTCTCTCTCCCATGAGTCTCTCCCTCTAGTTATTTTCTAGAGAGATAGAGTGGAACATAGAAACTTTTTCCATTAGACCTACTGTATATGCATGATTATAAAAGTAAATTTTATCAGTCTATGTGAAAGATTCTATTCATATCCATTTATTGTCGAGTGTAACTTTGATAAGAATGTCAATATTTTACATAAATAGAATGCTAAAAAAAATAAGATAAGAAAATTGATTCAATTCATTCTCAGATTCAACTATTTAATTTCTTAATCTAATTGAAAGATAATAAATTTATAAAATGGTATCTGTTGTACTTTTCACTATTTTCTATGCCCCCTATTAATTTTGGATAACATCCAATTAAAGAAATCAAAATGAAAAGAATATAATGTAATCCTGATTTTATAGTTATCAGACTAAAATATTTGCCTTCAAAAGGAGCCAGACAGACAGAAAATTAGTTGCTTAATAAACCTATGCTTTCATGGCATTGGTAGCAGCTCATTTATCAATAATGAAAATAGATAGATGAGAATAGATAAAACAGAATAACAGTCTGTATTAGTTCTATATCATAAGTGTGTAAAAGTACATTGGTAGTAATCAGTACACGTGTTAATTATAATTATCGTTACCGTATTTAATGAATTATTTAATATAATCAATTACCGCGAGCTTCATCATGATCAAGTTTATTTCCCCAGTCTGGGGATGTTGTTAAGAAGTTACTGTCCAACTTGATATGATCTACGGCATTGCTGATATTATAAAGTTCCGTTGCGATTTCTGCTGTGTAATAATATTGTCCACTTTCTACAATGTCCTTAATTTCTTTTTCCAAACTAAACGCCCCTGATTGTAGCGCCGGGTGGGTTCGCATTCTCGTCGTATACATCTTGAATTTCCCTCTTAACTTCGGTTCCGCCTCTTAATTATAAATCGGCTTTCAATTTTTATCTGATGCGATTAAATTCACTGTGCCTGTATCAGAGTACCGTCGTTGGCAACGACCTGAATATCGATTCCAATGTAAACAATTTTACGATCGGACGCAATAAGCTGCTTTTTCAATGTAATGTGAATGACCGCCTGACTAAAACGCTCGACTGATTGCGAGTAACAGGTGCGCGCATTCGGAACTGGTCTTTGTACTTCGAGTATGAAACGGTCCGATGATTATCGAACGCATACCGACAGGATGGCGGGAGTGTTTGGACATCTCAAGACCTTTCGGGATTGTTTTTCGTAATTATATTTTGTCATTCTATAGCTTCTCCCTTTACACCCACCACTCTACATTTAAAATAGTTAAATAAAAAACACGAACAATTTGCTTCAAATACAACAGTTACATGATATGTACATGTACACTGTCAATATGAATTAATTTCCTATATTTCCTAGTGAAGGTCTATTTTACAATTTTTTTTATTTTCTTTTTGTTAGTGCTTATGTATATCCACAGTGGGACTTCAACAAACTTTCAGTGATGTTATTTGTTGTTTCGTAAAAAGTCACAGAAGTTGATAAATTGGCATTGTATTAACTTGGTAGCTTACTGACTTATGGGTGGTTGGTTTTTCTCTAGGTTCTGCGGCTTTCCTCCACCAACGCAGCTGGCACATCCCCTGGCTGTTAATAGGACGTTAAACTAATAAAACCAAACCAATTATTCATTCCCATTGCGGCCACAAATAAATAAGTAAAAGCTCCATATTTTTTTCAAAATTATTAGCTTATTGCATCAATGATTTATGGCATTTAATCATCCTTATTTTCTATAACAATGGTCGCTTGTGTACCTGATCAGAAAGTAATAGAAATAGAGTATTAGATCATGAATTATTTATTTTTACAATCAACTGGAGACTAGCTAAGAAAGATAACTCTTGCATCCTTGCTGACAATTTTATATTGAATTCAGACTGTTAAGTTATGATATAAGAGGATGCATTGTAGACTGTTAAGTTATGATATAAGAGGATGCATTGTACTTTTTATTAAAAAACCCATTGTGCTGTACATGTTAGAGTTTAAAGATTTTCAATGGAAGTATGATGAATAATTAAGGCAATAAACTTCTATAATTATTATTTCCACGGTAGAAAAACCTAGCAAGTCATATGGAGCCTTAATAATATTGTGAACATTCTGCTGCTTTCTTTATTCAAATAAGATAATCCTTTGATGATTTCTAAAAGTGAAAAAGTCTTAGATTTTCAATTTGGGTATATCAATGTGATGTAAAGATGACATTTTGATGAGATTCTGTACAGTTTTTCATTTCACACAAGTTTTTATGTTTTGCATTAATTGTAATTTAACATAAAAAGATTTGACCTGTTGCGTTAGACTGACAAAATATTTTTCTGCAACAGATAGTATATAGATCTGTATCCATAACATTTGATTGATATGTTTAGATGATGCCATATCATATCAGATTTGAAGCCTTTTCAACAGCACATGTTAATAATGATGTCCAGCCGAAAAAAATCCATATTACAGCCCTTGACTCAAGTAAATCTTAATTACATTTGTGTGTATCATGATATGATGGTAGAATAATGATTCCATTGTGTACTACAGCTTGGAGTGGTGGAGCTATCTCCATCTTCTGTAAACTCCACACTGAAGTGACCCCTATTCTGTCCCATTGACACAGCCCATCCCACTTCACAACACTTAACAATGTTGATGTACTACTTTAGAAAAGGAATGTTATGAAATAAAATAATTGTTACAATGATAACAACAAGGTTGGTTCAATATTCTTTATGTAAATGATGGCTATTTTTGTTGGCTGAAGCCCAAATAAGACCAAACAAGACCAGAACAAAATTCAGACATGGTGGATAAGAACCAATATCTAGTTCATGTAGTGAATCTGAATGACAAGTTCATACAGACCTTTCTGATTATTGTTTTTTTCTCTCAGGATATCGTCACCATAATATTTTATCTGCCACAAAGGCAAGTAGACTGTTAGCTTATTTTCACATTCAAAACTTGTCATTGTGATTTGTATCGCCCCACATAGCACTAATTGTGCCTGTCTGTCAGTTGTCCGTCTGCCCGCCCGTCTGTCTGTCTAACCACCAATCAGATACCAGGCATGAATAAACAAAGTCATATAGATCAATTGTACTGAAATGTAGAAGAAAGATTTGATACTTACCAGGTACCCATATCATGCTAGTCAGGGATAAAGAATTATACAGAATTGCTCGAATGAATGACCTTGACTCTCATTCTTGGTTAAGAGTGAAAATATAAATTAATGGATTATATAAATTCAATTTAGATTGCACACTGGGAATGTTTTAATTAGACTTGCTCTTGATTAAATGAGGTCATACATACATTAGTTGTATAGATGATCTCAAAATAGAAAACCCAAGATTTTAAAATTTAAAGAGGCCCAATGGGTCAATTAAACCATACTTGGTAAAGCTCTTTTTGGTATTAAGACTGCCAGAAGCAAATTTTCTTTTCTCAAACAGTTCTTGTTTTATATAATTGTAGATGGATTTGTTATCAAGATTAAGATGACAGTAGTTGAAAGTGGAAGCATAACTTGACACATAGTGGCACAGAATTGTACAGTCATGTGAAGAGGAGAACAAGGTAAGAACAACAGATATCATATCCTTCATTCAAATTTTATGGTGCTTACAGGCCAATTTGTTTACATCAATTAATTCATTGAGAAAGTGGAACGAACTGAATTGAGCAAAAGGCACACAACACAATAAAATGAACCATTAAAAGAAATTCTAAGCCAATATATTACGATCGAATGTGCCTGTCTTTAAAGGACACCAAAGGGACTTTGGTCTTCTTTACACAGAGGTCTATTACATGTAGATAATTGGGTTGATGTGCCAGTCCTTTATAGACAGGTGTCCTTTAGAGCAGGTTTGGTTATACTTAGATTTTGAATATCCTTGAAGCGAATATAATCTGTATCAAACTTATTTATGTAGGAAGATGTTAAAGAAAGAAATTATCTCCTTTTCGAAACATTCCATATAGCCTATAGGTAAATAACTTTTAATTTGTTTAGATTTTGGTACATTCTGATTGAATTATACACATTAATTATATATAAAAGTTGTTTGTTTTTCTAATAGACTTATTGAACAGCTATGTGATTGGCTGTGTGTGGGGTGTAAACAAAAGTGTTTGTTCACTCTATTACTTTATCTGGAGATTATAGAGTTATAAACAAAGTTCAGCTGGACTATTATCAGACCGGTACAGGTGTACCTGTTACCACTCTTGTTTGTTTGTTTACTGTTTCTCATTGACTTCCAGTCTGGCATGATAGCTCAATCTACCATGGTAATTTGGGTATGGTAGTTCAATTAGTCAGAGCATTTGCCATTGAACCTGCTATCAAAGGTGCCTTCTTCCTGCTGCCTTATAATTGGAAGCAAAAAACATACCAGGCTGTCCTTTAGTGGTTAGCAAGATACTCTCATACTTATTTGTGTATTACCAGGTATCATTTTATCCATTAAAGTGTATCAGGTATCATTTTATCCATTAAAGTGTATCAAATGTCATCCATGACGGTCTCAGGTTATATTATGTGACTACCAATGCAATGATCTTAACTCATTCTCCCCGTAAGACCCATTTAGGATCTTCTAATTCAAAGACGAGAGCAGTCTGTTATGAAAATTCAGGGGTGAATTAGTTAATTAATGCACTTGCAGAATTGCCAACTCACCCAATTTCCCCGGGTTGGTCCGTTTTTTAGACATTTTAGAATGCATAACCGGATTGACCCGGCGGGTCATCAAACAACTCGATTTTCAGCGCTTGAATCAAAGTGTCAAAAAGCTCACAAAAATTACGTCAGATCAAGCCATTAGAGCAATTTTATTTACATCTCAGGGCTTAAGACTCATATCAGGCCCTTGTATAATGCAGTTAGCTATGACTTTAATAAAGGTGTGAAATTGTATAAATTAATCTACATGTATTAAGTTATGCATCACGATGTCTATGATCGTTTTTAGCCAGAGTCAGCTAGCAAAATTAGACATGGCCAATTAATTCTGTTCTAAATCAGAAATAATCTCTTAAAATTTTTCCAAAAGCACAAACACTTGTGATTTCAGACAAATATTTACTCACATGAATAAAACATAGTCAACATGAACGGTATCCTGTTGCAGTAGGCAGGCAAGCCAATCATAATGGCCGCCATTTTGTTTAGTCAAAAATAATAGTGAAACTGGACACGTGTAGAAAAAAATCAGGATTTTGTTAAATATTATTTTAAATTCTTTTAATATGATGTTTTTATTAATTATCAGATATTAATTATATTATTACAAAAAACATAAATATTATTGAATAACAACATGAAAATAATAAATATATGCATATATGCATATTTAGGCTTTTTAAAAAGTGTTAAAAATTACACTAAAATGTTGTTTCGCATATGACCCTTGTTTTGACCCTTTCACCCGTTTTTTCAAGGGTGATCACCCGATTTGACCTCATCAGAGGTTGGCAATACTGCACTTGATGAAACAATAGGGTGTCTTTTGAAATTTATGTATATCCCTTGGTTGCTATTAATTTTGTGTTAGTTTGTTTGTTTGTGTTTATATATTGGAGTTTCAACACTATTGTGCAAATTGTGACAAAACCTCCACCTCTTGGTTTCGAATATGAATCCCATATATATGTTCCAGCCAGTGGCTGGGAACTGAGGCCTTCCTTGTAATTGCTCTCTGGGATGTCCTTGGCTTCAAAAAAACCTGAATTTTGAGCGAGGATGTTGAATAAAATAAAAACCAAACCAGCCTTCACCGACCCTTTTGGGAATAAGAATTTTAAACTCTACTTTTAACATAATGGAAAGAGATCTCAGAAAGTTTTGCTATGTAATAATGTATCTACAATGGATTTTGCACTGCTGTAAGTATGGGAATATGATTTACAATTTCGTCTTTTTGTATAGATATTTCACTCAACAAACAGCTAGCTTAAGATTGAAGGCGTATTTTTAGAAGTTATGTCAAGTTCTAAGCTACATGGATAATCATGTTTTACAATTACACATAAACCAGAAATCCATTCGGATTTCATTTTAATTGACATCTTTGCTAATTTAATAATGTTATTTTAAAGCTTGTTATTTATAACAAAACACCTCCATTGTTTTTTCGAATTATGTCCCTTTGTTACAAAACTATCAAACAACTACTCCTAAATAACAAATTTAAACTAAATAATATTGTTTGTTTGCTTGTTTTTAGATCCTGATAACTGCTACAATATTTTATTAAATTTGTTGGAATGTGGAAGGTTTCGATGGTGGAGGATTGATGGAGTACCACAAAAAGTTTCCAGCTTGTGGCCTTAAGTCCTAACAACTGCAGCCCAACAACCTAGACCTTACATGGACATCTAAGAGGTAAAGAACTTTTGGTAGAATTTTAGACTCATAGATGAAGGGTTATTGGTCACCCTGACCGACAAATGAAGGGCTATTGGTAGAATATCAGCCACCTTAATTATAACCACTTGTCCACCAAGAGTCAAAGGCGAAGAGCTTAAAATTGGCAAATAATCAGACACCTTAACCTCTTGGCCACTGTGAACATGAAATATACAGTTCTAAATATTAGTGATAGAATGTCAGATGCCTTAACCACTTAGACAAGAGGACCAAAGCACTGTTCATACCTAATTTTACCGGTAAATAATCGTTCATTAGATATATTATTAATATATTGAGACGAAATAAGATTAGTAATTTAATGTGAATGTTGCTGGTCAGTCTAGCGTCAGTATCCTTTATTTGTATTTCAGTTTTCAAATTTAAACACGTGAGTTTTAAATAGGTCACTTATGGATTGATCCCATTAATGTTTGTAATACCATTATGCTGATACGAAGATTTTGTTGTTTTTTGTTGTGATAAAGTATTCTCTTGCACAGTAAATCATATTTACATGTATGATAATTATATAATAATACTGGACCACTGGATGGTAATCAAATAATTATGATTTTATGTTTGACTGATTTGGACCGACATTTAGTAGTTCACCGTACCAATTTTAATACATTTATAAGCTATATTGTGTTGGTATATAGGCACCATTTAATCAAGAGTGATATTTTGATTTTTTTTAAATGAAAACATAAATGAACTCACTCACTTTCCTTGAATGCATGCTAATAAATTAAATAACTACTTTTAGTTTGATCAAAAGAAACAAATTCTGTCTGCTTTTAGATTATTGGATTGCATATACTTATTTACATAACAATTTTGTTATTTCTTTTTTCTTCTTCTTTTTTTTTAATTTCAAAACTTGAAAACAGAACATAGCATATTAACAACAGAACCAACCTTTATTTACCAAATAGAAATAAAAATGATGCATTTTCCTTAAATAGTTTGATTTTTAACAGATTTTACTCTAAAGCTTAGATTTTTCAGCTACCCTGTAATTTAAATAATTATAGGCGAAAGTTATTTTCATCAAGTTTGTAAAGCATTTTAAATGTTTTGAGGGTTGTAAGGATAATGGTTCCACTTTTAGGACATAAATTAAGTAGGGTTCTGGTCATCCACACCTGAGCTGACCACAGCCCTGAAGTTTTGGACACTGGTGAGACTTCTCTGACCACCTTAATATCCAATCAGCTTTGTGTAATTTGTTGACTGATACCAAATCTTTGTAAGTCAGCCGATATTGACGAAAATCACTCCATTTTAAACGCTATACAAACATGACTTAATCTTAAGCCTGTCAACATGTTTTCGGTTGTCTGTAATAATAGATCAAGGGGACTTAAAGCCAAACTGCTGCTTAAATCAAGATTATGTTAATCTCTGAGCTATGTTATACCCTCTTGTTCTCACTGTATAGTTTCTAATAATAAACTAGTGATAAGATTATCAAGTGTTGTGACGCACTTGGGCGAAGGTCAAAGTGCCCTGGTATTTGTGTTTAGTACATGTTGTCAACATATTTATGATTCATTTGTTGACTATTGTGATGGTTATTTTGTAGGTCAAATTAAAGTCTTCATGGGTGTATATATGTACTGAATCTGCAAGTGCTTGGTTGTAAGAATAGGAGATTTCAGAAAAGATGGCGATGATGACACTATCAATCTCCTCTTCATTTGTCTGTCATATCTCATAAAACACCATTTTCTTTATACATGAAATTATATCATATTGATAATTGCCGTTTAACCCCCCCCCCCCCCCCCCTCCCACCCCTCCCACACACACACACACACACACTTTCTGACCTGTGGTCATTCTTTCATTCTGCTTCTTTCAAGTCTCATCAAAATCATGTGGCTCTTTTTTTTTAAATACATGTATAACAATTCCTACGAATTTGTGTTCTGTAAATTATAAAAACTGTGGATCTGATTTAACTGAGTTCACTGTGAATTGATTCTTTGCATTAATCTTTTTTTATGAAAATTTATCACTAATTGTAAAAAAACGATAAAAATTGCATTTCATTTGTCACAAAGATAATGAAATTTTGTTGGAATAGGAGCAGAGGGTAATTGATAGGTTGAAAAGGCTCATAGATAAATTGAAATGGGATAGGGGGAGCTTATAAATGAGCTGGTGATGTTATACATTGGGTTAAGATGGGAGGGGGCACAAATAGGGGGGAGGGAGGCAATTAATGGGTTTAGGGGGCTACAATGGGTTTACAGGGAGGGGGTTGTGTATAGGTGCAGTTGATCAATGGTTTGGCTAAGTAATAAGATGAAGTCAGCTTTTATGTTGATTTAATATAGGATTAATGGAGGACGTGTTAGAATGTTGTTTTGAATAGAGGTACACATACCCCCTCCCTAGGGGAGGCTGAGTTATAACACTAATGGTTTCTCCTAATACTGTCTGAGTTCATCTTGTATATGACTGAAGTATTACACTTATCAGTAGTGCTTAGGCCATCCATCCATTTCAAAGCTATTTCACACACCAATTAGTATATATTGTTGTTATGTTTATATTGACGTCCAGTGGGAGATGTTAATATCTGAAGTTCATCAAATATTTACTGGCGTTTTTGTAAAATCTCTGTGTCTGTTAATTGACAATTACTACTCCTCATGTTCATAGAATAGCCGATGAATAAGTAATTTTGTTCATACGAGAAAAAGAAAATCCAAAGTCATGTCTTTGGAGAACTGTGCGAGCTTTGAAAATAGCATAATTGATTACTTAATGCATACTTGGTCATCCAAGCAACATATTCCATAGTTTTCAAAAAATCTCTTCAATTTGTATACAGTTGGCACTGTGAAAATAGTTGTTATTATTCATAAATACAAAAATAGCGTGCAGTTATAATTATCTGTGTGATGTTGGTATGTTATAATCTTTCAGCTTTGGTGACTAGTTAGGGCCTGATACACCTTCAGATGTTTTTTTCAGGGCACAATATTTATTGTATTTTATAAGGGAACTGTAATCACATGGGCAAATGGACCTCTGCTGTACAGTAAACAGCATGACACAAAAATCTCTAGTAAATTGAATATGTACCGAGAATTTATACAGTATACAGCATGACACAAAAATCTCTAGTAAAGTAAATGTGTCATGATATTTTATACAAAACATAATGACACAAAAATCTCTCCAAATGAAAATGTGTCCCGCTGTTTTATATTACAGCATGACACAAAAATCTCTCGTGTAAAAGGACTTTAGGCCACACTGCTTTTGTAAAAGTAGAGCAATTTCCCTATACGATAAGTTCTGTTTATCATACTCTTAAAGGTTCACTGGAAACAAACATAGACTTTAATACTAAGTATTGTAGCTTCAGTCAGCTTACGTATCCTATTATTTGTCTGTCATTCTGGAAAAGCAGACATATTTCCGCGAAAAGACACTTCGCCACAAAATGACATGTTTGATTACCTTTACACATTCCAGTCTCCTTTTACACAAGAGATTTTTAAGTCACCTGAGATGAAGTCTCAAGTGACCTTTTCTAATCGCCTTTTGTCCATTGTCGTCGGTCGTATGTCCGTAAACATTCATTTACATTTTCGACTTCTTCTCAAAAACCGCTGAAGCAAATTCAATGAAATTTTGCAAAAACATTCTGAGGCATAAGGCCAATCAAAATTGTGAATTATATGGTCCCCATTCCCCTGGGGGCTGTGAGAGGGGCCAAAAGGGGTAAAATTGACTATAATTCCAAAAATCTTCTTCTCCACTCACAGATGTGATGGAATCAAATACTCTTCACAGATAGAAAGGTCTAAAGGTCCTTTACAAAAATTGTGAATTATATGACCCTGGGGTCTCAGGTTTCCCCTTCGGGAGGGGGTTAAGTTTACTATAGTTTATATAGGGAAAACACATTTTTGAGCATTATTTGGTCATTTGTAAAAGGAAATGAGTCAAATGTTGTCAGAATTATCCCTATGAAATGGCCATTGAATCCTATTAACAAATTCTCCATGACTGACTCCCAGGGGCCTTAGGGGTGGGGCCAAAAGGGGTCAAATAAGCAAAAAACTTTAAAATCTTCTTCTGAAATTCTGGAACTGGTAGAATCAAATACTCTTCATAGATTGGAAGGTCTTAAGGCCCTTTACAAAAATTGTGAATTTCATGGCCCTGGGATCTCAGATTTTCCCCTGGGGAGGAGGTCAAATTTACTATAGTTTATATAGGAAAAACACATTTATGAACATTATTTGCTTATTTTTCATAGGAAATTAGTCAAACTGGGTTAGAATTATTAGTCTGAGATAGCATTTTATCGTCATATCCATATTGGTCCTGGCTGACCCCCAGTGGCCTTAGGGGCGGGGCCAAAAAGGATCAAATAGGCTATAACTTAAAAATCTTCTTCTGAATTCATAGATTTGATGGAACCAAATACTCTTTATAGATTGGAAGGTCTTAAGGCCCTTTACAAAAATTGTGAATTTCATGGCCCTGGGATCTCAGATTTTCCCTTGAGGAGGGGGTCAAATTTACTACAGTTTATATAGGAAAAACACATTTATGAACATTATTTGCTTAGTTTTAATAGGAAATGAGTCAAACTGGGTTAGAATTATTAGCCTGACATAGCATTTTAACACCATATCCATATTGGTCCTGGCTGACCCCCAGGGACCAGAGGGGCGGGGTCAAAATGGCTAAAATTTCAAAAATCTTCTTCTGAATTCACAGGTTTGATGGAACCAAATAATCTCCATAGATTAAAAAGTGAAATTTATAAAATCACTGACACTGAATGGCTTCTAGTTTGGTTTTGCTGTTTAACGTTAGCAAAGCAAATTGGAATTTTAAGCATAAGGTTTGGTAACATAATACACTAACTATCAAAATGAAAAACAAAAATAAAAATTCTAATACGAAAGTTCAACTTTATAGTTTATTTTAATTCGTAAATAATTTTTATAGATTTCAACCAACTTTGCAATGCTCTTTCTGTAGCAGCACTCAGGTGACCGTCAAGGCCTCTTGGGCCTCTTGTTGTGTCATGCTGTAACGTAAAACAGCGTGACACATTTTCATTTTAAGAGATTTTTGTGTCATTATGTTATGTACAAAATATCGTGACACATTTACTTTACTAGAGATTTTTGTGTCATGCTGTTTGCTGTACAAATTATCGGTACACATTTACTTTACTAGATATTTTTGTGTCATGCTGTTTACTGTACAAATTATCGGTACACATTTACTTTACTAGAGATTTTTGTGTCATACATTTTACTGTACAAATTATCGGTACACATTTACTTTACTAGAGATTTTTGTGTCATGCTGTTTACTGTACAAATTATCGGTACACATTTACTTTACTAGAGATTTTTGTGTCATACATTTTACTGTACAATTTATCGGTACACATTTACTTTACTAGAGAGTTTTGTGTCATACATTTTACTGTACAATTTATCGGTACACATTTACTTTACTAGAGAGTTTTTGTGTCATGCTGTTTACTGTACAAATTATCGGTACACATTTACTTTACTAGATATTTTTGTGTCATGCTGTTTACTGTACAAATTATCGGTACACATTTACTTTACTAGAGATTTTTGTGTCATGCTGTTTACTGTACAAATTATCGGTACACATTTACTTTACTAGAGATTTTTGTGTCATGCTGTTTACTGTACAAATTATCGGTACACATTTACTTTACTAGAGATTTTTGTGTCATAGTATTGCTGTTTAACAGCGCGACACATTTACTTTACTATATATTTGTGTCAGGCTGCTATCGGCCATCTTATAAAAGAGAGGTAAAGGGGCAAAGAGAAACCCTTTATTGAATCATATAGTAATTCCTAAGCCGCTGTCAGTCAGTCAAAATGGGCTCCTGTGGTGGTATCTGATACCCAGCAGTGAATGGGGTTAAGGGAATGGGGGAAAGGGAACCACTTAGAGTGTTTCTTCTAAACACAGTGAGCATTTGATCAGCTGATCTCCACAGCCGGTTAGAACTGGAGTTGGCCTGCCATGTGACACTGGGATTACCAGAGTCTAGAGCCAACCCACGGTGTGGCTAGGAGAGCCCTAAGGTTATAGATCAGGTGAGGACTATAGCAGAAAATCATTTGGATTAAACACCAGCACCCAGTTCCATTGATAGCACCCAGTCCATGTGATTCTGTGTGGAGACCAGTGATCTGATAAGAGAGTCGGGCTCTGTGTTGAGCTGAACACTTACTCTACCCCTGTTATACTGCCTGTAGTACAGGCAGCTGTGGGATCTACTTAGTGAGGAGTTCTAACAACATCTCATTTGTTGATTCTGTTGGAAGCTAAATTTCTGCAGGTAGGTGATGAAAAAACATCCTTAAATGTATCAATGGAAATGTTATGTATTGTTTATGCTAGACACAAGAGAATGAATGGGATGTGATTGTTGAATGTACACATAAACTGGAAACTCTTTGTATTGGAAATGTTGTAACCTGAAAACTTGTGGTAAATACAGGGATAGAAGTTTTAGTTTGTCTCTGATGGGAAACAAAGAGTCATTGGTTTTGTTGTAATGATGTGGTGTAAAGAATGTGCCTGATGTCCTTGTTTGAATGATACAGTAATTGCTTTACAAGGAATAGATAATGATGAATTCTGATGATTTGAAAGAAAAGTTCCTTATGGTGAAACTTTAATCATACACTTTGTTGTTTAGACCATACAATTAATTGGTTTATAAAAAGACAACTAGTTGTTTTCATGTTCGCGATGGTAGCTCATATCAGAATGTACTATCAAAATCTTCAAATCGCTAAGAAATATTTTTAAAACTTAAAAAAGTAAATCTGTTGAATTTCAAGAAAAATAATTAACATAAAATCCAAAAATATTAATTTACATGTGAATTCACAACATTCATCTATGAAATATGAAAAAAATACCAATTTTATGAAAAGCAAAATCATTCTTTTAAGAACTGTTGAAAATTGTATTAGACTCAGATGAGGTTTTTTATAAGTCACTATCAAATGATCAATGAATACCAGAATCAGAATATGTTTTAAACAGAATTCTTTTGGTAACCCCTGTACTAAAACTAGACAATTACATCAATATTTTACAATGTCTTTCTAGGGAAGACTGTTGGAGTTATTCGTGCCGTTAAAATCGATCAGATATAGCAGATTTTTTTTTTATCTCTAAATCACTAAATCTCTTAAATTTTACATTTTCCCATTGTGTTCTGGGTACAAAATGAAAGCAAAATGCCTCAATTAGATCATACAGTTCATGTACTTGTGTTGTAAAAATTCAAAGTTTGGAGTTTTGGAGGGATGGTCCTCATACAGTTCCTGTATTTGTGTTGTAAAATCCTAAGTTTGGTGTTTTGGAGGAATGCATGGTCCTCTATTACTGACTATTACTAAAGGAAATTCGAGTTTTGGATGAAGGAAAGCATAGAATTTTCTACATGATTTAATTCATTGTTAGAATTTCAACTGTCTTGAGTCAATAATGTACTTGGTTGTAAAGTGAACTCTGTAGCAAACCATTCACCAGGTTGTGGCTATATCAGACAGTGTAGCTGGAACAGAAGCACGGCCAATTTACAGTAACAGACCTAATTGTTACTAATTGCTGTTTGCCAGTGTGATGTTTATGGAACAAATTTGTCTTTATTTACTCATTTAAATGCTGATATTTCATGTTGGCGTGGCCTTTGTTGCCATCTGTGAAATCAATAGATGAAATGATAAATGTTTGTGGTGGCGACCCTATCGGTACTAGGACTATGGCTTTGTGGGAAAGTTCTGATGGCCCTATAGGGAGGATAGGCTGGCCAATTTCTATAGAAATTTTCTTGTAAAGATAGGCTACATGTGGTTGATGGGTATTTAAGGTGGCACAAAGTTATGGCAGTTCTGGGAAAATGACTGAAAAGAATTGTGTATTTATGACTGGCTGTTCTTGCCTTATTGAATTTACATGCATATCCTGGGTTCTCAATTACATGTCCCGAGTTTGTAATCTCTTGCTACAAACTGTACATTAAACTTTTTGTTGTGGTAGCTTTTAATGTTCCTGCTAAACTCACAAGGTTTTACAAATGCATTTCGTGTTTGGGTTCTTTTCAACATTTTAAAGCAGGTGGTTCACTCACAGTACCCGTATTTTGAAAGTACAAAATGTATACACTAGCTGTATTTCAATACAGGCTTGAAATCCTAAAGGCTTTAAAATTAAATTTGATAATAGCCAACTTCTTTTTTGCCAACATCATGAAAAACTGGCAATAACCATGCCTATCAAAATTCATTTTAAATCTCTGTTCAGTGTACTTCAAAATTAATACAGGGGTATATATTTTGATATTTTTAAATTAACAATTAGAGAATATGTGCATTACATGTATTAATCCTCCAATATAAAGATGATATTTTTTGCTTTATATTATATACCAGTAATTATATATTTAATTGTATATCAAAATAAGGGGAGATAATATCATATTAGAAGGGGAGGTAATCTAGCATTTTACTTCTCATCACAAAGTCATTGTGTCAACTGTCTTGTGGCCAGAATACATAGATACATGTATCTACATCAGAATTTTATCATCATCAGTAATTAGTGACAATTACCAAGTATTTCCTGCTGACCATGAATAAACATGATTTCGGTATAATGGTGTGGTCATTAGCACTTATTAATACATTGGACATATTTGACCGACAGCCTGATTGATGAGGCTGTAACCACTCGAGGCTATAGCTTATAGATCACAAATATTGGAGACACACATTGATTAGGCCAGAGGCTGATCAACTAGAGGAACTCTCAGTCATTATCTCCTTTACATGCCATTAACTCTAAAACTTCATCACATTTGAACATGAATTTTCTGACCTGCGATTTGATCTAAACTGGCTGTTGGCTCATAGCAATGTTGCTTGATAGCAATTTTTTTTAAACATGAGCAGTTATTTCTAGTCTGAAATTTATGAATATCCATGAGACCAATATTTAACCTATTTGCAGTTTTCATATCACACAGATATGACTCAAAGACAAAATTAAAGTGTAGTTTAATTATTTTGTTGTCAAATAAGTATTATTTTTAACACTCAGGTCTTTTTGATAGTTTTGCTTTAAGATTTGATTTGATTTTTTTATTCAGCATTCTTTATTTCTAGTGATACTGATGATAAATGTTATCATTAGACTCTGTGCCATAGTAGATAATCTGATGACCATTAGCGGTCTGCTGTAAATATAATGACCTGTCTACTAGTCCCTTAGTGCTTCATTTTATTGATTCTCTCCTGTTTGACCAGTGACTGACCAGTAAACTTACTAACACTGCAGATGAAGAAAGCCAATATATTGAGTAATCTGACACCTATAGACAACCAAAGTGGTTCATACATTTGTAGCCTGAGGTATGTGGTCAGTTCTCGTCAAGTCCTTTTCTTGCTTTCTGAGATGGTAACTGACCATGATGTGGCCATTGTTACCTATGTAGACAGTACCAGTCACTTCTAAAGTCTGGCTATATCCATGGATAGTCAGTGGTCAGTGATGTTAACATGGTTCTCTCTTGTTTTCTGAGGCGGAAACTGGTCTAATATGCCTATTGTTATATTTGTAGATAGTACTTGTAGTGGTCACTTCTTGGTCTGGTCTTTATATCCATGTCATTGGTCATTTATTTTTGAAATTTTGTTGACAGGGCTGTTGTTACTTATGTTGTTAGTACTGGTTATCTTTAGACCTAGTCCAATCCATGTTGATGGTTGTCATGGCATTCTTTATAATGTTCCATTCTTGCTTTCAGAGGGGGAAACTGATGTTTAATGCAGCTATATTTTATTCCATGTATACTGAAGATAATAATGGTCACTACAAGATGTGGCCCTATCATGGTCATTATATTGGTCCTGGTGTGGCTATTTTTGTATACATTCAAACCTGTCAGTAAAGAACATCCGAAGGACCAAAAAAAAAGCCAAGTAGTCTGTATGTTTACACATGTTAAATCATACTGAAATTGGTGATTAAGACCTTAAAGAAAGTGGTCCAATTTAGCAGGTGGTCTTTATACAGAGGTGTTTGCATTAGAACTAGTCACTCTGGATCTGACCCTATCAATATGTATGTTGATGGTCAGCTCTTGTAAGTACATGTGTAGATTAATGGTTATATTACATGGACCTGTCAAGTCGACAGGAGTATCTCAACCCTAGTGAATATTTTTGACGGTTCCCTAGCAACCACAGGATATCCCTGTGAAGTATGGAAGAAAGTACTGGTCACCTTCAGTTCTCTCCATTATAATGGCCAGTCCTGGTATTCTTGAACTAATTGAGATGGGGGCTATGGTGATATATAGGTTGTTACGCCTGGTCTTGTCAATAGATCAATAGTTTTGGTCTAGTTTTGTTCGTTATGTGGAAAAACAATCGTGTGAATCCTGTGACCTACCACTGCCTGATCATAGGTGAAAATGAAACCTTGTGACTTAATCACATAGAAAAGTACTTCTTAACCTTTAAGCATCTCTTCAGCTTCTGCAACTAAAGGTCAAAATTTGTCTTTTTCTGAAATCCCAAAAGAGGGAAGGTGATATTTTGAACAGCATTAATCCAATGGAGACCTTTGATTGGAAGGCGTACATCATGCTGTAATGGTACTGGTAGTAGTTTCCATAAAACTTAACCTTTGATACACATCTTTTTTTGTGGTGTGTTTTGTGGCACTTAATTTCCCCCAATTTCCATTGTGACAAATAAAAAGACGTTGTCAGCAATAAATTACAACAGCATAAGGGTATGTTTAATTTGTTACCCTGACGTTCAGTATGAATCACCTTGAAAATTGTCAAGTTTTGCAGGGTATTTACATGAAGTGTGAAATTTATGGCTGAAAACCTCCCTAGTGTATTCAAGTATTATATATAACAAGGTATTAGCTGAATGCAGGAGATTTTACTAAACAATTTTGATACAAATCTACATCCCCCGGTATACTGTACCTTAACTTCACCTGTCGTAGGATCACATGATAAATCAATTGGAATGTTTATTTTGTCTATGGTAAGATTGTCAGAAAATTCAGACTTATAATTAATAAGGACTTCCTGGTAGATCCCAGTAAACAGACATTACAAGGCAGTTTTACTCTGCCAGGCCTCCAAGTTTCTACCTCAGGGGTACATGCGCCATATTTACAAACATCTGAGGACTCAATGTCTCTCAATTACCGATCTGTAAACAGCTATAAGGCCATTTATCAGTGAAATCTCCTTAGTGGCCAAGTTGTTAAGGTGTTCAGGCTTATATTCCACTATAGTCTCACTTCTGGATTTCAAGTGGGCTAGTTGCCAGTTAAAGATTGAAGGTCAGTGGTTTTTCTCCTAGTTCTCTGGCTTTTCTCCTTCTCTTGAACCTGGAATGTGTCCTTATATATAAATGATTCTGGCTGTTGATACATAAAGCTTTTTTCTACCTAATAAACCTGGCATGTCCTAAAATTATTCTGGCTGCTTATATGCAGAACTAAAACAAACAGTCCAAAAATATAGAGCCACAGACAAATAGCAGTAAATGGGATTAGAGTTGTTAACGCTATGAATTGAAGAAAGGTTTGGCTAGCTGATGAATAGAAACGTGGAGGATAATAACAACAGATTGGTGTTGTTTAACTAAGTGGATGCTGGAATGATGGAGGGAGATTAATCAACTCATCACCACAACGAGTCTGTCATGGCCACTTAGACTAGGATCGAAAATTTCCTCTCAGATTTTGTATGTCATCTCATTTATTAGATTACCCTGTTTCTGCCAGGACTGATTTCATCTGCTTCACATATTGTGGGAAATTCATCGGGAAGAGACATGATTAATATTTTGTAACCGTTTAAAGTGGAAATAATTTGTGGTAGAGATAGTGTAATCATGTCTGATATGATGTACTCTGTCTGTACTTAGTGGCTAGCGGAGAAAATTGGCCAGAGTCTCTGTCAAACACATCTGTAACATAGTAGGGGAGATGTAACAGTTACCCATATATTATATCAACCAGGACAGAGGAAAATTAGGTCATATTTAATCTAATTAATCAGGAAGAATTAGTGGTTAGGGGGGTTTAGTTTAGTGTACTAACCCCTGTGTAACTAAGGTCTCTTGTTATTGTTGAGTTAACCTTTGTAGTTATGGTATCTAGGTAAAAGAATGCCCCAGTACATCATCATACATTTGGTTCCATTTCATTACTTTAAGTGGTTGCCAGTATTTTTTATTTTAAATCAGAAAAAGAGCCTTTTTGGCTTATATTGATAATCTGGTACGGTTATTGTATACTCTGGAAAATACACTAACCATAATTTACTTAACACTGCAAAGATTTGTGACATTTTGATCTCCAGTCTCTAGTATATTAGAAATATCTGTGAAATTTGGCTTTATGATTTTGGCCACTACAATAGTGTAAAATTGTCATGATTCTATAAGTTTCAAATTAAAGGGAGATAATCCAATATTGAAATTCTTGAAAGTGTCTCTGGGGCTAGTGGTTGAGAAAGTTATTTGGCATTATAAAAGTTTAATTATCATTCAAAGATCTGTCAATCTGGTACCTATGATCAGGATTATTAAGTACCCTATAAAGGCCTTGAACATTACTAAGACATGGAGGGTAAAAGTAGATAATGTGAGGCCTTGAACATTACTCAGACATGGAGGCCAGGGTAAAAGTAGATAATGTAAGGCCTTGAACATTACTAAGACATGGAGGGTAAAAGTAGATAATGTAAGGCCTTGAACATTACTAAGACATGGAGGGTAAAAGTAGATAATGTGAGGCCTTGAACATTACTAAGACATGGAGGGTAAAAGTAGATAAAAGTGACACCTGAACCACTCGGCCACCTTGGCTTAAAATATGACAAAATATCAATTAAAATCTATATGGCACCTTAATCTGTGTTGTTACTATGAATTATAGTATTCAGCCCAGCTAACAGAGGTGATTCATCCATTTTTACACAATATTGATGGAGAGAAGATATAGCTGTAGGAAGTATCATTCTAAGTTTCAGAATTGGCAACCTTCAGCCAAAATACTCAAGTATTTATGTGGTGTCATACTTGTGGTTTTGAAAGCAGATAAACTTCTGATATATGTATGTACTCTGTAACATTGGCTCAGGCATCGTCTCATAGACTCCTTTAAATGTTTCACCTGCAGAGTGCTTTAGATTCATAATGATACGGCTCTCGATTTTCATTTTGAATTTTATCTAAACTTTAAGGAAATTCAATGTTTTTGTGCTCTTGTCAAACCTTTTTTCAAAACGATCAGAGTCTTGGTGAAAGAAATGCTTAGATTTATTTGATTTCAATCTGTGTTCTGCATAAAATCCATGCAAAACCATTTGCCTCCAGACTTTCCTATGTAAAATAACAGACATTCACCTTTCAAAGAGATCTCTCTGATCACGAAACTTCTTCAGGTATTAGACCTTTAATGTCTTTACAAGCACTTCTCTTACAGTGTTGATTTATGTTTTCACATAAAACAGATGCAGTTTGGAATAAAAACCACAAAATCTGGTATGGAGTTTACACAATAAAAGTTTGGATGCTGAACTTTGGGCATATAACTTTGTTCTGACCTGTTAGATGTACTCTTTGGGCATATAATTTTGTTCTGACCTGTGAGATGTACTCTTTGGGCATATAACTTTGTTCTGACCTGTGAGATGTACTCTTTGGGCATATAACTTTGTTCTGACCTGTGAGATGTACTCTTTGGGTATATAACTTTGTTCTGACCTGTGAGATGTACACTTTGGGTATATAACTTTGTTCTGACCTGTGAATTGTACACTTTGGGTATATAACTTTGTTCTGACCTGTGAGATGTACTCTTTGGGCATATAACTTTGTTCTGACCTGTGAGATGTACTCTTTGGGTATATAAATTTTTTCTGACCTGTGAGATGTACTCTTTGGGTATATAACTTTGTTCTGACCTGTGACATGTACACTTTGGGTATATAACTTTGTTCTGACCTGTGACATGTACACTTTGGGTATATAACTTTGTTCTGACCTGTGAATTGTACACTTTGGGTATATAACTTTGTTCTGACCTGTGAATTGTACACTTTGGGTATATAACTTTGTTCTGACCTGTGACATGTACACTTTGGGTATATAACTTTGTTCTGACCTGTGACATGTACACTTTGGGTATATAACTTTGTTCTGACCTGTGACATGTACACTTTGGGTATATAACTTTGTTCTGACCTGTGACATGTACACTTTGGGTATATAACTTTGTTCTGACCTGTGAATTGTACACTTTGGGACATGTACACTTTGGGTATATAACTTTGTTCTGACCTGTGACATGTACACTTTGGGTATATAACTTTGTTCTGACCTGTGACATGTACACTTTGGGTATATAACTTTGTTCTGACCTTGACATGTACACTTTGGGATATAACTTTGTTCTGACCTGTGACATGTACACTTTGGGTATATAACTTTGTTCTGACCTGTTGTACACTTTGGTACACTTTGTGTGTACACTTTGGGTATATAACTTTGTTCTGACCTGTGACATGTACACTTTGGGTATATAACTTTGTTCTGACCTGTGACATGTACACTTTGGGTATATAACTTTGTTCTGACCTGTGACATGTACACTTTGGGTATATAACTTTGTTCTGACCTGTGACATGTACACTTTGGTATAAACTTTGTTCTGACCTGTGACATGTACACTTTGGGTATATAACTTTGTGTCTGGGACCTGACTGTGACATGTACACTTTGGGTATATAACTTTGTTCTGACCTGTGACATGTACACTTTGGGTATATAACTTTGTTCTGACCTGTGACATGTACACTTTGGGTATATAACTTTGTTCTGACCTGTGACATGTACACTTTGGGTATATAACTTTGTTCTGACCTGTGACATGTACACTTTGGGTATATAACTTTGTTCTGACCTGTGAATTGTACACTTTGGGTATATAACTTTGTTCTGACCTGTGAATTGTACACTTTGGGTATATAACTTTGTTCTGACCTGTGACATGTACACTTTGGGTATATAACTTTGTTCTGACCTGTGACATGTACACTTTGGGTATATAACTTTGTTCTGACCTGTGAATTGTACACTTTGGGTATATAACTTTGTTCTGACCTGTGAATTGTACACTTTGGGTATATAACTTTGTTCTGACCTGTGTACATGACACTTGGGTATATAACTTGTTCGACTGTGAATGTACACTTTGGGTATATAACTTTGTTCTGACCTGTGACATGACACTTTGGGTATATAACTTTGTTCTTTGTGGTATATAACTTTGTTCTGACCTGTGACATGTACACTTTGGGTATATAACTTTGTTCTGACCTGTGAATTGTACACTTTGGGTATATAACTTTGTTCTGACCTGTGACATGTACACTTTGGGTATATAACTTTGTTCTGACCTGTGACATGTACACTTTGGGTATATAACTTTGTTCTGACCTGTGACATGTACACTTGGTATATAACTTTGTCGACTGTGACATTCCTTGGTATATAACTTTGTTCTGACCTGTGACATGTACACTTTGGGTATATAACTTTGTTCTGACCTGTGACATGTACACTTTGGGTATATAACTTTGTTCTGACCTGTGATATGTACACTTTGGGTATATAACTTTGTTCTGACCTGTGACATGTACACTTTGGGTATATAACTTTGTTCTGACCTGTGAATTGTACTCTTTGGGACTTTGTACTTTGGTCATGATGAACATGATTACATTCTTATTAACTTAACCTAAATTTAATAAATTTAGGTTAAGTTAAAATAAGATAGAATTAAATAAACCTGGATATAGCTACAAATAACATGGTTTATTACTGAAATAGAGATCAAATCATAGTTTTGTATAACCAAGACAGAAAGCACACTATCTTGTAAGTAATCAGCAAGATTGAAATAAATGATGTTCTGTTACTTTACATCCAGCTGTGAGTTGCTTTACTCTTCCTAATGTCTTCGTTGACAATAGTATAAATCAGCCTTTTGGTATTTACTTTACCGTTCGCCCCTGTTTAAGGCTCCAGTTTTTGACCTTTGGTTAAGACACATCACAGTCTGTAAAAGTAATAGTCTTCGTTCCTATAATTTGGCACTCAATTTGAATAGAAGTGGGACAACTCGCCCAGATTTCTCAAAACGAACTTAAGTCAAATATTTTTAACATAGGTTACATAACGGAAGTAACCAATAAATTTGACTTCAGTTGCTGTTTTTTTTTTGTTTTTTAGAAATTGGGGACTAGTTTGCCGATCATAACATGGTGAAATATGTGTAGTTCAATGTATTTGGCCGTATGCTTCGGTGAGATAGTACTATAATGTGGACAAGGGTTTGTACTTAGTACAAGGAAACAACCAAACTGCAGTCTCCAAAAAATATTCACCCACTCACTGCATGCAATACAAATGCATACAGTAAATGCTGCCCTAAAATGGCCTATCTAATAGTTGTCTTTCGGATGCCCAAGAACATAAAATCAAACCTTTCTGGGGCATTTGCTTGATACTGGTCATAGATTGTAAGTTTATCCCCATTAACTCTTTGCATCCCACCGCCATCACAATTTTATCATGTTAAAGGACATTTCTGCTCAAATCAGACCTGGTCCATTATATGTGGCTCGGACGACATGTTACTAAGTAGATAACTGTCCTAGAAGCGGGTTGGAAATTAAGTTTGACGTGTCCAAACTCTTGGCTGTGTTGCGTACACTGATGACCGTTCTCGACGGAACTAATCGATCACCAGCCATCCTATGAGATTCAGCCATGAATAAGTCTGCAGAGACCTTCCATCATATTGCCTAACCTCAAGCCATTGCCAGCAAATTGAAAAGTGAGCGAAATAATTTTCCAGCTACTGAACTTCATTGTGAGTGATTATAGATAGCAATTGTGTGTCATTGACATGTAAAATTGTCTCCGTTGACAGTCGTTATTATAACATTGTTATAACCCACTAACTCTTGTTATCCATCTTTGTGGATATGGGAACTCATTCCCTGCCATATGTACCATATTTGGTTTGTTTCAATATAGGTGCTGTGGTGGCCAACTGGTTAAATATTCTGACAAATTGTCATGGCCACATGCCCTCCACCTCAGGGCCGTGAGTTTGAATCCCATTTCGGACAGTTGAGAAGAATTGTCAGTCGATTAAATGTGATCCATATTGCTTTGCTGAAAACGGTTGTTAACGAACTTCTTGACATTATTGCAAATGTATATCACTGCTTTCTGTTGTAAAAATCAAAACAGCAGTTAGGTAGCATAAACAGCTAGCTAGCACCAACAATTCAGCCATCATACTATTGGACTATATTTCAAAATAGAAAGCTGATAAAATAATGGAGTTGGTCATCTTAAGAAGAAATTACAAACATCAAAACCTGGTAAGTTTTTTACCATTTGATATGTTACATACCTGTCATTTTAAATTTAATTCATTTTCAAGAAAACACACCCAATCAAATAGGTAGTCATTTAACAACGGGGCATGCTGCAGAAAAAAAATAACATAGCTAGGTTCCACTGTGTCTGTGCTGTATCAGAGACTACTTAAAGAAACATTTAATAAAACATTAGTTTAAATGTTTGAATGTTTTTTCTTAGAATTCTACATCCTGGCAGAAAGATTAGTTTAACATTTGATGTGTTTTTCTAGGAATTCTGCAACCCGGCTGTTTCAGGATTGGTTTATTGACTAAGATAATACTTCTGTGACAGGAATGGCTTTTAAAGAGATCTAGCTAAGAATGAAAATTAGATTGAGGTGTAATGTTTTGACATTGCTGTGGACTGTACTATACCATTTTCACCAGGTTCTTGGAACAAACTATTCATTCCTAGCAATAAAATTTCAGTGTGCCACCTTCAGAATTTCAGTTTGTGCCACCTTTAAAATTTCAGTTTGTGCCACCTTTAGAATTTCAGTTTGTGCCATCTTCAGAATTTCAGTTTGTGCAAACTTTAAAATTTCAGTTTGTGCCACCTTCAGAATTTCAGTTTGTGCCACCTTTAGAATTTCAGTTTGTGCCAACTTTAAAATTTCAGTTTGTGCCACCTTTAGAATTTCAGTTTGTGCCAACTTTAAAATTTCAGTTTGTGCCACCTTAAGGATTTCAGTTTGTGCCACCTTCAGAATTTCAGTTTGTGTCACCTTTAGAATTTCAGTTTGTGACACCTTCAGAATTTCAAATTTTGCCACCTCCATAATTTAAAAAAAAAATGACATGTTTTAAATGGAATATGACCAGCATCTGTTGCTCAATAGTAATACATGGTCCAATTGTGTCATCTCCATTGCTTCTTTTCCATTTTCATGTGGTTTGTTTTCTCTGTGAGAAAGGTGAAAGTTATTACAAGCCTTATGATAGAGACATAATAAAAATTTACAAGATTGATACTTTAAAACTTCACTCTTCTTGATGTTGAGGTAGAATTTTGTCGGAGTAGTTGCAGTAAAGCACTTCAATTGGTTTAAATCACCCCTGAAATATCACAATGGACTATTCTAGTCTTTGATAAGGAAGAGTCTAAATGTATCTTCAGAGGTGAATAGTTAATTAGGGACAGATAGAATGGAAAAATAGATGAAGGGTCTTGCTTGATGGGTCTTGTTTGTGCTGAAATACAGTAAAGAAATAAATACATGGCATTTATTTGAAGATTATAAAACAACACAGTTTTAGTTCAGTGATAAAAACATGTGATATGATTCATCTGATGTTAGAAATAAATTGGATTCTTTTTGATATCAATGGATAAAAGATTACAGCGAGTGAATGACAAGAGAATGATGTTTGATTGCAGAGAAATTAGTTCTGGGGATTTTGATACACATGAAATTACACAAACATGTTGATGCCATTACAGATGATTGTACAGGAATGTGTCAGGAATGGAATAATCGGGTTGGTTTCCTCTTCACTAATCCCTTCCATTAAATTATCTGACCTTTTATATTATTCCAGAGCTATTTATCAAAACTAGCTGTATTTATGTTATTCTAAACTTAACGGTCTGCATCAATTTTGAAGGATAATCAATAAATGCCAGAGCTAGTTCTTTGATTTTTTTCCTACAAACCGAATTAAGGGTGTTTACATTAGCTGTTCTAGAAATTATTGTTAACATTTGAAATGCACCCTAGTGCTTGCTGAATTTTAATGCAATGGCTTAAAATAAAATCGGTTATGCCAGTTAAATTGACAATTTGACTTATTTAATCATGCAACTCTGCTATTGCAAACATTTCACGTCATTTAATTACATTCATTGAGCTGAAAATTAGGAAAAAATGATCAATATCAGAACGTGAATAAATATTAATATGTTTGGTTACTGTAAACAGCAAGAATCAGGCAAAATGGACTCTACACATATTGGGACATACATGTATTTATTTTAAAATTCAAAATTTCATATATTTTGTTTCTGCTCCTAGCAGACATGAAATGAGGGGCTTATGATAAAGTGTTACCAATATGAATGCTAAAGCATTTACCGGTATGTCTTTCAGACATCTCTTATCTCTAAGTGTTAACCAGGGTAACTGAAGAACTGGTCTAAAAGTTTACTTATGAAAAGCATATTCAAGTTTTGGAAAAAAATAGGATGACAGCAAATATGGTAGAAATGGGGTTATATTATTAGTAATTACAGGAAGTATGGTAAAGTCGAAGGATACACTGATAATACTAAGTGATTAACTTTAAGGTAAAAGTATGTGAAAGTGGGGTCTTGTTAGAGCAAATGTGGAAAAGACGGAAAAGATACTGTTAACACCCAATACATTAAAAGTGGAATGGATGCTGGATTATTGCAAATAGGACAAAGGTGGAAGGGGTACTGGCTGGAGCAAATATGGTAAAGACGGAAGAGATGCTGTTGACATCCAATATATTAAAAGTGGGGTAGATTCTGGTTTATGGCAAATATGGCAAAGATGGAAGGGGTGCTGGCTACAGCTAATATGGTAGCGGTGGTAAGAGGGCTAATTTGTATAGTTCTGCTTACGAATATTCAGAAACACAGTAGATTATTTGACTGATGGGTTTTATTTTCAACACAACAGTGCAAATCCTCAATTTATCAAACTTTACCTGTTTATCGCCCTCCCACTGTATAGTCTGGTGGAGATAAGTTATTGAGTGTGTCTAGAAAACTTTGAGAGTTTCCTGTTTTACCCAGACTGTTCTATTTGATGAGTTAGAAATACACTTTTACTGGCATGTCTTGTTTTTATTGCAGAATGAAGATTGTATATGTGTTAGCCGTGTTGGCTGTACTGGCAGTGTCTGCATCCGAAGCAAGGAGAAACAGAGGTAAAATACCTTTATGCTTTAAATTTACATCTTGCTTTGCTTTTTTCCCATTCTTTTCCATGAACATTCAGACAGAGAGGTTAAAACATAATGACCAGTCATTAATTCAGACCTAGGAACGGTCTCCTAAAACATGCACATACTTCACACATGCAACACCGCATACAATGGGGAAGAGTTCTCAATCACAAGGAGACACAATGCAGACATTCACACACCCAACACAAAAGCAAACAGAGGAGGTTGTCCTTAAAGACGTCTTTGGCTATTGATAATCTAATCGGCCAATCGCAACCAACTATCAAAGTTTGGGGCAAAATCTTTAACCATTCAGATGATATATACAGTTGTACACCAGTGGTCAGTTCTGTTCTCTTCTACTTTGCTCTCCTAATCAAAGTCTTTCAAATGACTGTATCCCACTTGAATGAAGGGATTTAGATTATCTAGCCATTTGAACTTCTTAACTCTTAGACAAAGGATTTAGATCACTCCATTGCAGTTGTGTGACCTTCAGTGTTAGCCAACTCCTGTTTCATTCATTTCAGTATGATTAAACTATAAGTCAGAAATGGAGGTTCTTCTAGATCTAAACACAGTGCCTGATTATTATATTACTTAGTTTTGGCTGCTGTAAAAACAGCTCCTATGATTTAAAGGACCATTTGATATTGCAGACTGATTTTAAAAATGAAAATTGACAGATTGAAATTGTTTTCTTCTTCTCATTTATTTTGTAATGGTTTTAAGAAATGGATATTTGCATCAGGTATTTTTTACACTTAATTTATACTACCCTCCGTTAATTTGTTCTTTTCCTTGAATTAATTGATTATTTTGCTTTTAATTAGTTCTTTCTCTGGCGTTAATTGATTATTATGGTGTTTTTCTCTGTTAATGAATCTTTTTAGAGTGTTTCCTAGTGTTGATGTATTATTTTGCATTTTAGTTGAAAATGCAATTCTCATGTCACCAAACACTGATAGACAGGGCACCAGCCTCTGATAATCTAATATCATCACTTTAACCACCATCATTTAGTTACCATATTCAACCCGATAAGCACCCAAGGTGTTTAAAACATTTACAAAAATGAAAAGGTGTTTGATAAGACAAAATTATTGCAAACTTATACAGTTTATACAGTTTTTGTCTTTATTTATGCACGGTTAGGCCTCAAAAGGGGGAGGGGAGCTTATAGGGACATGGGCTCTTATTGGGTTGAATACAGTATTATTACAGGCTCACTAAGACACACCATAGGCTATAAAAATGGCAGTTTCTGCTACGACTTACAGCTTAACAATGCTCATTATAATGGGAGTGGGAGGATTGGTTTTCCCAGTGACCAGGTGAGATGTGCTTGGTCTGTGTCTCCGGCAGCATGTTTCGGTGAGACAGCACTATAAAAACGGCAGAGTTCCACTGTAACATATACCCCCAACACGAACATACTACAGTCTCCCAAATCACACACATACTTCATACCTACAATACACGTTCATCTATTCAACCAACAAACCCAAAAAAATAAATAACAAGAAAAAAAAGACCACTGTAGACTTCATTGATTTATTGGACAAAACAGAATAATTCATGTTAAAAAATCAGCTTTGCACAAGTAACCATGAATAATATCTGGCTTCTGCACATACAAAAAAAGCTGTGTTGTTATATTGAATATCATTCACTTTATATTTGTAACAGAATTACAAAAAATGTAGTGCAACATTTATATACAAAAGTCTAATTGCTGTGTCATGTGTCAAAGGAAGGTCACTGTTACCTATATTTTGATTACTGACATATATCAAAGTTTTTTGGGGGTTTATGTCTTACACTTGTTACTGCAACTGAACACTTGCATCATATACTACAGCATGTCACTCTAGTTTGATACTTTAATTTGCTCAATTGTCTATTTAAATGCAGACTCCCTAAAATACCAAACATCATATTACCCAAACCTAATTGATATAGTCTTGTGCACAGGAAGTTTCCATCTTAATCAAAATAATGCCACATGAATTATTTTCTTCAGATATCTTTCGACTGAGAGATGGTATTTTACATCCGCAATTTAAAAAAAATGTTTGTAAAATAGAATTTGAATGAAGTGTTGTGGATAGAATAACTTTGATTACGTAATGTATTAACATGCTGTCATCATGCTACGTCGTTGGAGTTCGTCCATCAATCTGATGGATTTATCATGATGGCTGACACGATGATTGTCAAATATTCCTTTTTGTCATGGTAATTAAATATGAAATAGGGACCAGTGTATAAATGCTAACCAAATTCAAAATAATGGTCCATAACAGCAGGCTAGATTTATATTGGATGTCTGCCCGATCTGTTGTTAAAGTGTTTCTGCTGGCAGGGTAAAGAGAATGTCGCTGGTTATAAAAGTCAGAGATGTATATTGATTTGGCACATTCAAGCCTCCACAGATCAGATTTAACATCAGTGTTACAGTTTTTCCTCTACATATACGGAAGTAAATATTCGTCCCACAAGTAACAGCCAGTGAGCCCCTTGACAGTTACCGCCAGAATTTGTGTCTCTATATATAGAGCTATATTACACTTAGTTCCATTTAGAATTCTCTCGGCAGCAGCTTTTCTCATTTTCTTCCAAGATTGAATTAACATGCTTCGGCAAAAAAGAACATAAATTACAGCCTAATAGCATTGTGAATGTTTCCTGAGATTTTATCGGAAGAAATAATGGGAAAAGAAAACAGGCAAAATTTTTGGAAGTAGGGTTGATGGAGGGAAAACGCTAAAAAGCGTTGTATGATGTCTCCTCTTTAGCTGTATACAGTCTATTACTGCAAGTTGATAGATTAAGTTAAATTTCACATAAAGGCTTTGTTATGCCTTAGTATGAACTATTGATTCTCCATAGAGATATTAATCTTGGTTAAGTTTTTCATCGTTTGTGAAATTTTGACACATTTTTGGACTAGAAATACTTCCTAATGACTCATTAGACCTGTCTTTACTTTTGGACTGAAATGTTTCAGCACTTTGATTCTTGAAGAAAGCCTTTGGGATGTATCCAAGGTCTTGTGGTACCAGCATTATTATTATATCGCCTTGTTTCGTAGCTTTATGAGAATAAAATTACTGATTATCTGCTGTCAGTATAATATGTGGCTGAGTGGGGATATATTGATGGGTATATTAAGCTGTACATTCCGGAGTGACAACACTATAAAAGTTCCAATGTCATGTTACTACAATGGCAGACACTTTTTATTACAAATTTTTGGGAACCAATACAGTGGAACCTCCCGAAACCGATCATGGTTGGTGCATATAATTTCGGCCGGTTTAGAGAGGGTTCGGTTTGGAGAAGTGAACCGAATACCAATCAATACGATCCGGATTTAATCGATCGGAAGTCGTTTTTTACACTAGTGTACCGCATATATGCCTAGTGTTCGTTAAAACCGACCAATATTGATTGTTAATGTGAATGTTATCACAAAAGAGAGAATCATATGTTTAATTTAAAAGGAATGGATTACAACAATCTTGACTGTGTTACCCCTTATAAAGGTAGTTTAGTTAGTTAGTAGCGTGAATGTTCTTGGGTACTTGTCTGCACTAACCCACATACGACAGATCGCTTCCCGTTACGTCAAGAATCAAATTATATGGTCTAATTACACGATGATAAGTCGATGCCGGTTATTATATGACATAGTCATTTCCTAAAACAGTACATGGCTTCGGCTTCTTCATACAGATAATTTACGTTATCCGACAACTACATATGTAAATAAAAAACCTGTGTGATTTGAATACAAAACTTTCTCTTTAATACCAGCTCTGCTTGTTTTCCTACAGTAAACAAACCGCGTGCACGTGGTAGACCTTCGTTAAATATCTAAACAATAGACATGATTAAATAATTACACCACCATCTCAGGTATAATTACCGTGTACCTATAGCCTTCACACCTGTATACATGCCCCAGGACATGGCATACGACAACTATGGTACAGATACATAATGTACATGTGTATTTCACGGTCTGTTGATCAGACCTCAATGCAATCTATCGGTGTCGCTCCGGTAAGGCCGGTTTTCAGAAGTGTATTTTAGTTAAATTTGACTATTCCGATCTCAAAATCAGTCCGGTATTCGGAATTGGGAGGGATCAGTTTTGGGAAGTTTTATTTACTATATGCGCAAAAATGTGGTATTAATAAAGAGGAATTCATTCCATACATGACATCCATGTTCAGTTTCTAGAGGTGATCGGTTGAAAGAAGGTTCGGTTTTGGGAAGTTGCACTGTAATAGGTTTTAGACAAAAATATAATAAGACATCTACAAAGTGGGGGGTCAGTAACCACTGTATTATTTCTAGGAATTTATTATGACTATGTTTATCACAAGCAGGTTATACTGTAACTGCAATCCAAAGAAAAATATTCAACAAACACAAATTCATTTTCATTATCCACTCTGAAATGACAATTTCTGTTGCTAGTGGAGCCATATGGTGAATACTAGCCACAATATACACCTATCGGCTATAGAGAACTTCTTTTAAGGGTTATCGCTTGAGCATCAGACTATACCAGTGTCGTGAGTTCAATACTTGGCAGAGGCAGTGATTATGTCTATGTGAAATCTTGCTTTCTGTTACATTAGGATGACTAAATTATTGAATTTCAACTAATGATGTTTCTATTTCAGGTTGTAGATACTCAAAGAAAGCCAAATGGAGTGACTGTGACCCTGTTACCAAAACAAAGACAAGAACTCTCCAGCCAAAACCAAACAATCAGCCAGACTGCAACACACCTAGGGTTCAAACAAGGTCTTGTAGTAAGTGTACAACTTTTCACCCAAATGTTCAACTTGTACACAAAGTGTTCACATTTAAAACCAGGTGTTTAACTAACTTTTACATAAGTATTAAGTTTTAAACCAAGTTTTCAACTTGTACACCGTTGTTTTAATCCAAAAAAGCACAGTTAAAACCAAACAGTTTAAGTCTCTGTCCTGATTTTAGCCTCGAAAGGCCAATTTTTGGTTTAATGCCAAGCTTGGTTTGCAACCACTCCTGACCCTGCTTTCACAAAAAGGTTTCTTACAATTTTGGTCAAGTCAAGAAAGATTTATATCAGAATTTTCTCACAGACCTACATATTTTTAAGTCAAGGTTGAATCAAGTATCATTTTTAATCACTTGAATACTCGTGTATTAAATTTCATATTTATATGTACCTATTTATTACAGGTGTATGCCAGTATGGACCCCCAGAACTTGGACCATGTGACCCAGTCAATCGTACAATGGAGATCAGGAAACCTCTCCTTCCAGGAACACCAGACCAGGGCTGCGAAGCTTTCAAGATTAAGGTCAAAAGGTGCAAAGGTATAAAACTCTTCTCGAGAATAAAAACAGAATTCACTAAAATCAATCAGAGTTCTAAACCCTCTTGTGCTCAGAGAAAGACGAAAAATAACAAATTGAAATTTGTTGTTAACATAGACTTACACAGAGTGGCATTTGTTTAGTGTTGTAGCGTAATCTCCGTAAATTGCTGAATTTTGATTTTTTTTGTCCAAAACACAGTGAAGCTTTAAAGGGCAGGAGAAGAAATGCACTTTTAGTGCCTAGTCAGTTGCTATGGTTAATAGTCTGTTTTTATTCTGTTACAGTGAAGTTGAACTGTCAGTATGGTGAACGTGTGATCGGGGACTGTAATACAGAAACAAACACGATGGTAATCAGCTTCCCTCTCCTCCCTGGACAAGACCCAATGTGTCCACCAAAGAACAAAACAAAGGCATGCAAGAAAATGAAGAATAAGGGTAAGTACAATAGATAGCAATGTTTTTACTCTACAGTATGATCTTAACTCACATTTGGTATATCAAGCATATATTGTACTGTAAACTTATTGTAGAATGAAGTTAAATTTTGCGTATTAAGGGCACAACTAAAATCGTGAAAATGCCTGTAACATATTTACATTAGAACCACACAAGTCTAAATAGTGGAATTAGATTGAAAAAGTTGTTAAGCATAAAAATGCAAAATTAAGTTGCCATGACAAAATGTTGGTTTGTAGTACTCTCGTGAGTAACTCTACAGGATTTCATCCATGGCTGAGACTTACCTTGATTAATGAATGTTTAGTTCTGCTCCTCATAACATTGAGTTTGGAGGATATCAAAAGGAGGAGGCCAAGGGCTTATATTATAGAATGGCAAATGTGCATCACATCCAAAGTTTCTTTTGTGGTTATTAGATTTCACAATTTCTATTTCAAACCCAATCTGTAAAGATTAATATTCATAAGTTTACAAGGTTTAAGTTTCCATAATTTTGAAATATTTCATTAGAAGCTCAAGAAATAAGCAATGCTAATTAAACATCATGTATTTTCCTAATGCCTTGACATAAATAGTTGATCTTTGACCAAAATAAATCTTTAGTTCTTTCGTGTCATAGCTACAAGAATATAAATTCTAATGTACCAATGATAGTTGTCAGTTGTATGTACTGTATTATTATTATTATTCTGTGACATGCATTTTTATGATGAAAACTAATAAAAAATGTCCATGAAAAAAAAAGAAACACATTAACAAAATTTAAAAGTGGAATCCTAATTTTATATTAATATAAGATATGTAGAAGTTAATTTACAGAGATAATCTTTTGCGAATTTACTTTTATGGTGAAATTCGTGAAAATCGCGAAAGTAAATCGCAAGTGAAAGAAAATTGATTTACAGAAGGGGCAAGGGTTTTTGTCTTTTAAACGTTTCTATGTGTAAAAAAGGTTGATATAATAGAAGTTAAATTACAACACCATTACCACTAATAAAGGTCAAGGTCAAACAGATAGCAGCAAGATTAGTAATGATTCAGAGCCTTTCATGTAAAATACATTCATTAATGAAATTTTTGTGTAAAGATGATTCCCCAAACAATATGAATGATTGATTTTGTTCCTTTCTTGCAGTCAGATGTAAGTACGATAAGTCGAGTTCCGAATGGGACACCTCTGCCTGTCCTGGAGGAAGTGCCACACGTGTCCTAACCTTGAAAACGAATCAGGACGAAACGCTTTGTCCACCCACAAAGGAAGTATCAGTCCCATGCCGAAAGCACGAAAAGAAAATGAAGAGGAAGACAAAGAAGGAAAACAAGAAGCAACGCAAACAGAGGCGCCGCCAGAACCGAAAGAATGCTGGTGCAGGTAGTGCTGATTTCATTGATGAGAATGAATAGACAGTATTTTTATGTATTTAGCACCATGTCATTGTTAACTAGACTGTGTGTAGCTTCCTGATTGTATTGTAATTGTTCCATCAAGTTTGGAAAAGTAATTTAACTTTGAGATCAAATATACAATAACCCACTGATTCCTGTTTAAAAAATTGTCACCATCAATAAAACCAAAAATCAATAAAAATCATATCAGGAAGAAGCACACAGCTTTCATATCTTGTATGCTACTTGTATATATGATGTTGTAACATGCATACGATGGAATGTACCAAGTTTTAAAAGGCATTTCCTTTAGAAATGTTTGAGTGAGCAAAAATCTGAGAATCGTTGAAAATAATAGAACTAAATACTTATTTATGTCCTGAAAGAAAAGGATGGAAATATATAAAAGCCCAAAGACATCTCCAAAAAAACATCTGAATTTGACACCAGGGATCTTTTTTTTAAGAAACAACATTAAATTTTGTATTGACATTGAATGGTTTGAGTATGTTGTAATTATTGAGATTAACATTCATCATCATAAATACAATCTTGTGAAGTGTATCTCCCATTAGCTTGTTTCTTTCGAGGTATTGTATCTCAGTAGATAGAATTTCTGTAAGTAGAATGGCTAGGATACAGCAGTTATATTTTAGGTGTGATATTTGTGAATATGGGGCGCAAGACTTCTGAAAAACATTGGGCTTACAAGTTGACATTGGATATTACACAAAATGTGTTGGGCCCTCTTCTCTTGATCAACTGAAAGCATACCCAAAACAGAAACTTGGGCCATTTATTGACCCTCTTTTCTAGATTATATGGATGCATGCACAAATCAGAAACTTGGACCAAATGCTGGGCCCTCTTTTCTAGATCAAATGAAGACATGCACAAAACAGAAACTTGGGCCAAATACTGGGCCCTATTTCCTTTATCAAATGAAGGCTTGCACAAAACAGAAACTTGGGCCAAATATTGGGCCCTACAAAATATTTCCTATATCAAATGAAGACATGTACAAAACAAAAACAGGGGCCAAATATTGGGCCCTCTTTTCTAGATCAAATGAAGGCTTGCACAAAACAGAATATGGGGCCAAATACTGGGCCCTATTTTCTTGATCAAATGAAGGCTTGCACAAAACTAAAACTTGGGCCAAATATTGGGCCCTACAAAGTATTTCCTAAATCAAATGAAGACATGTAAAAAACAGAAACATGGGACAGTTATTGGGCCCTCTTTTCGAATCAAATGAAGCCATATGTAAAACCAATGCAGGTTTTGAGCCCATGCAATAACTCAATTTTAGGTCAAGGCTTTGGGCCCCATTTGCTCTAATCCACACTAAGGCATGCTCACTTGTAATCTTTTTGTCATGTGCATGGTTGATATGGGGATGTTATGTGATTGTATGGGTTGTTTGGAAAATACTTCATGGGAAACAGAGCTTGCACTAATTATGAATCTTGATAAAACAATGCATCATCGAAAAAAGTTTTGATTGTTAACCTGTGTGGATACATAAGGGTGACTGAATATGTGGCAATAAATCCCAATTAGAAACTTTCTTATCTGAAGGTATTTTGAGGTGGTCAATCAAATTAGGTATTGGTCACCTGTTACGAGCATTGTTCTGATGGGATTACTATCAAAGTTTGTTTCGTAATTTCGTAGATAATTTGATATTGATCAATGACATCATACAAAGTTGGCCCTCTACGGCCGTTCATCCATGTGCATGATGAAATTTGTGACTCGCTTCACCCAAGTTCTAATGCCAATATGTTGTCTTTGCAATAAATTTACTTCCAACATTTTTGTTAAACATGTACATATATATATGTAATCTTTATTCAACTTTGATTATTTTTGTAGCTATGTAACATTTATAACTACACGTATACATAAATTGCTTTTCTAATATGTGCTTTATTGTTCTGGTAACATCTTAAAACCAGGTAGATATATGAGTTAAAGAAACCAAACCATATATCATAAATATTGACTAAGATATAATAAATATTTGTACTGAGTGTATCTTTATATCATCCGAACCAAAGTGTTAAATGCACGTTGACCTTTTTTCACACAATTTACAGCAATATGAGAAATTCTCTTTCTCCATCTTAATTGGAAAAATAATCAGTTTTTACTGTGTCATCATGATCAATACTTGATCACAACTTTAACAAGATTGGTCATGCAAGCTGGAATTTATCTATCATGAGAAGCAATTCAATTCTCTCTTGAGTATACTGACTAAAATGAAATAAGTTTTAATCAAACCAAATCGGTATCTTGCTTGCTGAAAGTTATTCTGTGATGAAATATTAAACAAGAATGTTGTTTTTTGTGTACGATCTTTATCATGTAATGTAATATGTAACGACATATTTCATGTGTAATTTGTACATGTATATATAGAACTGCATTGGAAATATTTTTGTCAAATTTATGTCTTCTTTTTTGTCAAGTACAAACAGTTTTATTGAACCATTCCAGTTTTACCCAAATTGATTTTGATATTTCCTTTTTTGAATTTAAAAATAACCTAATATATTTGATATGATTTTATAATCTTGTATTCTGGAATTGTTCATTCGACCCATGTTTGTATTTAGCATTTCATATTATTTTGCCTTGTAGCTGAATAAAAACACATTAATCACTAGCTGTTTATGTTGTTCATTTTCTCGTTAAAGACTCGCTAAAAGCATTAAAACATGAAATTGTTCCAAACATACAAGAGTGTCACAAAATTACTTTGTCGCGAATAAGTCCTCTGGCAGAAAATCGCGAAAATAAGTTGCTGCGAAAATAATTTTGTTAACAGTATATGGGCATGAACAATGTTGTCCTCAGTAACATCTAAGTATGGCTTAAACCTTTTCACCCCTAAAATTTCATAATGAACTGTTCTTGTGTTTGAATTGGGATAGTTCAAATGTTGTCTTGAGGGGTGAATGTAATCATCTTTTCATAACTTTGTTGCTGCCCTGTTGAACAGGTGAAGGTCATTGCTATCAAGGTTATACTCGGATGACCTTTTGCATTGATTAGCCAATTTTGGGTGCTAAACTGCATTGATTTAAAAAAATTCTGTTATTACTATTTGTAAAAGCAACATATTTGGATAATGCACATAATTTGGATAATGCACATTATTTATCATTTATTACCTCTATGATTACAAATTTTGAGACAAACAAGGTTAAGTGTACTTTTTGGTTTGCTAAAATTGGACATCAAAACCAAATTTTTGAAAAAGGAGGAATTAAAAGAAGAAGAAAAAAGCTCTACATCAACTTTTGACATTTTTGAACAGGCAGAGAGACAGTAGACTACAACTGTAACAACAAATGAGGAAGCCAAAAGAATTTTCATCGATCGCATGTACTCACGAATGTGACGGCTTTAAATTGCATGTTTAATCATCATTAAAATGTCACTAGAACTAGGCATGTGTTTGTTGGAACAATTTACAGTTGGAATGGAGTTTTTAATCTAACACAAAATACATATAACACAAGTTTTATATTTTGAAAAGGTATCTTTACTGCTGGTATTCCTCTGTTGTTATAGAAATTACAGAATTTTGATAGGAGGATACAACGGTTTCCCCATGAATATTGGGATATATTGTCTTCTTCATGAAAATGCAGATGTGTTTAAATGATTAAGACGTTACTAATTAGCTCTCATATTGATTAGATTTGGCTTTCAATGACAATTCATTTTTACATTCAGTATAATCATCGTGGTTTTACTGTGAGTATAATTACAGCAACCATAGAAATTGAATCCTCAAATAATGGTTCATCTACAATTTATCGGCTGCTTGTGGGAAAAATTACAATGATATTATAGTTAGAATGCACTACTTTCGAGATACCAGAAAGATGTTGGTAGAAAAGTACAATTTACTGTTGACTTAAGTCTCCTCTACTCAGACGAACAAAAAGGCATATATTGACGTAATTTTCTGTCATTACCATCACTGGAAGGTGGGACTAATTGCACTCGGCCCAAATCGTTTTTAGAATCTCAAAATCTCCATATTGACGTTTGATTCTAGTAATACATACCTATAGTTATCTGCTGCACATCTGTTTTGGTGTTATATATAACTTGATGAAATAATTGGAATAGATCATGTACACTTACATGAAGAAATAAAAAGACTGTATGTGTAATGAATATTCTTTTAGGAAGGTATCATGTTTAATAGGAGAAATTGACGTGACAGCTTGTAATTCATGATGCCCTAAATGTATTTCATATTCTGAAATCAGAATCCTTCAGATTAATATGCAATAGAATGGAGGTTGCCCCAGAATTTCAGAAATATTGAAGATAAGTTTTAGACACAATTGAATAATTGAATTTGATTTTTTAAGAAAAAGAAATAATTTCAATTTTTGTATGCTAATGTAAGAGTCACATGTATCTTGAAAAGAGTTATAAATAAATTCACATCACAGTCATATGATGTCGGGTAAACATCAAATTTTGATTCAAAATGAATAAAGCTAGAATATTTCTCATTAATTAATTCTATTTACAATTCATGTACATGTAAACACACATACAAACAAACAGATCCATATAGAGATACCAGCATCAAACCTTCTCTATTGAACCCTATGGACAAAGGTCAATCAAAAGTGGACACTTGGGACAAGCCTACCAAAGGTCAAGTGGTCAGCCTGTTGACCATTAGGTCCAGTTCATCATCTCTGTCCTTTCTGAGTTATTAAATGTTGATGTATATAGGGATATTGATGTACAAGGTTGATGATTTTAGTAACACTTGTATTTGTACAAATAGGGTATCTATAATGAGTACCGTAATTCCTGTAACAAAAGTTCCTTTTACACGATGGTTGATAAATTGAGATATGACAATGGTGATTTTGTTTTGAAATGCTAAGTTGATAAACTTGTGATTTTGATTTGCCGTCACAATACATCATTACAAATTCCCATTTCAAAAGATAAAACAGCTTTTTTGCAAAAACCATATTCATTCAACAAAAAATTGATTGTGTTCAAGATATACTTTGGTATGACATTCATTGTGGTCAGTAATATTTATTTGATTCAAACGTATTTTATTTTCATGTATACAAATTGATGCAGACACAAGTTTAAAACCTCAAATATGGTCTGTCTTAATTCTCTAATAATATTTCATCGAGTTGATATAAGAGCAATAATTTCTCTCAATCCTCCATACATTGCAGAAGTTATATGTTCTAAAATGTCGGCTTGGCTGTTAAGGCTCTTTTCCTCCCTTCCGTGTTTGTCTGTGTCAGTATCCTGTGTGTTATTGATGTTATTGTTACTGGTCGAACAATAAAGATCTTGCCACTGGCAGGACATGTACAGCAGAACCTCAGAGTCATAGACGACATATGTCAACAGCCGTGAAGTTAGCATACATTGTAATCAATGACATACACCTAAAACAAATTAGGCGTTAATATCAACATATATCGCTATAACAATCGGCCAATTTGTAAAAATATTCATAAGACGATAACAAATCTAACAGCTTATGGCCGAGGACAGTCAGTGCTGACATGGACGATAAAGGCAAGACCGGACAGGGGATCAAAACGGCAAGGAAGATTCCTGACCACTCAGCCTCTGTATCTCTGGAAAGTTTTATCTTTTTGCGAGTGTTAGCAGATCTCAACATAAAAACCTATATAGGCCTTTTACCTCCTCGCTCTGCTATTTGTTGAGTGTAGATTCAGACAAAGATAGAACGTTGTATAACTTTAATGGTTATTTATTATTGGATTTATTGACATTGGTATAGCCATGAAGGACAAAATTTCAGGGTTGCAGATGTACATATATGCCTTTATGGAGTGGAGTGGCAAAGGAAATATATTGCTGAGTTGGATTGCTTTAATGTCTTATTTAACCCATATCGAGATAACAGCTAGTGTATAAAATATATACCATTGTTCTTCGTTGATATATATCATATTTCAGATCCCTTCCCTGACCACTTTAGAAATCAATACACAATGGTTTGAAATAGCATTGTAAAACTTACTGCAGGAATTGGCAACAGAACTAACTACAAAATTGCTTAGCAGTCATATCCCTCATTTCTATTTTGCTTCTAAAATCCTTTGCTTGGAAAAAATAAAGTAGTTTCATGAATTCAAACAATGTTATAATCTATGTTCAGGCAAAATTCTATAAAGACTACCATATTTAAGGAAAGAAAAATGGTCTTTATATAGCCAAGTGGAGGTCTTTATACACAGGTCAAATTGGTTATTTTGGACACCAAACAAGTGGTCTCGTTAAGGAGGTGGTCGTTATACAGAGGTGATTGATAAGGCAGGTGTTACTGTACAGTCCAGTATTTCTTGAACTTTGGAGAAGAGTTTGTCATATTTTAATCTTTGTACCAAAGCTAGGTAGTAATTTTCTATGGAACCATCTATTTAAGTTCATCGTCGGGATAGACCTATACTAGTGGCTTATTGGTTAGAGTGCCTTATATTTCCCCACTAGTTCTACTCCCACTCAGGGTAGCAGTGGATATTTGGGAATTTCAATCAAAGAGTATTGAAGTTTGTTTCTGAAGATAAGATAATTAAAGTTTGATATATGATTGGGAAAGAGATGGTTAAGGTTTGTAGAGAAAATTTAAATTTAACAAATATTGATCCAGTCTTTTTCGATTTCAGCTTGATATATAAGTTTAAGAAAGAAATTATCAGGGTTTGTATAGAAAATTATTGAATTAAACCTGACAACAGAAGAAAAGTCAAAGCCTATTTCGATATTTTCATCTTTGTTTGATAAAGAAATCACCACGGTTTGCACAGAAAAGCGTAAATGTAACAACGAAGAAAAGTTAAAAGCCTGTTTTGATACAAATTTCATTTATGTTTGAGAAATGGCCAGGATTTGAAGTCAGAAAACCTAACTCTCTTAGTACTGACGTGTCACTGTAGTATTAGTGGGCTGAACACTCATTGATCCATCGTCGATGTCTTTACATAATAACGACAAAATGACTAAGGACAAAGTAAACACGACAGATTGCGACCAAACACGAGTTTTCAATAAGTCTTCAAATAATCAATCAATTATACTGTCTGAGCGTAATTTCCTCAATGTCTCCGAGTGGGGCCAGAAAATATGACGATTTATTTGTCACGAACTTGCATGCTTTTCCTACCATAAATGTTCTTGTAAAGTTCCATTTCCCTGTTGCAGTCTCTGAGGCACTCATGAGATCACTGTGGCTAAGTAGTTAAGGTGTCTGACATTCATGAAAAGCTCTCCAAAACGATGTCATTTTGGATTAGTTGTCAAGTACCGATCCAAATATGGAGATTTTTCTCTGCTACTGTAGGTTTCAACCATCATTGAAATCTGGAACATTATCAAAAGGTTGTTATAGCTATATGATATACTGGTATAAGATGTCCATGCAAAACAAATTTTACTATGTACTATATTAGGCAGTTTGGGCAAGCACAAATATGTACCACATTAAAAAAAACACACACTCACAATGGCATATTACAGAGTAGGCAATCAATCATCGCAATGAAACAAATAGTCTCACATAGGCTAATTTTTACATAGACTTTCTGTTAATAGGATTTTGAACAAAATAAAGTCTAAGAATAATTTTGAAAACCAAACAAAGTACATGTAAATGCCATATCTGGATCATTGAGGAATTTTGTCAGCTGCAGAATGTCTTCATTGTAGTGCTCTTGTATTACTAAAAGTTTGAATTTTCAATCACACTTTGGTAATCTTCTACTCTTGTGCAATAATCTTGTGAAAGATTTGCCCAAAATTTGGTCCTATGAAACTGCCCTGAGCCCTTATGGGGTCGAATATGGTACCCTTTTCCAAGTATATTATCAGACATAAATATCAAGCGCTTCTGCAGACAAAATTAAAATAATACCTAAAATTTGATTGCCTTTTCATTTTTTTAACCGCCCTGCGCCCTTATTGGATCAAAAATGGTAATCTTCTCCACTGTTTACCAAGTATTTTACCATAAATCTCCATAAATTCAATAAATTCTGCAGCCAAGATTACAATATGACTTGATTGCAATTGTTGCAATATATATATCAGTACTTGATGTCTTTCACATTTGGACATTTATGGAGGCAGCGTGAAGGCAATGAATTTCTTAAACCTTAAGTTTCACAAGTATGATGACTGTTGATTAAGGTCACTTGGGTGTAAAATAAACATCACATTTGGAACTAATCATTTTTACTGGCAGTGGGATTCAGGTATCTTTTGAACACTAAAAAATACATTTTTGTTTTAGGTGTGTTTAGACAGATTTGAATGGCACATTGATAGTAGATTAAGTTTTGTGAAAATAAGGTCAACTTGTTAACAGAAAAAGGATTGAAGGCAACAAATTGTTAAAAGCTGCTCATTCTTTACACACTGATGGCATCAACAATCTGTCATGTAAAAATCAAAGTACTTGATATAAAGGAATATCTACTATAAGTAATAATGTTCACTGATTCCTTCCTGAAAGTTAAATGAACTATTCCAGCATTTCAATTGGAAGTGTCCAAATGCATCTTCAGGTTACATATTTTGTCCCCGATGTTATTTATTCTGTACTGAATAATTCAGACTTCTTCAGCTAAAGACCACTGGAGAATGCAAATGGTAGAATTTATCAATACCGATATTACATGTATTATTTTATAATGTCTAATATTTGTATCCTAGGCTTTTGATTTATTTGGCTATTGTTTGTTTGTTATTGACTGATTGATTTGACCTTGTTTAGGTTGACATTGACTCTGACCTTGATAATAATGAACATGTTTGATAAAATCTTGCTATGTTGATCTTTATTCTTTTTACTTGATCATTATTTAGTTGACCCTTGCTGGTTTGGGTCGACTTTGATTATAATTCTGTGTTAATTTTATTTTTAATTTTACCTTAAAATTTAATTAATTGGGAAGATCTAGAATTTTGATTGGTTTGACCTCAATCAATTTGACCTTAATTGACTTGACCTAAAATTTCATCTTGGATGTTGTGGCATTTATTGGATTAGTCTTTATCACCTTGATTGATGTGACCTTGACCAATGTGACCCGTGACCTTGGATCAATATGACCTCGATTTGTTTGACATATATTGTTTTGACATTGATGAGTTTGACATAAATAGGATTTATCTGTTTGTTTATTCTGCCCCAATAGAAGCTTGACTTTGAGTCGTTTGACCATGACAGGAGGAAGTGAAGCCTCTCAACATGAATTTGATGTAGTAGCTCTTTGAATCAAGATAATTAGATAAATCATGTGATGTATTGTTCATTGTGATTTCCTGTTGTTAGAAAACCGACAGTTATGATAACTCAATAACGCTCTTTCTTCAAACAGCCCCTGACTGCCAAAACCTCTCCCGGCGGGGCTTTAGAATATGTACTTTTGTAATGGCTTCTATTTCAATTGATATTTGTAGTAGATCATGAAAATGCCAGAGCCACATTTGTATTCACAGAATTGCTGCACGATCGTAATATTATTTCTGACTAGAATTTCTTGATTGGCATGAAACATACGTCCTTTGACCTTCAGCAAGAATTTGCTTATTTTGATATGCTGACAATATCGGATTTCTACACGTCTGTCTGTAGCACTATTGGTAGTGCTATCAATTTGTTGTTTAAACGTTTGCACCATGTCTGTAGGTCATATACAGCTGTTCATGCACTTGAGATAATAATATATTTGAAATCGGACAAGTTCATGTTTATACCATGTGCTAAAATGAAATTTCTTTGGATGAAGGAAATAAATATCAATTAGATATGAATCTTGGAGACAGCACCGCATGCGGAGCAAATGATAAACGTCTTGAATAAACTGATAGGCAGTATATCACTCCATTATTCCTCTTTCTTCCTGAGCATAAAACTAATATGTAATATGTATGATAATATCAATACTTGATAATACTATTTTTATTTACTTGTGAACATGCATCATTGTAAACCTTTGAAACACTTTTCAGTTTACTGTATCTTAAAAACATTAAAACTGGGGCCATAAAAGATGAATTTATATTTTTATTTTTTCCAAATGCCAGATTAAGGCATGTATTCATATTCTACATTATTAAAAGAAAATCTAACAAAAATCTACAAAAAAAAAAACAAAAAAACATTGTAAGTTCAACAGTTTCTTTGGATTTTTGAAGCTATGGTATACTTCAAAATATTTTTGTATGATTATCAAGCAAAATTTATTTTATATATAAAATTCCTCAATAAAAAAACAATGCAAAAACATTGTGTTAAAAAATCAGAATGGAATAAAAAAAAAAATATCCCAGTTGACTATTTAGGTGTCTCTTCTGGAGAACAGACTAAATTAGGTTTGATATGGTCCAATCATTTACCCCTGACGACACATTTGAACTCTTCTGATTCAAAGCAGGAACAGTTCATTATTCATTTCCAGGGGTGAACGAGTTAGGGAAGATGGAAGTAATGGAGGAAGAAGGTAATCATTGTGTAAAACAGCTCCAAATCAGAAGTTTGATTATGGAACTTTCCATGGTGACTGTCAGAGGAGTATGTCATTTGTCCACTAGACTGGAGAGAGTTCGATAGTCAAGGTCGTCCTCCAAGTCTATACAAAAAGTGTCGTCTGCCTGTCTACTGTTCATTCATTCTGAAAGGAAAAGCTAATTAGATTTTTGAGAAAAAAATGTCAAGGCTTCTGATTTTCAATACAGTTTAACTTTGGGGACAAAAAGAAATTGGTCATTCAAGTGGAATGGTCTTTATACACAGGTCAAAATGTGTTGAAATTAGTCAGTCGGAACTCCGATAAATTGGTCTTATTAAGCAGGTGGTTGTTGAACAGAGGTGGTTGCTAAAAATCTTCTGTTGTTTAATTATTTATTACAGGACAGAAAATTGGTCTTGGCATCAAGACACTTTTACATCAAAGTTTGCATCATTAATTTTGAAACTGGCTTTTAACGATTACTAAAATTAATTTGAGGTTTGAAGCTATGTGAGGGACTCTGTCCAACGTTAAATTTCACTCTCATGCTACAGTTGTATTGAAAATACTACAATCCAATGCTCTTCAATTCTGTACAAAGGATAAGTATGGGAAACAGTGGTGTGGAGACCTCGTAAGTTGTTTCGGGACTGGTTATAATTGGAAATTGAGAGACACCAATTCATTGTGAATCTATTTACAAACTGTTGGCGAGGAAACACAGATGATTAGATTTCCTAATTGTGTGATGAAACTGGTTTGATTTTCTCTGTGCTAGTGCCCCTCATTGAATCTTTATCTAGTGTCAGCAGCTCGAATTGGACTTAAATTTGGTTAAATCTCTTGAAACCGTGAAAATTTCAAATCTAAATTCTATTAGATCTTATTTCAACTCGCATTAAAGACTTTCTCCACACTTATATCCTTCATGACTTTTAAAAACATCTTCTGGGGTGCCGTCTTCACTTTTAATACTTGTTCCTGCTGTAAAAAGCTTTTTAATTCCATAGAAAAACAACTTTTAAAAGCTTCAAACAATTTTTTTCTTTTTTGTGTAGTGCATAGATATTTAGAGATTCAATTGCTCGCACTAGAAATTTCTGAAGGGCCATACCGCAAGGGTATGAATATAAAACCATAAAGTGTTATATAAAAACAGACAGAGATCAATTTTCCTGAATTAGATTATAGGAATTGTTGTTTTTTGGGGGGTAAACCAGTCTTGATAGATCTGTAAAGCCACAGACGTTTTAAAGTCAGAGAAAATAATATATGGACAATGTGTTGGGTTGGTTCTTGAGTTAATGCGCCTCACAGTGTGAATGTGAGAGTTACTGCATGTAATTGCTGGAAGAAGATGGAGCACTAGGGTGGAGCTGTTGATATAAATGATGGGATGATGCAATTGGATTATACGTTCACTGTCGGTTTTTTTCTATCTTCCCCTGCACCATACCAATTTGCACCTCTTATGTGGAGAAACACATTTAAAGACTAGGAAACAATTTGTTATATTTTTCTTCGCTTGCATGATACACATTGCTTGTTGTTCCAGAATGAAAGATATGAGAGTAGTGACGCAGCTTCAGGAGTTTCTGTTTTATTTGATACCAGAATATGCTTCTTAGGTGGCAGGTAAAATTTTTGTTTTTAAATTGTGAAGAAAGATTTACATGTTTATATTAAGAAATTCTAAGTGGTTGGATTGGTAACTGAGTAAGTCTGAATGTGATCAAATTTCAGCCATATTGGTAAATGTCAATCATCTTGAGTACATCGCTCTTTTTTACAATACTAATGTTCTAGTTTAGAGATATTGTTAAATATCACACCTGAACAGAACCAGTATCACAAAACCTAAAATACAATTAGACCAGCATGTATCTACTGTTATTTACATTGTAAATAATAAATCTCCAAAGAAATTTCAGTTTCATTGATGAAACTAAACCTTCAATTCAGTTATAATAACTACAAAGACAAAGCTGCATCAGTATTGAAGAAGGATTGACAATTTGAGGCATTTAAGGTCATAAATACATATCACATTATTTTCTGTGTAGATATAACCATTGTAATATATATATATATATATATCCATAGTTTTGTGATTTTGCTCTTGGTAGTCAGGTTTTCCTCCAATCGAAAGCATTCTTTCTCCATAAAGATAGTAGTGAGTAATAAAACATTAAGAGGAAACAACCCTAAATATTTATTACAATGACAATGCACTAGATACAAAAACAGCCTTTGAGCTTCACAATATAGACTATTCCAATATACATGTACAATGCTTCTTCCTCTTCCAGCATCTGATGGCAAACAGACAATTTCTACAAGCTATATAATAGTTCTACATAAATCAAACACAGACTTCAGAAATTTGATAATTTTCCTCTGCAATTAAATCTCCAACACTGCTCCAGAATTGGCTTCGTAGAAACCAAAGGGGAAAAAAGAAATATAAATTCAAAGCGAAGTGATAAGTTTGGCAAACTAGTGAACATGACAGAACGACATAAACATGTCAGTTGTGGTTTTCTGTGAAGTGTTCAGCTAGTAGTGGAACATTAGCAAGCGAAATACTAGGATGCTTTAATGTTCTATTTATCTTGGTCTCAATGTTCTACTATTGTTGTACTCCAAATTCATTGTGTGTCTCATTGCTGTACTATTGTGTGTCTCATTGTTGTACTATTGTGTGTCTCATTGTTGTACTACTATTGTGTGTCTCATTGTTGTACTATTGTGTGTCTCATTGTTGTACTATTGTGTGTCTCATTGTTGTACTATTGTGTGTCTCATTGTTGTACTATTGTGTGTCTCATTGTTGTACTATTGTGTGTCTCATTGTTGTATTATTGTGTGTCTCATTGTTGTACTATTGTGTGTCTCATTGTTGTACTATTGTGTGTCTCATTGTTGTACTATTGTGTGTCTCATTGTTGTACTATTGTGTGTCTCATTGTTGTACTATTGTGTGTCTCATTGTTGTACTATTGTGTGTCTCATTGTTGTACTATTGTGTGTCTCATTGTTGTATTATTGTGTGTCTCATTGTTGTACTATTGTGTCTCATTGTTGTACTATTGTGTGTCTCATTGTTTATTGTGTGTCTCATTGTTGTATTATTGTGTGTCTCATTGTTGTACTATTGTGTGTCTCATTGTTGTACTATTGTGTGTCTCATTGTTGTATTATTGTGTGTCTCATTGTTGTATTATTGTGTGTCTCATTGTTGTATTATTGTGTGTCTCATTGTTGTATTATTGTGTGTCTCATTGTTGTACTATTGTGTGTCTCATTGTTGTACTATTGTGTGTCTCATTGTTGTTTTATTGTGTGTCTCATTGTTGTACTATTGTGTGTCTCATTGTTGTATTATTGTGTGTCTCATTGTTGTACTATTGTGTGTCTCATTGTTGTACTATTGTGTGTCTCATTGTTGTACTATTGTGTGTCTCATTGTTGTACTATTGTGTGTCTCATTGTTGTACTATTGTGTGTCTCATTGTTGTATTATTGTGTGTCTCATTGTTGTACTTTTGTGTGTCTCAACGTTTTACTGTTGTTTGTCTCAATGTTCTACTGTTGTGTCTCAATATTCTACTATTGTGTATCTCAATGTTCTACTGCTGTTGGTCTCATGATGGTCTGTTGTGGGTCTCAAAGTTCGCTGTGGATCTCTAAATGTTATATTACTGTGAGTCTCAATTTATACTGCTGTTGTCCAGTTTTCTACTGTTTTGCACCTTAAAGATTCTACTGCAGTTGTCCAATGTTCTATTACTGTGGCTATGATTCTTATTGCAGTTGTCCCATGTTCTATTGCTTTGGTTAAGATTCTATTGCATTTGTCCAATGTTGTATTGCTGTGGCCAAGGCTCTACTGCAGTTGTCCAATGTTCTATTACTGTGGCTATGATTCTTATTGCAGTTGTCCCATGTTCTATTCCTTTGGCCAAGATTCAATTGCATTTGTCCAATGTTCTATTGTTGTGGCCAAGGTTCTACTGCTTTTGTTTAATGTTAATACTCTACTGCTAAGAGAAGCGTTCCAAAATACATCTGTACTATACCAATGAGAGTGGTGTTCCTGATGACATTTGAACCAGTGATGAAGGTGTTCCTGATGACATTTGAACCAATGATGAAGGTGTTCCTGGTGATATTTGAACCAGGATGATGAAGATGTTCCTGATGACATTTGAACCAATGATGAAGATGTTCCTGATGACATTTAAACCAATGACGAAGGTGTTCCTAATGACATTTAAACCAATGATGAAGGTGTTCCTGGGGGACATTTGAACCAATGATGAAGGTGTTCTTTGGGACATTTGAACCAATGATGAAGATGTTCCTGATGACATTTGAATTAATGATAAAGGTGTTCCTGGGGACATTTTAACCAATGATGAAGGTGTTCCTGGATACATTTGAACAAATGATGAAGGTGTTCCTAATGACATTTAAACCAATGATGAAGGTGTTCCTGGGGACATTTGAACCAATGATGAAGGTGTTCCTGATGACATTTGAACCAATGATGAAGGTGTTCCTAATGACATTTAAACCAATGATGAAGGTGTTCCTGGGGACATTTGAACCAATGATGAAGGTGTTCTTGGGGACATTTGAACCAATGATGAAGGTGTTCCTGATGACATTTGAACCAATGATGAAGGTGTTCCTGGGGACATTTGAACCAATGATGAAGGTGTTCCTGGATGACATTTGAACCAATGATGAAGGTGTTCATGACATTAACCAATGATGAAGGTGTTCTGGGACATTTGAACCAATGATGAAGGTGTTCCTGATGACATTTAAACCAATGATGAAGGTGTTCCTGATGACATTTGAACCAATGATGAAGGTGTTCCTGGGGACATTTGAACCAATGATGAAGGTGTTCCTGATGACATTTGAACCAATGATGAAGGTGTTCCTGATGACATTTGAACCAATGATGAAGGTGTTCCTGGGGACATTTGAACCAATGATGAAGGTGTTCCTGGGGACATTTGAACCAATGATGAAGGTGTTCCTGATGACATTTGAACCAATGATGAAGGTGTTCCTGGGGACATTTGAACCAATGATGAAGGTGTTCCTGGGGACATTTGAACCAGTGATGAAGGTGTTCCTGGGGACATTTGAACCAATGATGAAGGTGTTCCTGGGGACATTTGAACCAATGATGAAGGTGTTCCTGGGGACATTTGAACCAATGATGAAGGTGTTCCTGGGGACATTTAACCAATGATGAAGGTGTTCCTGATACATTGAACCAATGATGAAGTGTTCCGGGACATTTGAACAATGATGAAGGTGTTCCTGGGGACATTTGAACCAATGATGAAGGTGTTCCTGATGACATTTGAACCAATGATGAAGGTGTTCCTGGGGACATTTGAACCAATGATGAAGGTGTTCCTGGGGACATTTGAACCAATGATGAAGGTGTTCCTGGAACATTTTAACCAATGATGAAGGTGTTCCTGGACATTTTAACCAATGATGAAGGTGTTCCTGATGACATTTTAACCAATGATGAAGGTGTTCCTGGGGACATTTAACCAATGATGAAGGTGTTCCTGATGACATTTGAACCAATGATGAAGGTGTTCCTGATGACATTTGAACCAATGATGATGACATTTGAACCAATGATGAAGGTGTTTCTGATGACATTTGAACCAATGATGAAGGTGTTCCTGATGACATTTGAACCAATGATGAAAGTGTTCCTGATGACATTTGAACCAATGATGAAGGTGTTCCTGGGACATTTGAACCAATGATGAAGGTGTTCCTGATGACATTTGAACCAATGATGAAGGTGTTCCTGATGACATTTGAACCAATGATGAAGGTGTTCCTGGGGACATTTGAACCAATGATGAAGGTGTTCCTGGGGACATTTGAACCAATGATGAAGGTGTTCCTGATGACATTTGAACCAATGATGAAGGTGTTCCTGATGACATTTGAACCAATGATGAAGGTGTTCCTGGGGACATTTGAACCAATGATGAAGGTGTTCCTGGGGACATTTCAACCAATGATGAAGGTGTTCCTGGGGACATTTTAACCAATGATGAAGGTGTTCCTGGGGACATTTTAACCAATGATGAAGGTGTTCCTGATGACATTTGAACCAATGATGAAGGTGTTCCTGATGACATTTTAACCAATGATGAAGGTGTTCCTGATGACATTTTAACCAATGGTGAAGGTGTTCCTAGGGACATTGGAACCAATGATGAAGGTGTTCCTGGGGACATTTGAACCAATGATGAAGGTGTTCCTGGGGACATTTCAACCAGTGATGAAGGTGTTCCTGATTACATATAGGTTTCATTGAGTGAGGTGTTTCTAAAAGCATAATGCATTGATGGAGAATAATGGTTCAGCTGACAGTAAGATAATGCATACCTTATCTTTCACTTTCCACACATCTGCTGCAGCCTTTTACTGCGTTAATTGCTTTAGGAAATGAAAAGCCCTGTCAACAACAGACTATTTTTTAATAAAATACCACTTAAAGGGAGATAAAAACTGAATTGCTTATTGTCCAAATTACATTCATCACTGACACAAACAGTATCTTGATTGTGAACTGCCATCTGTGGTGGCGAAAACATCTGCCAAAAGGCATGCAGCCTATTCTGATAACAGAGTCCTGCAATGCAGGCTGTATTCTCTACAAATCTATTCTCCATGACTCTGGTGCCATGTTTTTATGTCAGTTCCAGTGTTAGAGAATTGCAATATAGAAATGCCTGTAGACTCCTGGACCGACAAAGCTGTATTTTTGCTTTTTATTTATAAGATTCAAGGTTTATTATTGTGCCAATTTCTGGGATCTGTCCTGAAGGGATGAATGATACAGAAACTGTTGGGATAAAACACATACACATCATTCTGACACCCATTCTCTCATTAACAACAGGAGCTTAGTGTTTACAAAGGAACGCTGCTTTGTTATCCTTCTGAATAATGGTTTCTGTTCCTAAGATAAAAAACATATTATGCAATTCAGAGATAAGATATTATTTTAGACTTTGATCATTAAGTCTTTAATCTTCCATAGAAACTCATATTGTCAACTGAATCGTTTTCTTAGATTTTGTATCTTCCCTTCGACACAACATCAGATCCAGAATAACTTCAAATGCAAATGGTCCAATTAGGTGTAGAGGTCGCAAGTAACTTTAAGCAATAAGACTTTATTGGTGGTTTTGGTATTGTTTATGTTGTACATTTTAAGGCCTATATATTTGTTGTTTTGGTCCTGAGAGAATTCATCAGATGTTGTTGATGGCATAAAGCCAGAGCTTCAGGAGATAAACCATTGATAAATGACCAGTACCTAGGAAGTAATCAACATATAAGCCTCTTGACTAAGAGGTAAGGGACTAATGATAAAATTTTCAATACCATGATATGTAAAATAGATTGGCCCTAAATGACCTTTAAATTGATGATGGGGCCATTTTATTGATCTAATACAAACAAGACTTTTTTGAAAAAGACATTAGTTCACTGTCATACATATAGTTTGAATTGGTATGTTTTAGTAAAAGATTTTTAATCAATGATAAATAGATGAATTTAAAGTTATGTCTTTATTCTATATTAGTTATGACTAACTCAGTTACAATATTATAGTTACGTAATGGTAAAAAAAGCAAAAAAAAAAAAGCACAAAAAACAAGAGGGAGGTATGTCGTACAAGTACAACAATGACTTTTTAGCCAATATATACCAGTGTCGTTTCTCTTGACGGAATGATTCCCTGCCACAGTACAAGCCAGATAATTCTGCTGGGCTGATCAGCTCCCAAAATCACTAGTACAACTCTTACGTAAGATGGAATACTCGGTGTGCAACGTTTTGTCTCCTTTCCAAGTGGAATCGGTTTCTGGTTTTAATAATTCAGACATTCGAATAGGGCAATGCTTACGAATGACACAGGGAACTATTATACTGGCAAAGAGATCTCTTAGATATATAGATTTTTCTATTGTCTCCATGTGATTGTTCCATGGCGTTGGAAATACTGTACGTAATCATTAGGCCAAACAAAACAAAGTTTCAGTTGTTGTTTTTGTCCCATGTCCTAAGATAATTGTGAAAACACAATGTAGATAGGCGGAAGCACTGCATACTAAAGCAACTAAAGGGACCTTAATTGCCAAATGAATAGGCTGTTTTCTGACACAAAAACATAGCCATCCATCCCCAGGTTGCGAGTTTGAAACCCATATGTACTAAGTTGATGGTTTTTCTCACAGGGACTTAGCACAAATTTCCAACCATCAGTATAAATATATATGTCCATCATTTGTTGAAAATTTGTGCCAAGTCCCTGTGCTTTTACTCCAGGTACTTTGGCTTGTCCTTAAATGAGCCTGACTGAAGAGACATGAGAAACAGCAAGCAGGTTTTATGCTGCAAAATTTAAATCTATACCATAAAGAATTACTAAATTGTACTTGAAGTCTCCCTGTCATGCTCTCAGCTGTAATCTAATGGAACTTTTCAGTAATTTATTTTCTTGCTCAAAAGACTTCAATCTAATTCTGTTCAAATGTTCAATTACAATTTGTCAAACTGAAATGATCTTATTTACATTGAGATTGACTAAATTTAGATAACATAAAAATCAAAATCAAATTTGCAGTTACCTGATATGTAGTCTTATGGTTTTATTTTACTGGAATGAATTTATATTAAAGCCTCTGTGGTATGCGATAAAATAAAATTTCACAGCTATGGCTTACAAAAACACATTTAAAATATCACTTTACTTGGGTCTCATACATGCATCTTTTTTGAAAATACAACTTTCTCAATTCAGTCCTAACTGGTTTTGAAATGAATTAGGCTAAGTTAAAATAAAAATTTGAACCTTGTAAAGTTCCCCAACTCCTGAACACTTCAGGGAATATGAGCCGTGTTAATTCTACTCTCAGAGCTTCCCCACAAGCACTGTAGTAGATAGGAGCGTATGTCACATTGCTCTTGAAACTCCATTGCTTAGTTGTTACTTTATCTGTTTAAGCGAGAAATTTGCTTTGGTTTCTCATATAAAGTAGTGAAGTTACTCTCATGAGGTTTTTACTTACTCACCCCTAAATATACATTTGGAATCATCTACAACCAAGACTGGAAGAGGTCATTTGAAATTTTTGGGATATAATAGTACCTTTTGTAAAAGGGCAGATAACTCTACCATATTTATTGACACAATATTGTTAAGACAGAATAACATGCTGGTAAATGGTTCATAGATAATATGTTCAAAGACACATGCTTACATTTCAGTTTACTCCGTAAAAATTTGTTCTGTTGCCAATTTAACAATATATAATGTCTTTACAGATATACAAAAAACAAAATGGCTTTAAACTTCTTATCATGATCATTTTGCAGAAAGACATTATATAAAACTCTCTCGTTTCAAGCCACTTCTTATAATTAAGTCTCTAATGTAGAGGAGAAATCAGTCTTGCATAAAACTGTTCAGTGTGAGCGCCAGAATCCATCTGTAATCTCTCTCTCTCTCCATTTTGATCACTAGAAGAGGTGCAGCCTCTGTGCTCTCTGTAATATTTCTATTTGGGTATAAATCTATTCTATATCTATTGTTCAGTTGTTTGAAGCGTTCTTCAATGCTGGTTGTCCCTGAACCATTTTCTGTACATATAATGGATTTTCAGCGATAACAGTACAGAAATCACTGAACATTTATCATTTTTAATACTTTTTGTTCTTTGTTTCTTATATCTGAGCTATTGGTGGACTGGGGAAGGGGGGAGAGACAAGTGATACAGACTGTGTGGTCTGTGTGTGGTGAAACACTCTAACAGGGCTCATCCATGTTAAATTGTCTGTGTCGTTGTCGCTGTAAACGCGCAGGATATACAAATTAATGGAGGAACATCCACATTTAGTTCTGAGGGTATCAGAGACGACTGTATCCTATATTTTCCCTGGATTTATTTACAGATCTCGTTTACAAATTGAAACACACTTTTTCTGATTAGTTTAATCAAAGTTTAGCATTTTAATTATTTTTGAGGAAAACAATTCCAGAAGTTAATTCCATCTTTGGGAATCATAAAGCTAAAAAAAGAATGCCCTGTATTTTGAAAAAATAACTATGAATCAATAGTTTGTTTCAATAAATTTAGGTGAAAAAGCGTCAATGAGCAAAAATATTTCATTAGAATACTAAAATGTACTGTAGAATGTTTTGATTTATGACGTATGAACAAGGGTTTTGATATTTAAAGAAAGTTATCATTTTACTGTTAATCATATTAATGGGTGTAATTAATTCACTCATTAAAGTTCAAATGTATTTTTAATGCATTTATAATACAGTTTTACCATTAACTTGATTTAATTAAGCATAAACACTTTCTAGAGATAGTAAAATGATGTTGTTGAGTGCAATTCATTCCACCACCTCCCTGTGATTGTGACGTCATATATTTATGAGAGTCGGTATGACATTGAGAAGTCTGTATGACATGTCAGAAATTACTTCTGGAAGATCAGGATCTAATTTTTTGGAAATATGTTCTCAATGATGTCAAAATGGGGGGTAAAAAGGTACTAGGACGGTGCATTACTTCTCTCTGATGCTCTAGCCACAAGACATCAGAATAATTCCTGTTAACATACGTTTAATCTATTTATTGGTCTGTAGAAGTCGTAGATGAACCCAACCCTTATCATTTTACAGTTAAACAATTCCACTTATTAAGAAAGAAGATGCAGATGGAGGCTAAATACACTTTCTTACAATGCAAATGTAACATTGTAAGGTTTATGTGTGCGGTTACAATACAAATATAGTTAAACCTGTCTATGAAGACCACCCAAAGGACCAAGAATATTGTTTATAGCCAAGTGGTCTTTATACACAGGTCAAATTGTACTGAAATTTATCTTTTGAGATCCTGAGAAAGTGGCCTTATTAAGCAAGTGGTCTTAATACAGAGGTGGTCACTAAGACAGGTTTGACTGTAAAGGGACCATGATGGCTCAGTGGGTAAGGTGTCTTAAACATTCTTACACTATCTCCATCACTAGTGATAAAGGTTCACATGGGGCAGCTGCAAGGTGCAGACCAAAAGTTGATGTACATGTACTCCCTTTTTAGCTTCCAGCAACAAAACCTGGCATTTGATCTGAAATAACCAAAGCTGTTGATAGATGTTAAAAATGAATGGATAAAAAAGCATGGAATTTGAATGTGGAATTTTCTGTGATACTGTTTTTTGTGCATGTGTTTCAATCTGCTGAATCATGAATTCCAGTTTTTGTATCGAGGTTTGGTGAATTATGGCATCATGCATTAGGTTTCTTAAATTTCAGAATGAATTAAAGAATAAGTGTTATTTTCTTAGTTACCTTTTCTGATTATCTACCTAAATCATGACTGGTACAAATATCTTGGATTCGCATGATTGGAAATTGCAAAAAAATATCTTGGCCAGGAAAACAATCATTTTATTAAATAGCCAAATTTATGGAAATCATCAGGAAAATCGTAAACATTCATTTTTCATCCTGATATTATTCATATAGAGAGTCTCCCATTGTCCCATTGATTTATACTGTGACTTGATTATTTCTGATGTTCGTCTTCAAACAACAGCCCAATGACATTGTTGTATTAGTAATTTATCTTGGTTAAAAACCCACAGGGACACCTAGTGGTGAGCTTGTCAGGGGAGGTAATTTGTTTTGTACAATTTGTTGCAGGATGTAAGTACTCCCATGGGGATTGGTCAGACTGTGACATGACTAGTGACACGATGAGCAAGACAATGACCTTGATCTCCGGGGACGACCAGCAATGTGAGCAGACGGTCATTGTTAGAGCTAAATGTCGAAAGTGTAAGTATAAAAATGGGATATATATCTTAAGCTATCATAGAATTGAAGTATTGAAAGTGTTTACATTAAACAAAACAATTTCTTTATCCTATCTGCTTGATGTACCTGCAGCACTTCATTTGTGTCAGTGTTTGGAATTATTTGTTTTCTTAAAATAAGCAAATTCAAGGGAGATTACTCATCACTTTAAGGCCTTACATGCAGATATTTCTCAATTATCAAGGGGCATAATTTCTATCATTTGTAACAGTAAATAATATTTATCTGACACTAGGTTTCTGATAATGAAATTGTTTAAAAGTAGAAATTGATGCGAAGGACGGTTAAATTTCCCCTGCACACAATATATTTGGTGTATATGAAACCATGTTGCAAAAAGTTAACAGATGTATTTATCAAGAAAATGATAACATCATGAAATGTTTCCTCAAGCAAAACGGGAAATTAAACACTTTTCAATAGACAAAATGGTCAACCAAATTTTGCAAGTGTGAATTCAACTGTTGTATAAAAAACTGACCACTTTATTTCCTTCTAGCATGTAAATATAACCGTGGACAATGGGGAGAGTGTGACCCTGGAACAAAACTTAAAGAACGAGTGGACACCCTCAAAACATCTGTCAGCAAAGATTTTTGTGAGGCGACCAGGAAAGTGCACAAGAAATGTGGCAAGAAAGCAAAAAAGAGCAAGAGAGGTAAGAGGGATTATTTCATTGGTTGGAGTAGGTTAAAGTTCATTAACATTCTATTTCATTGGTTAGAGAAGGGCAAATGTCGTTAACACTCTATTTCATTGGTTAGAAAAGAGTAAACGTCGTTAACACTCTATCTCATTGGTTAGAGGAGGGTTAAATTCATTAATACTTATTTGATTGGTTGAAGAAGAGTAAAGGTTGTTATAATTTATTTGATTGGTTATAGAAGAGTAAAGGTTGTTAGAATTTATTTCATTGGTTGAAGAAGAGTAAAGTTTGTTAGAATTTATTTCATTGGTTGAAGAAGTGTTAAGGTTGTTAGAATTTATTTCATTGGTTGTAGAAGAGTAAAGTTTGTTAGATTTATTTCAATGTCTGGAGAAGGGTCAATGTCATTAAAATGTTTTTTCATTGGATGATGAAAGTAAAACGGGTTAAACAATTGATCTTGATGGATTAGGGGAATGCTTAAGTAATGGAGGATCTTAATTCTGTGATTATAGCATGACGACATGAAAACGAGAGTTAATAAGGTCAACCATTTTATTTTGATTAAGGAAATAGAAGGTGATCAATGAAAATATGAACATCCCTTTAATTTTTACTGAAACAGTGAAAAGGTGAAGGATAAAAAATTCAAATTAGGGAAGTAAAATAGGATCAACTCATTATTTTTAGAGATGAAATAGATACAGAAATGTTTTTCGAGGACGAATATGGTTGCCCTTTTAGTTTTAAGGGGAATGGAAAGGAGAAATGGATTCATTAGGAAAGAGAGATGGAGTGAGAGGATAAAGAGGCGATTGAGTGAGGATAGGCGTATAGGTGTTTAGGGGATAACTTCTAATCAATGGTGTGGATATAACGACAGCACTTAGCAGGGATGGGACTAACGTAAGAGCTATTTCAGGGTGTTTGTCTCTTTAAGAAGGCTTAAGCAAACAGCAGTTTGATCCCCTCCATGTTTTTCAGGGGTTCGTCTCTACCGTTATTAATGACTTGTCTGAGATTAGTATTCCAGGTTTCTGATGAATGCTGAACTTTTTCTGGTAATGCGTCTGTGTAAAATATCACTCCCCGTTATTGGCTTCATTTTGATGGACTTGGTTAGCACCTTAGCTGTGGTTTTAATGGAGTCAGGATATATCAGACGCCACAGCCATTCATTTAGCTTAGAGCATCATTACATTCCAGCTCTCCAGCTCATTAAGTCGTGATGGAGCTATATAGCAAAATGGCCTTAGAACCAGTTAGTGTAGATGCCCATTACCTCACTTCTCAAGCTGCTGTGTCACTTTGTTATTACTTAAATTACTTATTTAATCTATCTACTACCATCTTGTATGGAAATAAAATCACATATACACTTAATCAAATGTTTTGGCAGAGATATATAATTTTACAAATGGATTAACTATTAGTAATGAAAGTAGAAATTGGCCACCACCCTAAGTTTTTGATAAGAATTTCTCAGTAAAATTATGATATTAGATTATCTCCCCTTAGTTCCAAGAGGTAATAGTTATGAAGCCAAAATTATTAGCTTAATGTCCTTGCTATTAACAGATACTAGTCATTTAAGAATGACAAAAATTGAAAGATAATTTTGATAATCTAAAGACTGATGACGAGTCTATTAATAAATGCTGCTTCACTTGTGAGAGGCTTGGACTGGATTGCCATTTGATGAACATTAGCTAGACTTGCAAACGTTAAATTGTTTTTGGTATCTTCCAATCAGGCATGGATATAATTCTAATGTGTAAGTAAATTATTCTTTTTTAATCAATGTCATAAATGAAGCAGAACATACCAACTCATGTGGCGCCAACTTTTTTCAGCTACAGTTAACATGGAGACATATATGGATTGTTGAGAATTTCTATTTCAATGTTAGCATTTTAGGTAGTTTTGAATCTGGAAATTTGTTTTCAGTTCCTGTTCTGGTTCAAAATAATTTTTTTTTCTAACATTTGACTGTAGAGGCCCTATCTGGAACATTAAATCTGGGTTTACATCCTATAGAATTGTAAACAGACTTTACACTATTGTTATAACCCAGAACATACATGTATTGACATTGTCCTCATCATTTCTTCATGTTTACCAAATGGCCAAAATACAATATCCTGTAGGTTGCCATGGTTACAGTGAATTGCTGCTCCAATCTCCTTTTTATGACCATGATTCTAGAGATTGGTACAACATATTGACCTCATTTTGATGTCATTTACTCTTGTACATAGAGGGCATCTTCACCTAGACAAGGAAGCTCTTACTTTATCCACCAAGCAACAGACTTTTTTCTGAATTCAGTGAAAATTTATTCTTAAGTCAAACTAAAAGTTTTGAATATTGTGTAGAAAAAGAGTCATTGTTGATGTCATCCTGCAAAAAAAATGGAGATGAAAACTGATCATGATTAATTATTTAATTTGTTACTGACCATGTGACATTGGATCTTTGGACAAGGGATAGTCCAATGTACAAAAGAAGAATATTTACATTTGGATTAGGTTTTGTTATAATTTGTTTAACATTAACATGCCAGCTTAAAAAGATGGAGGGAAGCCAGAGTACTCAGAGAAAAACCACTGGCAACTGCCTAATGATGGGTTTACTCATAGTTAAAGGGCAAGTAGTAATATTTTGGTAATTGCCTTTTCAAATACCTTATTTAGACTATATTGTTACAATTGTTGATTGTAAAAAGGATGAAATGGCACTATAATCAACCAAATTACAATGAGGAATTCTTAACATTGCAAAACAATTTGTAAAGAATTCTAAATATTTTAGAGAAACAAAAACTCAGCTGCAGGACATTTAAGAACAATTATGAACATTTTAGAGAAACAAAAACTTAGCTTCAGGACTATGGTATTGATGTATGAAAAGTGGATTTGTTTTCTAAGTTAAGACTTAAATACCTCTCCTTCGTCAGCTGATTAAGGTATAAAACAATAATAAATCTGGATAACAACCTAATCTATTTCTAAATATGCAATAGACATAAACTTTCCGTGATCGTATACCAATCTTTCTCAAGGCTCTTAACAAGCAGCTTTGGAATACAAAGCAGACAATTGATTTACTAGTTCTTAGCTTCAAGTCTTGTATTAAAAATAAAAAAAAGTGTTAATATATATGTCTCTAGTGAAATAGATATTTCCAAGGTCTGTGTTGATTCTCTCTATAAAACTAATGACATGGGGGGAGAGCTGTTTTTCTTGTGCATCTATATAAGTCAATAGCCAGAGAATTGTTTGGAAGGTTTAGAGTTTGAAAATCATTTTGAAGGTGGTACTTAGGGACATAAACTGTTTGGATGTATTGAAATACACATAGAGGATACCATTTTTTACAGAGAATTAAGATTGCAGGCTGGTTTTTGGTATTATCACCTAAGGAAGTGGCATTTATTTAAATTGCTTGTGCTTGCACTTCACCAACTCTCTAGTCTTCTGAAGAGTGGACTTAAGAGGTCTGAGAAGCTTTACCCTTCATGCTCCTTTTTTTGTGGTCATTATCACTGTTTAAACCCAAAGTGCAAGACCAAGGGGATACCTGTTACCCTTATCATGACAGGATAAAGGGCAGGAGATAAAAAAGGACAGGGTTTTGTGTAGACCATAGCTACGGTACATTATGTCACATAAGGCAGGTTTTAATTTAGATTATAGCTGCATTATATTGTGTCAGATAAGACAATGTTCACTGTAGAATATAGCTACAGTACATTGTGTCAGACAAGACAGTGTCCACTGTAGGCCATTGCCATGCTACTGTACATTGTGTCAGATAAGACAGTGTTCACTGTAGACCATAGCTACTGTACATTGAGTCAGATAAGACAGGTTTTAATGTAGATTATAGCTACATTAAATTGTGTCAGGTAAGACAAGTTTTAATGTAGATTATAACTACATTATATTGTGTCAGATAAGACAACTTTTAATGTAGATTATAGCTACAGTAAATTGTGTCAGATTAGACAGTGTTTACTGAAGGCCATAGCTACTGAACATTGTGTCAGATAAGACACTGTTCACTGTAGACCATAGCTACTGTACATTGTGTCAGATGTGACAGGTTTTAATGTAGATTATAGCTACATTGTATTGTGTCAGATAAGACAAGTTTTAATGTAGATTATAACTACATTGTATTGTGTCAGATAAGTCAGTGTTCACTGTAGGACATAGCTACTCTACATTATGTTAGATAAGACAGTGTTCACTGTAGACCATAGCTACGGTACATTATGTCAGATTAGACAGTGTTCACTGTAGATCATAGCTATGGTACATTATGTCAGATTAGACAGTGTTCACTGTAGACCATAGCTACTGTTCATTATGTTGGATAAGCCAGTGTTCACTGTAGATTATAGCTATGGTACATTATGTCAGATAAGACAGGTTTCACAGTAGACCATAACTACTGTACATTGTGTCAGATAAGACAGGTTTTAATGTAGATTATAGCTACAGTACACTGTGTCAGATAAGACAGTGTTCATTGTAGACCATAGCTACAGTACATTGTGTCAGACAAGACAGTGTCCACTGTAGACCATAGCTACTGTACATTGTGTCAGACAAGACAGTGTCCACTGTAGGTCATAGCTACTGTACAATGAGTTAGATAAGACAGGTTTTAATGTAGATTATAGCTACATTGTATTGTGTCAGATAAGACAAGTTTTAATGTAGATTATAGCTACAGTACATTGTGTCAGATTAGAAAGTGTTTATGTAGGCAATAGCAACTGTACATTGTGTAAGATAAGACAGTGTTCACTGTAGACCATAGCTACTGTACATTGAGTCAGATAAGACAGGTTTTAATGTAGATTATAGCTACATTATATTGTGTCAGATAAGACAAGTTTTAATGTAGATTATAGCTACAGTAAATTGTGTCAGATTAGACAGTGTTTACTGTAGACCATAGCTACTGTACATTGTGTCAGATGTGACAGGTTTTAATGTAGATTATAGCTACATTATATTATGTCAGATAAGACATTGTTCACTGTAGACAATAGCTACTGTACATTGTGTTAGATAAGACAGGTTTTAATGTAGATTATAACTACATTGTATTGTGTCAGATAAGTCAGTGTTCACTGTAGGACATAGCTATTCTACATTATGTCAGATAAGACAGTGTTCACTGTAGACCATAGCTTCGGTACATTATGTCAGATTAGACAGTGTTCACTGTAGACCATAGCTACTGAACATTATGTCAGATAAGACAGTGTTCACTGTAGACCATAGCTACGGTACATTATGTCAGATAAGACAGTGTTCACTGTAGACCATAGCTTCGGTACATTATGTCAGATAAGACAGTGTTCACTGTAGACCATAGCTTCGGTACATTATGTCAGATTAGACAGTGTTCACTGTAGACCATAGGTACTTGGGGGCCGCGGTGGCCGAGTGGTTAAGATGTCCCGACATATTACCACAAGCCCTCCACCTCTGGGAAGCGGGTTCGAATCCCAAGTGGGGCAGTTGCCAGGTACTAACCGTTGGCCAGTGGTTTTTCTCCGGGTACTCCGGCTTTCCTCCACCAACAAACCTTACATGACCCTGGCTGTTAATAGGACGTAAAAATAAACAAACCAAACCAAACCATAGGTACTGTACATTGTGTCAGATAAGACAGGTTTCACTGTAGACCATGGCTACTGTACATTATGTCAAATAAGACAGGGTTAACTGTAAATCATGGCTGTATTGTGACAGAATGTAAAGGGTTCACTGTAAACACAATATGTCAGACAAAACCAGGGCTGTATTGTGTCTGATAACAGGGTCTTCTTTGTTGAGAAATTTACAAGTCTTTAGCGTCTTTAAATTGTGTCAGCATAAACAACAGATTTTGCCTTGTGCTAATAAACTTTCATCTCAAGGGAAAAATACAAGATTTCCATATCTGTATTTACATAACTATGACAACTATTGTGAGCTGCTTTGATTTTAGTATTCATAGCTGAAATGTTATTAGAGCAGAGTTATGTGAAGCCAAGATTGGATGTTATACATAATTCAAACTGCATGAAGTGTACATCCTTAAGCCTGTTTCTCTATACAACTCATTCAAATCTGACATTTCAATTTTCAAACAAAAGAAATTCATATGTTACATAATTCAAAGATGTTTGATTTTAAATTGTTTTGAATCAAAATTTATTTGAAGTTATGTTTTTCCATTTCTGTCATGAAAGAGAAACATAAAATTATATTATTTTTTGGTAGTCAGGGTTGCATACATAATATGTTGGCAATATGATGCATTATTCAAATCAGCAAGCCTAAATAAGTAGGCTTGAATGAAAGTGAATACAATTTTTGGGGTTCACTTAGTTGTATTCCCAAAATACACAAGTGTCAATCATGGGCTTCCATTTAATTTCCTCTATATTTTATTGTCTGAATGAAAGACTGTTCGGTCATATTTAGAAGTAAGCAATTGGTACTATGTCTGCCCACTTCGGTACAGGCCTTGTCTCTCTGAATTGTCCTCGGGGATAGATGGAGCCAGTACCTCTTGCTATGGTAGCCATACCTGCCATTTTGTGAAAAATATTCCATCTTTTTTCATTGTGAATTAATCAAGACTACTTTGATTTTGTCCTTATTTTTATGCAGATATTGAATAAAATTCTGAAACACTCTGAAGCCATTCATTCTTCTGGGCAAACTAGTTCTTCTTTTTAGTACATTCTATCCCATATATATCCTTTGTAGCAAATGTATCCTTTCTTTTCATTATTTCTTGTTGGCCTCAAGATCTTGAAGGTCATCGTAACAGACACAAAACTGTTAAAGATGCTCCACAGCCGACAGAGCATAAATGACATTCATCATTAGAACAATAATTGGTGTTTAATCATATTTATATATGTCTAATTAACACAAAAAATAATATAAAATAATTCATTTGCCTTTGGTGCATGTGCAATCAGTACTTCATTCCATATAGGATATAGTGCCACTGATTATTTTCGAGATGCAATTAATTGTTTTTTTATATTTTTAACTTGAAGTAAGATTAGAAGCTTAAACTTTTCAATGGTGGTAATGATGTAAAGTAGGTAACTTTTGTAACTGAAGAAAAATACTAAATTGTCTGCTCCTGTTTTTGATAGTGAAGAAATACCAATTGTCAGCGGTGGAGGATCTTTAAATAAACAGATGAAAGGGTCTTCAGTTAGATCAGCTGTGAAGCACTGTGTAAGGTACCTACGGTAATAGTATCTTCATCATTGTCAACTCAAGGACATAGTGTTTTGTCTTCATCTGTATCAATCTAAAGCTTGAACCAGGTTCAGTATCAAGATTTGTCTTGAAGACTCCTATCAAAGCAAGCCAGATAATGCACGTCAGGTAGTCGATTACAGCAATTTACAATATTATTCAGAATGATCGTAAAATTGATTGGAAGGAGGTAAAATAATTCAATAAGCCTCCTCAATCAAATCGCAGGAGCTTCTCTTTAAGATTTATTGGAAGAAAACCAAGTGAAGTAAATCTGTTTAAAATGTGTGGTAATATTAGACTACCCTGAGTACACATTGGACCTCTTTTAAATCAAATGCTGGAACAGTTCATTATGAATTTGAGGTGTGTGAAAGTGTTCAAGTCAAAAATTCAAAAAAAAAAGTTGTGGTGGAAGCTGAAGTCTTAACAACAAGCCAAATATTATGAATTTTGAACAAAAATATGAAGGGTTGTTTTTACAATTAACAGCCTATCATACATTTTGAACATCTACCACATCGGGTGAAGTTATCAAACTTGTTTAACCCCTCCATACTAAAATCTGGCACTGATGCTATTAATTTATAACGTTTGGCAGCTGGAATTGCTTCTCCTTGTGGCAAACCCTTTATGTAATTTGGTTTATTCTCCATGTTACAGAACCATCTATCTTGTCTAAATGAACTTACGATCTTAGGCAATTAATAGTTATGTAATAAATGATATGTTTGAAACGGTTCACATGGTGCTAATTGATTGTGTAACATATAATGTTACATTAATAATTGGTGCAGTTGACTACATCCTAATTTTCTCAGCTAAGATATGGTGGTTGTAATGGCTCAGTGGTTAAGGTGTCTGACCTTCAGCTGACCTTTGATTACATAAGAACCTATCTCTAAACTCAGTAATAGCTTAATGGTTTACTATCTGGCATTATCATTAGCCCTTTTCTATGATGTAGCAGTACAATGGTAAGGCGCCTGGCATTCACAGACTGATCCATCTCTAGTCTTTGATGACAAAGTGGTTAAAGTGTCTGCCATTCTACCAGTAATACTCCATCTCTATCTTTAGTGGTGCAGTAGTTAAGGTGTCTGACATTCCACAAGTAATGCTCAATCTCTAGCTGTAGTGGCACACTTTGTCTGACATTCTGACAGTAATGTTCCATATCTAGGCTATAGACTGGCACAGTGGTTAAAGTGTCTGACATTCTGACAGTAATGTTCCATATCTAGCTATAGGCTGTAGACTGGCACAATGGTTAAAGTGTCTGACATTCAGACATAAGCACTTCTCTAGGCTGTAGACTGGCACAGTGCTTAAAGTGTCTGACATTCTGACATAAGCACTTCTCTAGGCTGTAATGGCACAGTGGTTAAAGTGTCTGACATTCTGACATAGGCTGTGGTGGTCAGTGATCATTAGCATTTAGGCTTAGCTTTGCTCTTGGTTAGTATATCTGACATTTGCTATTAACCCTCAATCACTAGGCCTTGGTGACTTATTAGTGATATGTCTGGCATTCTACATGTAGCCTTCTACCTCTAGATCATTAGTTTTAGACCAACATAGGACAGTATGCCAGCTAACTGAAGTTTTGGTTGTTTATTCACCAAAATCTGACTCATCCGTAAGTTACACTGGCTGTTAATATGAGTCCTAAGGTCAACAGACAAAATAAACCTAAACCATATATTTCTTTTGAAAATATGAGTTTCTTTACATAAAGACCATTATTTTACCTTGTTCATACATGTAGCAGTTAATGTCATTTCATCTCCTATACTATAGCATCACACAGGGAACATCAATGTGATGTTCAATCAATTAGATCAATATTCAAAGACAAAACACTATAGCATGTTTCACCATACTCTACATCAAATATATTGTACGTATCTAAACATCAACTTGTTTTCCTGACAGAACTGACATCAAAACCATGTTGTTTTTAGTTGTACTTTAACTCCCTGTGTAATTCAAGTTTTTGTTCTATTTTCTATTTTCAAAGTGAGATCTCTTAATGTTATATATTCAAGCATATATATGCAAAGCCTTCAGGATTTACCACTTTATATTGTGTTTGGTTGTGTTGCGTTTGATATGGGAGAGAGCTGGAGTACCCAGAGGAAACACATCAACCTAAGACCAGAAGCTAGTGAACTATTCAATGACATGTGGGGCCCAAGAGGTGGGGAGTTTGTGAAACAATGTTGGACTAATAGAATCTTTCACCTCCTTTGTGGAGAGACAGGAGAATCTCAGCCCGAGGGGTAAGATTCTAAAGTTGTGAAACACGAGGATGTCCTGCCTCACTCCAAAGAGGGTTAATGATTCTTCTTCTCTTACCCTATATGACCATGTGCAATGATATTGTTAAGCTTGTCTTTACCCTAGGATGAGATAAAAAAATAATCTCACATCGGTAAAATTGCGGATATCCCTGTCTGGTAAAATTGTGGATATCCCTGTCCTTTAAAATTGTGGATATATCCCTGTCCGGTAAAATTGTGGATATCCCTGTCCGGTAAAATTGTGGATATCCCTGTCCGGTAAAATTGTGGATATCCCTGTCCGGTAAAATTGTGGATATCCCTGTCAAGTAAAATTGCGGATATCCTTGTCCTGTAAAATTGCGGATATCCCTGTCCGGTAAAATTGCGGATATCCCTGTCTGGTAAAATTGTGGATATCCCTGTCCTTTAAAATTGTGGATATATCCCTGTCCTTTAAAATTGTGGATATCCCTGTCCTGTAAAATTGTGGATATATCCCTGTGCGGTAAAATTGCGGATATCCCTGTCAAGTAAAATTGCGGATATCCCTGTCAAGTAAAATTGCGGATATCCTTGTCCTGTAAAATTGCGGATATCCCTGTCCGGTAAAATTGTGGATATCCCTGTCCGGTAAAATTGTGGATATCCCTGTCCGGTAAAATTGCGGATATCCCTGTCCGGTAAAATTGCGGATATCCCTGTCCGGTAAAATTGCGGATATCCTTGTCCGGTAAAATTGTGGATATCCCTGTCCGGTAAAATTGCGGATATCCCTGTCCTGTAAAATTGTGGATATCCCTGTCCTGTAAAATTGTGGATATCCCTGTCAAGTAAAATTGTGGATATCCCTGTCCGGTAAAATTGTGGATATCCCTGTCCGGTAAAATTGTGGATATATCCCTGTCCTTTAAAATTGTGGATATCCCTGTCCTTTAAAATTGTGGATATATCCCTGTCCGGTAAAAATGTGGATATCCCTGTCCTTTAAAATTGTGGATATATCCCTGTCCTTTAAAATTGTGGATATCCCTGTCCTTTAAAATTGTGGATATATCCCTGTCCGGTAAAATTGCGGATACCCCTGTCCGGTAAAATTGTGGATATCCCTGTCCAGAGTAAGAAAATCTCCTATTTCCCTTACTGGTTTAAGTGCAACTGAACACCGTATTTGACACAGTAAGTGCCCCCACCCCTAAAAGCATCCCTACCCCCTCTTTTTAGGCCTCAATTTCACTTACATTAAATTACATGTAAATGCAGACTGAAAATATTAAAACTGTGTAGATTTAATTACTGTACATAAACCAAAAATATATTTTGGATAAACATGAAATTGGAGGCCTTGTGATTTAGCAGATATTTTTAACCTTTACCTCAGGGTTGTGCACCTATTGGTATAATTCAACACTCCAGCCTTTGGGCTTTCACTTCAGATGATACTTATAGAAGAGAATGGAGGATGAGAGAGTTTGGGGGGGGGGGGGGGGTGTCTCCATACAAGCATTTTAACATAAGTGTTGAACAACTTATGGCGCTCTCTAGAATTGCTATGGTTTACACTTAGCTATATATCACTGTACTGATTTCACCTCAATGCCTCAAAGATCAATTGAAAGTTTGGAGGAAAATTCCTCAGACAGTCTAGTAAGAAGCTTTTCTTGAAGAAAAATATGTCTGTATTTTTACGCCTGAAGCGAATATGAACTTCTTCCATGAATATCTTTATAGCACCAGGCACAGAATTGTAATGATGATCTGTAAATGTTGGAGTGTACAATATACATGTATAATTTTGTAAACAGATAACTCTGTATTATATGTTTTTATAGCAAACAATTTTAGACTCAAGTGGTAAAGATTTTCATGTTGTTTTTTTAGAAGTCTTAATTTTTGCCATTTATTCTGAGATACATTATACAATGTCACAGGTGTCGAAGACAATTGGAAGTTGACTCTTTTTACTTATCAATTTTAGAAATCAATATTTTTTACCATTAATTTGAAGAAACATTATACAAGCCATGTACTTTGAAATTGTACATCAATTTATGTTCATTTTCAATGTTCATTTTCAATGTTCATTTCATGTTGCTAAGTTATGAAGTTTGCGGAAAATGAAGTTTTATTTCCATGTTAGTAATTATGAATGCGCTACATTTGATACTTTTCATCAGGATGACATGTTAAATTACCATTATAATTGACCGGTCTTTTACATTCAAAGGTCAAAAGTTTTCATTGGTAGTGGTGAAAAAGTGAAGGAATTTAGACACAAACTATTCTTTACATAGTGAATTTAGACACAAACTATTCTTTACATAGTTAACCTGTTGAAAATCTCGCAATTTTGTTATCATATCAATAAATATGAGAAAAAAACTTCAACAAAGAAACCACATTGCTTCTACTAAATTCGCTATCAGTAAAAGTATCCAAATTTTTCTTCTCAGATTGCAGGTGAACACACATCTGCACTCTAACTCATTGAATTTTATGAGAATATAAAAGACGTAATCTGTCCGCCATCAGTATTATAAATACTGTTTATTTCTGTGAAGTGATGTCTACCAAATTTACACATAGAGTTTAGAGATGTAGAAAAATGGCAGAAATGGCGGACTTATCATCATCGAGCAGGAACAAAATTTGGTTAATGCCCGATTTATCTATGCATGATGGATGTTTTGTTGCTCCATGGAAGAAAAACATACGAACGGGTTATCACATCATGTTCCCATCGCCTAATAGCTGGCTCTTTTTAATACCACAATTCTATCAATCATAGAGGAGATATCAACTGTAGGCTAGAAGAACCACTTTATTGAAATAACATTCTGGGGCAGAATTTCAAGGGGTACCAGCCATTGTCTGATGGTATCAGGGATGGTGGATAATGTGTTGGCCTTTCTGGTGATGAGTACATTACACTGTTGACAGCTGCTGATACTGGCAGCACAGGGGCTTGTGATATCACACTGATCTTCCATCTTCAGATCCCTGTGTTGGCCTTTCTGATGATGTGTACATTACACTGTTGACAGCTGCTGATACTGGCAGCACAGGGGCTTGTGATATCTGGCTGATCATTCATCTTCAGGTCCCTGTGTTGGCCTTTCTGGTGATGTGTACATTACACTGTTGACAGCTGCTGATACTGGCAGCACAGGGGCTTGTGATATCTAGCTGATCATTCATCTTCAGGTCCCTGTATTGGCCTTTCTGGTGATGTGTACATTACACTGCTGACAGCTGCTGATACTGGCAGCACAGGGGCTTGTGATATCTGACTGATCAATCATCTTCAGGTCCCCGTGTTGGCCTTTCCGGTGATGTGTACATTACACTTTTGACAGCTGCTGATACTGGCAGCACAGGGGCTTGTGATATCTGGCTGATCATTCATCTTCAGGTCCCTGTGTTGGCCTTTCTGGTGATGTGTACATTACACTGTTGACAGCTGCTGATACTGGCAGCACAGGGGCTTGTGATATCTGGCTGATCATTCATCTTCAGGTCCCTGTGTTGGCCTTTCTGGTGATGTGTACATTACACTGTTGACAGCTGCTGATACTGGCAGCACAGGGGCTTGTGATATCTGGCTGATCATTCATCTTCAGGTCCCTGTGTTGGCCTTTCTGGTGATGTGTACATTACACTGTTGACAGCTGCTGATACTGGCAGCACAGGGGCTTGTGATATCTGGCTGATCATTCAACTCCAGGTCCCCGTGTGTTGGCCTTTCCGGTGATGTGTACATTACACTGTTGACAGCTGCTGATACTGGCAGCACAGGGGCTTGTGATATCTGGCTGATCAGTCATCTTCAGGTCCCCGTGTTGGTCTTTCTGGTGATGTGTACATTACACTGTTGACAGCTGCTGATACTGACAGCACAGGGGCTTGTGATATCTGACTGATCAGTCATCTTCATGTCCCCGTGTTGGTCTTTCTGGTGATGTGTACATTACACTGTTGACAGCTGCTGATACTGGCAGCACAGGGGCTTGTGATATCTGGCTGATCATTCATCTTCAGGTCCCTGTGTTGGCCTTTCCGGTGATGTGTACATTACACTGTTGACAGCTGCTGATACTGGCAGCACAGGGGCTTGTGATATCTGGCTGATCAGTCATCTTCAGGTCCCTGTGTTGGCCTTTCTGGTGATGTGTACATTACACTGTTGACAGCTGCTGATACTGGCAGCACAGGGGCTTGTGATATCTGGCTGATCATTCATCTTCAGGTCCCTGTGTTGGCCTTTCCGGTGATGTGTACATTACACTGTTGACAGCTGCTGATACTGGCAGCACAGGGGCTTGTGATATCTGGCTGATCATTCATCTTCAGGTCCCTGTGTTGGCCTTTCCGGTGATGTGTACATTACACTGTTGACAGCTGCTGGTATTGGTAGCACAGGGGCTTGTGATATCACTTTAACCTGGTCTATCTTTGTGAGCTGAACTAAAGCAATATTAGAGCCTATGTCTGAGTGAGCTTGGTCTATCTTTGTAAGCTAGTAATTTAGATTCTGAGTTTTAGTGAACTTGGTCTGTCTTTTATGGTCATTCAAAGCAGGGTCTAACTCTGTATAAATCCATATGAATCACATTGTTTTGTGTTCTTTTTGAGGGTTTAAACAGTAATGAGACAAAATATCTTAAATTGTATATATACAAAATATCTTAAATTGTATATATACATGGGTTGAACTGTAGTGAGGTAATAGCTGGGCACTATATCTATCTATCTGATTCTTATCTATGTCTGAGCTTTTAAATTGGCTGGATCTCAGAATGACCATATATTGTTGCTGAGTTCGGGCAAGCTTAAAACCCCTGATTTTATGGAAATTCATATATCTCTCCCATTATTGTAAGTAATACATTGACAATTATATTGATTATGCTATTCATTGTGGTGACAGTGAGTCTGCCTACAAGTTAATGATGTGTACATAATTAAGCTGTTTATTACTTGTTTTGTGGTAATCTATATGTTACAACGACATTGATATACAATAATATACAAGAGGGTCATTCCGAGTCTGTCCTGTGGGACATGTAATTTTTATTTCAGTAAGAAAACAAATGCCCTCTGCTTAAACCCATGAGCATATAGAAATTCTAACTGTATTTTAAACTTGTCTCTGTTGAGAGACAGAGGTTGCAAAGTGATTAAGAAGTCTGACATTCTACCACAAAATATTTTCAACCTTTGAAATACTGGGGAAGTTCCAAGACATCGAGACATTTGTTTTATTTGGTTAATTCTTGGTTCAATACCACTTGTTGACATTTGCATCAATAATTGGTTTTTTTATTTGGCATTAAAACCAATTTTTCTTGTTGACATTTGGGCCAACTGTTCAGCAAAGCAAAAAATTCTTTGGCTTTTTAATTTTTTCAATTCGACAATAAGAGCAATGATAATTCGATCAGCATTATAGGAGATAACCTTCATGATCCTTTAAACATTATGCTTTTTTGTAATCCATGGTCAGGTAATTGCAGGAATGGAATTCAGAGTTGCTGGAATCTTGATATTGATATTTCTTTCCAAATGATGCATTGTGTCTCTTTGACCTTTTAGATTTAATGAATTGCAAAAAATGGAAACTCAATGACATTATTATTACTCCTTTATGTTTCTCAATATTGCTGATACTAAAAACTGCTGCAACAAAACCATGAATGAAAACCAAAGAGAAAATATGATTGGGAATCCCAGCGGGATTACATATAGATGTAACACAAAACATCATATGTGTATGCAGTTTTATTTCAAACAAAGAATAAAAACTTTTCATTAAATAAAACTTGAGATGTGTAACAACAACTAGACAGTTAACAAAAAGATTCTTTTCAACTCAAGCCATTCTTTGACCTTCATTGTTATTGAATTTTGAATTGCACTAAAGTTTTGTTCTTTTCATAATTGTGTAAACTTATAATGCTACACACAAACAAAATATTATTTAAATTCAGTTAAAACTTTTAAATACTAATAATTGTCACCATGGCCTAATTGTAACTTATTTATCAATAATTCAATTTTGCTTTTCCGAGCATTTTCATTGGCTTAAAAATTTACTTTATCAGCCCTTAAAGGAAAAAATGGTGTGGCAGTTTGTGACGTTGCTTCTGATTGGCTGAGATGACAGCATAATGATTTCATAGACAAAATGGAAACTCAATGACATGATTATTACTCCTTAATATTTCTCAATATTGCTGATACTAAAAACTGCTGCAACAAAACCATGAATGATAACCCAAGAGAAAATATGATGGGAATCCCGGCGGGATCCCGGTCATATTTTGTGTTATATCTCATTAACATAAAAATCTATTCCAGTTAATCCTTAAATAAATGACTTTGCACTTTCATCACTCAGAAAGATCATGCTTCAAGGTTACTGCATAGTCATTTATATTAAAAAACAACAACATTACTGTGAATGCAATCTATGAATTTCTTTTCTTTTAGGCGTATAAAAATGACTTTTGTAACATAATGAAACTTACCCAAAATGCTGAGCTTCCTAAACCAGGATCCCGGTTGGATTGTAAAATCCCGCAGGAATGCCACCAGATTTGGTTTTCCGGCGGGATCCAACTGGGATTTCTGTTAAATTTTCTCTTGGGAATTAATGGAAATGGAAAAAGCTTAGTCGTAACTGTTGGCAATAATTAAGCTTCATGATTATAGATAGACTCTTTTGGCAATGAGCTTTATAAATGTAGATATACTGTTGGCAATAAGCTTCATAATTATAGATAGACTGTTTTAGCAATGAGCTTTATGAATTCAGATAGTCTCTGTCAGCAATAATAATGTTTAAGCATATAGTATGTTCTAGCAATATTTTATAATTTCAATCAGTAATAAGTGTATGCGAAAGCCATTTGTCGACAAAAAAAACCTGTCTTTGGAAACTTCTCTTTATCATTGATAGTTTTTTTCAACAATAAGCTTATCAAGTTTGTAGATATAGACTTTGGCAGTGAAATCTTAATCCAAACTGCTCATTGTCTGTTAAAAAAATAAGATTATTTGAATGTTCAGTACTATTAAGTTTCCTCCAATGATTCTTGCTGACTTAAACTTATCTACGGCCAGCTGACATATGTCAGCGAAAGCTTTACAGATAAACTTTCCCCAGATTCTCAATTTATCTTACGATGTTCAATAACAAAATAAAACCTTAAAAAACTGCATTCTTATAGAGAAATATTTTTAGTGATAATATGTCAATGATAGAAATAGGCTCACACAGATGGTAAGATCATCGAGACCGTTATGTACTCAAAGTATGAGACAGACGTCATGTAAAATGGTGGTTAATACCAATACAGAAGGAATTGTAATATGTGTAATGTCAGACAGTTAAACAATCTATCAGATTTTTATCCTGCATACCATTATTGTTTATATCTGATGGTTGTAGGGGATGCATTCTTAGAAGCACAAAGGAGCACTTCTGCCGTAACATGTAAATATTTGTAGGCACGTTTTAATTGTTTTAGGAGTCCATGGCTGGGCTCATGCTACCCATTCGCATTTTCGTTCATAACGAATTGATCTGGCTATTTGCTAAAATAAATTCATCCTAATTCGCAAAAAATGCTAAAGTTTTTCTTTACACACCCAATATCCATTCACACAGACACAAGCTTGAAACATAGTTTTTTTAGTCGCATTGGTTTCATAGCAAGTCTAAAACAGTTGATAAATTATTAAGTTACCGTACCATATATATTTTAATTTTGAAGGGATGTAAAGTAACAATACGCACGACGGAGTATGGTTTAATGAATGATCAGGATCTTTTGTATGTGTGTACCAGGTACTTTTCAATTGATGCATAAAATACATTATTTGATGCTTCTTAGAAAGTAAATGTTTTTCATTATGAAATGCTGTGAATGCACAATTTGCTAAATGAAATTCTTATTTGCTAAAGAGAAAAAAATCACTTTCGCAGCTTTTGCTAAGCAAACTTGAAAGTAAGTGTGAGCCCAGCATGGATATTTGCAGTTTGAAATTTTTGCGACATGGATTTTGAAGGTAGATACATTAGACCATTTCTCATTATTTCACGGGTCAAATTTTCGCTATCATAATAATGTTCAGCAAAATTGCAAAAATATCATCCCCGCAAAAATATGTGGGTGTACAGTATATGCTGGTATATAATTGGTAGAATCAATAATGGCTGAGTGCCCAAAGTCATTATTTTAGATTCTACCAGGTTAGTATAACACTATATTAACTGCAACAGAATCAAAAGCCTATGATATTTACTGGAGGCCGTGGTGGCGAAGTGATTAAGATATCACAGTAAACACCTGGATAGCAAGATTGAAGCCTATCCCCAACAATTGTTAGGTATAGAACTTTGGTTAACCAGCCATTTTTTTAGAAGGAACACTGCACCTGGCATGTCCTTAAATGACACCGGTTGTTAATAGAGTCTGAAAGATGAAAACAAAGACTCAAACAATTATTTTTATATTATGTATATATGAATTCCATTTTTAAGAATGTCAGTTGCATCATTTGATGTTAAATGCATGTTACATTGCAAGAAGATCAAAGGTTCAAAGAGATCGCCTTGAGGAACTCCATGTCGGGACATTCTAATAACACCACAGCTAATACCTAGGTAATATTGTTTCATTTCTAAAAAAGAGGAACTTTACAGTCAATATTTCAATTATCGGCTATCATGTGACCATATATTAACTAATGAGAAATGCAAGAAATCAGGATTCTTTATGTCTATAATTTCAGGGTGTGTGTACGATTCTGGACCATGGTCAGACTGTAACGTGTTGAGTGGACAGCGGACTAAGACTAAAACATTGGTATCAGGTGACACCAAGAAGTGTAGAGTAGAGAAAACAGTGTCCAGAGTATGTGCTGGACCTAAGGGTCAAGGTAAGTTATCCATATAGTGACCACAAGACTGTCCTAAAGATTGAGTCTATACAGAATGGTTTACATTGTAATTGTCATCAGGTGCGGTAGTATTTTCAAATTGACGATTTCTCGTATGTAGTTATGCCTCATGTTTGAAGAAGTGTGTGCTTCCATTCAATGTGGGAGGCAAACATCATAGCATATATTAAGCAAAATGCAAAGTCACCTGCGGTACCCAGATAGTTGAATAACGTGTGGTGTGACCATTCCATTATCTGGAAGGAGTGAAAAGATCTGATAGAAGTTAGGAACAGAAACTTGCTCTATTTAGCTGCAATAATACATTTAATAATTTCCATTTTTTTTTTAAAGTTTAAAAATTTTAACTTTTTCACATATCTTAAATAAATTTATCATTTTCAAGTAAATATTTATTCCTGTTGAAGATAAATACTTGATTGACATCTTTCTTTGACACCGTTTTCCAAAAAACAGACTGTGTGTGTGGCATTTTCCCACTAAAACCACCCGACACTACAATGCATTATATTTATGATAAATGAGCTCCCCGCACCCACTGGAAGTTTAGACTGTAGCAACACCAGAGGGCAGCATTCTCACACTGTCACATTACAACCAATCAAAATTGTTTACTGAACTTTAGCGACCTGACCAAATGTCACTGCCACATAACCTCCCTATCTGTGGATATAAAGCTCGTAAGGCCAACCTAATTTTCTGGCTGAATTATTCCTAGCTATTGCTGATTTGGCTCATTTTACATTTTTATTTTATCTACTACATGATGGATGGCTGTAGAGGATGTGTATCTGGTACACAATGCCATGGGCCCTGATTTGTAACTTATCTATGTATATATGTTTGATAGATGTCAGAATAAAGTAAAAATAATTCCTGTACCTATCTATGTATATATGTTTGATAGACAGAATAAAGTAAAAATAATTCCTGTACCTATCTATGTATATATGTTTGATTCCTGACAGAAGAAAGTAAAAACTATGTACTGTGTATCTTCTCAGTTATATTTGACCATTCAATTTTAAATATTGAAATAAGTTTTACAAATCTTTTACATTTCTTTGTATCATTAAAGGGACATTTCACGCAGGCTAATTCTTTTACATAACCAAGAAGCAAAATATAGCATAAGTGTATTGTTCTAAATTTCTTATGAAACATATAACATAAAATATTGACAAATTCCACGTCATTGTTTAGTATTTTAATTGATACCGTTGTAATTACAAATCGTTGATCAATACCATTAAGCAGGTACAATATGTACGTTGTACCCATATCCGAGCCAAAGTCACGCAAGTTAAACAAATGAACTACATAACCACTGTGAAGGTGATAAAATGATTTTTAGGCAAGAAAATTCACCTAATAAGGTAAACACACTACTGTCAGAGCGATTTGAGCAGTTCTAGACAAAAGTAGCATTACTCTACGAGCAAGGGACAGGGTTCGGCATACAATATGTTTGACCACAATGTGTAATGACGGAAAGCGAGTGAGTTTGAACATTTCACACGCATTTCACCACCATGGGCTTTTCTGGCATATCACAGTAAAACCGACTGGTCTAATTTCCATTAGAACTGGGTTTTTTCCTATATATGTACTAATTTTAATGTTCTCTTAGACCGAATTGTGCCTTTAATGTGTGCAACAATATGTTGTTTTCTCATTGGTATTACACTCCCTAACAAATGCATCCTCAATACTCCATGGGTTCAGGTCACTGCATTACTATCTTTATCTGTAGAGATTAAAAGTGATCACAACACCTGGAGTATCAAGGATGAAACAAATGATGCATTGATCAAATTTTTTTCCCCAAATTCCTCCCTTGTGGATTGGTATCCATTGTGACGTCATTATTTTGTGACTGAAACTCACATTGTTTAATCTGAGAGGTATGGCATTATGCTTACAAACATGTGACGGCATAATACATAACTACTTGTAACATGCAAATACAGAATCATTCACCCTTGATATTTCAAAATGAACTGTTCTTGCTTTAGAAGTAGAACAGTTCAAATCTATCATTTCTCTTATTGAGAAGTCAACTGTTAATATTACTTGTGGTTTATTTCCACAACAGATAGATGTTTCTTTGGGCCATGGCAGGACTGGGAGGAGTGTCGAAATGGTGTTCAACGAAAACAACGTGAAGTTCTTCAAGGGGGAGATAACTGTCAACGCAAAAGTGTTAAAACCAGATCATGTTCAGAGGATTCATGATTAAACAGAATAAAAAAATAAGAGAATTTATTTTATTGCAGCTGTGATCTAACAGATGATGCCTAGTCATAAATATCTTTGATACATATGCACCTGCACCTTGATCAAAATGTTTGGTTTGTCAATATTCATAAAAGATCTGGTGAATTTTCTACAGGTGGGTTATTTGAAGGTGTTAACGTTTAATGATTTTTCATTCATTTTGATGATAAAACTTTAAACTATTTAGTAAAAGAAAAAGAAATATGCAATTTATCAAAAAGTCTGATTGATTTACATATGTGCTTTTAAAACAGTGAAATATGAGAAAAAAATATTTTTGTTTTCTTTATATGAAAGAGATCATTTTACAACATTTAAATTTTTACTGTAGGATAGAAACAATCAAAAGTCAGAAAGGCAATTACTGTTATGAAATATGATCAATTTGTTTTTATATAAAAAAAACTCTATAGAAGTGACTGTGAAAGAAGGATAATTGAGATAATTATCTCCCCTGCCAACCCCATTCAGCTTACAATCAAAATTCACTTTGGCTAATATCAAAGAATCCATCTCATCCGCCACTAAATCTGGGATGCAAAGGGAAAACTGTCTCCTCTTTCAGCTTACAATCAAAAGTCCCTTCTGATAAGTTGTCTGATAAGTTCAAGCTTCTTAAAAAATCATGAAAAGACTTCATCCCTCAACCCATTTGGTTATCATTAAAAAAGAAATGTTTTACACTCATGTAAAAAACATTGTGGTATTTGTAGTGGTTGATGGTGATGCTAATGTGGTTCACAATAAGCATATACATTACAAGTTTTATATAAATCATCATTTTCGTTTTAAATCTTAATTATTATATTCTTGTAACTATTTTGGACATTGTAGACCAAACATGAGGTTAATATGATGTTATAATAACCTTGTAGAATCCAATGTTAATAAATTATGATGCCTTGAATTATAATATTCTATATTCTACCAAGTCAGTGTAATGTCATATTAACCAAATCAAAGGTCATATCTGACGTTATTAGATCTGAGAAATTATGTTTGTGTTCGATATTAAACAGGTCCAATATAAACCATAAATATTGTCTTGTTGATGTGTTTATTAAATTTATATAAACCATATATATATATATATATATATATATATGATAAATTTAAAGAAAAATCCTTAGGGACGAAATCTATAAGAAATAAAAACAATAACCACTAGTCAGTCGTTATTGTTTTTATTTCTTATATATATATATGTGTGTTATCATTTTGAATTTATTCTGTGTTTAAAAACTTAATAGTTGTGTGCATTAACCTGCATTTTTATTCTGGAAGACAAATTGTTGTAAGAAATAACCGGTAAGCATAAGATGTTCATTTGTTGCTATGCATTACATATTACCATCGATACTTGAACATCATGCTATTACCCATTTGTCATACAACTGTAACATCAATGACAGGACATTAAAAAATCCAAGATGACGGCCTCATAGATCAATGTTATCAGGGGGGTTGTCTACAAATAGGACCCCCACACCACCACTTTTGACCTTATATCATCTCTGAGAGGGGGTCTTATTTGAGGTGAAATATGGTTAGTCATCATACTGTATATCAACCTTTTTTAATGACTTAAATTCATTATTTCCTTATGCACCACAAATTAATTTTCATCTGACCATGAAAATGGCAAAATTAAATTACATGTGAAATTAATATGTTTGTTCCAATTTTTGATATCAAACCAATGCACTAATTGATGATGTCATTTTATTGTTGTTTTATAGATATTTATCTAGTCATTTAACAAAGACAATTAATATTTCATGTGAATATGTATACAAGTTCTAGTACTGTACCTTGTAGATGAGACTCAATTTTTTGTGTATCAGGTTTTCTTAAAAAGACTTTTTTTTAATATTTCGTTATGTATTATTTGCATATAACTATGTACTGTATCAAAGATTTTCAGAACAAGAGTTATCTGTGAATTCTAAAAACGAAAAAAAAAAAAAAAAAAAAAAGCTTGTGCCACTGTCAGGCTTTGAACTGGCAACACTTTTATAAGATGGTAAAATGAATACTCTACAAGTCCACGAATAGAATTTGTACAGGTCCACCTTGTAACCAAATGGTAGACCAAAATATTTTATCTGCATCTTTGTACCAATTTTCTAATGGGTTACCTCCCCTAATTGTTTGATTTCATATAATTTTCTTTACAAATTACAAGAATGTATTATATATCTTATTGTAAATTATACTCAACCAACCAATTTATATAGACTTGTCTGTACATGTACATTCAATCTATTTGACCATATTATCTTGTCTTGAAAAATTGTTAAAGCCAAAGTGTTTTCAAAGTGTTTAGATCCAGTAATAAGCTTTTTGTTTTTTGTTTATTTTTTATAATGAATTTTTGACATTAATGGTGTAATTTCAGCAAAGAAGTGTTTTGATCATATTTCATTAAAATTATTATAGTTTAGATGTAAAGTATGTTGTAATGTTGAGGTTGTGTTTTGGATCTATTGTACAGACATTCCATTTAACCAACTTTAGATTTGGGTACTTTCAGTACTTTGATTAAAAAGTAAATATATGTATATAAAAATAATGATTTCTTATGAAAAAATGCTGAAAACTAACAACCTTCAATAACTTTTCAATGGTACCAATGTTTCCATGTAAACCATTTTATCAGTAATAAATAAAAGAAAAATTATGATTTTTATACATACATATATATATGTTATTCCAAAAACATTTTAAGCTATCCAACATGGTATTAACTATCTCGGTTTATATAAGTTACCTCCCCTTATTGGTTGGTTTTAAATGTATCATGCTTATACAATAGGTCTTTTTCTATACATAAATATAAGTTGTATGTTTTATTAAATTGAAATGTGTTTGAAAACTGTTTTATGATAATAAAATATATAAATATTAAAACTGTACTTGATTTTTGAGAAAGTTTTAAAAGAATCTTGTATAAACATGTGGGATATGATTCAAATTAGTGACTTTAGATAAAGTGTATTACTAATGATAACTGTGATAAAGCTTCATTCGTCACAATATCACATACTATTAGGATTCATAATGTTAGCAATGAACAAACTTCCCAAATATCTTTGCCTTGGAATCGGAAGAGCAGCAAGAACATATTCTTACATTCTGATAAATGAGTTTACCTAAGGCAGACATGGAGACAGGCTAGGTGACAATCAGTGGGTGGGGGTGCAGACTAGGTGACAATTAGTGGGTGGGGGTGCAGACTAGGTGACAATGGGGACAGACTAGATAACATGGAGACAGACTATAAGCACGTGACTCGTTTTACTACGTTGTTACTACAAAAAAACACGTGTTTTGTACCATTTGGGGGAATATCCCCCGCGGATCGTGGTTTCATTTCCAAAGTTGGGAAACAGATTGAATTTCATAAATATATATTTGCATTTATCTTTTCACCAAAGCGTTTGTTATATAAAGGCATAACGAATTTTTCATTAGGGTTTAAATGGCCGTGTACTATTAATATTGGTTCAATCTTTAGGATGAAAATCCTCCCGGGACGTGGTTTTACCTCCAAAGTCGGGAACCACATTGAATTTCATAAATATATATTTGCATTTATCTTTTCACCGAAGCGTTTGTTATATAAAGGCATAACGAATTTGTAATCACGGCTTTCATGTATACACATACATGTATGTATATGAATAACAGTTACACGTGTTAATCAAGTTTGAGAAAACTACCCTCGAAACTATATATTACCATATTTATTCATATGGATTTTGTAATTATCTATTATGACTGTTTAAAAAGTAATACTTTGGAAAAAAAAGGCACGTAACATGTGGATGATATAACTTTTATTACTGATATTGTCGATACTGAATGCTTTTATACAATTTTAAATCATATTCACGATATGCATCCCTAATAATTCAACTTTTACTGCACATGTGAGGACAAATGAACACGTATACATGTTCCTGGATTTAAGGAATAGATGTTTATTTTGTTGAGGTTATGAGGGTATAATGATAATGATAATTACATAAAATTTACACGGGCTCCATTATCATTATACCCCCATAATTATATTTACAGTTTTTTAAGTAAATGAATATCATTTTTCCCGCGTCAGTTGCATATTTTTTTTTATTAAAATACCCATATTTTTTCTCTCCGTCATCGTCAACGAATTCGATTGAACAGCTTATTGGAATCGAGTCATTCATATGGTCCCGCAAAAAGTGGGGTGATGACCTCACGTTGCTACGCCATAGACTATTCACGTAACAATAGAATCGCCGCGCGTGTTGTGCTAACATTATACACTAATAATGACAATACTAGAAAGCATGGTTATTGAGCCCATGTCAGTGCAATCTGTAAATATTATGTTATAACACGTGTGCATAATCAGAAGTCACGTTAACCATGAAAATCGAGGTCTCACGATATCTTACGTCGCACGTGCACCATACCTACGTGAGAAAGGTGAGTGGATTAACAGAATGAAAAGAGAGAATGTAAGGAAGGCAACGACACCACTGCTCTTGTTCTTTCTTGTCGAGGTACGCGAGTATACATGTGCATGTACATTTACATGTAAATGTATCAAAATGTGATGATTCTAAATGAAAAGGCAAACAATTGAAGGTACATATATATGTGTTGATTCTTTTGCTAATGCAAAATCAAAGCAATTCTGATATTCTTCAAAGAAATAATTTACTCTGTTGATTGCTATTTATACAAAATCCATGCTAAAAAAATGGATGTGTACCCACAGAAATCTTAGTCAATCTGGTCTCAATTTCTGAGGTGAAATCTTTTCCCGGGGGATTTTCACTCTCTATGTTAGGATATCAAACTTAATTGTTTAACACGTACACTTTGAACCGTTATTTATATGCATACATACATACATTTTGGTATATGTACATAATACATGAAAGCCGTAATAACAATTTCGTTAGGCCTTTGCATAAGAAATGCTTCGGTGAAAAGATAGATGCAAATATATATTTATGAAATTCAATGTGGTTCCCGACTTTCGAGATATAATCACGTCTCGGGAGGATTTTACCCAAAGATTGAACCAATAATAATTATACATGGCTATTAAAACCGTAATAAAAAAATCGTTATGCCTTTATATACAAAACGCTTCGGTGAAAAGATAAATGCAAATATATATTTATGAAATTCAATCTGTCTCCCAACTTTGGAAATGAAACCACGATCCGCGGGGGGATATTCCCCCAAAAGGTACAAAACACGTGTTTTCTGTAGTAAAAACGTAGTAAAACGAGTCACGTGCTTATACCTCATTCATGCCATTGGCCGAAATATGAAGTTGTATTATGTGTAACTAGTGATCACATGATTGCGTGTTTATTTCCAAATATAGTGATTTCTCTGACCTGATTAGTGGGTGGGGGTGCAGACTAGGTGACAATGGGGACAGACTAGATAACATGGAGACAGACTATAATGTAGGGCATGGGTGGAGGAAGAGCAGACCAAGTGGTAATGGGCAGACAAGAGACATGAGAAAAGTCTAAGTGACATGGAGACACTAAGTGACAATGGGGGCAGACTAGGTGACAATGGGGACAGACTAGATGACATGGAGACAGACTATAGTGTAGGTGACATGGGTGGAGGAAGAGCAGGCCAGATGGTAATGAGCAGACAAGAGACATGAGAAAAGTCTAAGTGACATGGAGACACACTAAGTGACAATGGGGGCAGACTAGGTGACATGAGGGGAGAGCAGGCCAGGTGACAAGGGGCAGACCAAAGACATTAGAACAGACAAGGGGACATGGAGACAGACTGGGTGACATGGGTGGAGGGAGAGCAGGCCAGGTGACAAGGGGGCAGACCAGACACATAAGAACAGACTAATGACATGCAGACAGACTAGGTGACAATGTGGCAGACTAGGTGACATGAGGGAGAGCAGGCCAGGTTACAAGGGGCAGACCAAAGACATGAGAACAGACAAGGGGACATGGACACTGAATAGGTGACATGGGTGGAGGGAGAGCAGGCCAAGTGACAAGGGGCCAGACCAGACACATAAGAACAGACTAATGACATGCAGACAGACTAAGTGACAATGGGGGCAGACTAAGGTGACATGGGGGAGATCAGGCCAGGTGACAAGGGGCAGGCCAGAGACACGAGAAAAGACTAGTGGACATGAAGACACTGACTAGGTGTGATGGGGAACAACTAGGTGACATGGGGACAGACTAAGTAACATGGGGGACAGACTATGTGACATGGGGTACAGACCAGATGACGTCGGGGACAGACAAGGTGACATGAGGGACAGACTTAGGTGACAATTGGGGCATAGAGACCTGGATACCAGGTCCCTGTGGCATTGGGGCAGATTAAATGGCATGTGAGGGAGTCATAATATGTAGCATTTGGGACAAGCTATGTAACACAGGAGGAACAATTAGGTTTACATTGGCAGTCAGGATAGATACTGTACACATGATTCAAGGGAGGAAACTGTGATAGGCATAGTAAATTTTGTTGCTAGGGGGGATAACTCTTGTTATTATTTTTTGTCCGCCAGGTGGCGACTCACAGTTCAGGAAGTGAGAGTAACATGTGTATTTGTTTACAAAAAAAGGTGTGTTTGACGAGGCCTTACGAGTGATACATCACGGGTCGTCTGCTATAGATCCTGAGCGGGTAAAGGACTTACACATGTTGGTGTTCTCTAAATATTGACATGATTCGTGGGAAAATATTGAACGATTTGCCGAGATGGATTGTCATCGTAAGTACATTGTATTGTTATATTAATAATGAAACTGAACGTCACGATCATGATGTAAGCTGATGAAAATCTGTATAATTTAGAGGATATTTTTGTAAGTGATATCATTGTTTATGTCACCTGTTGAAGTGTTACAGGTAGTAATATGGTAATAACTTACACAGTAAGACAATGCAACTCATGTATTTAAATATAAATGTTTAAATATCAGACACCTATGTCTATGAAATTACATCTAATTATGTATGATGAGGAATTTGAGGTTCCCAGGTTCAAATCCCGGTCTGGCTGCTACATTTTCTCCTCTCCCGTTATAGAATTGGCGCCCAACTAAATAACTCACTGTGGTAGTGTTTAGAAGGGTCTTGCATGTCTTTGAGGGCGAAGACTTATAGAATAAGGAGGGAGGAGTATAGCGTGATTGGACTGGGTTGATCAATGGTGACAAGGCCGCTTAGTAGATAGAGCACTCGGCTAGTGTTAGGAGGGTCCCAGATTCAAATCCTGGTCTGACCGCTACATTTTCTCCTCTCCTGTTACATATGACAAATTTAGACATGTATATACGCTGCAAACGCAAGTGTTCAAATCTGATTTTTGAACCTGTAATATTTAATTCCATTAAATTTAAGTTTTCTTGTGTGTTGATCATGTATGCATATGAAATGATGACCAAAAGTCAAAAGCACTTTTTATGTATGTCCAAATGAGAGAGATCTCTGAGAATTTTTTCTTTTTTTTTTACAAACATCACCCCTGCAGTTAATACCTACAAGAAATTAAAGTGCTTTCATTTTAAACTCGATATTCATCTTGATGTCACTTTAGCATGTGTGATATACCAGTATATAATATAAGAATGAAAATGGTCGAAACTGTTTTAAATTAGGATAAGAAAAGCTGCATATATATAGATACATTGTTAGCTGTCAACTCACAATACAACTCAAGCCCTCAAATACTAATCCTCAAGTACTTATGCTACAAGTAATCTCTTAAGACTTCTCTTACATAATTTCCTTATGTGATTGTGTTTTTATACCATCGTTATATGTAAATTTTGCCCATGGCCATGTAGTTAAGTCGAGTATCAACTGCAGGCAACTATTTATTAGCTGGGTATACTATTATGCATTACTTGCTGGTTTTTGTGTATGTCACCAAGATCGTCAAATTGGGCCAAGAAAATTGAAAAATGAAAAAAAAAATCTATTATCTTCAGCTAATTTTGATAGTAGATCAATATTTTAAAAGTTTTCAATTTCAATAGCCTTTGAGCAATTTTTTTTTCCAAAATAATAGTTGCATTCATTTTATACATGAAAATCTTGCATTGTACCATATTTGGTAGCCATGAGTTGGTGATTTTTCCCTGGTTTTTCTCCATATCCTTAAATGACCAAGGATTAATTAAGGAATGATTTTTATTTTTTGTTGTTTACTGGTGTGTAAACTGCATTTTTTGTACAGATATTTTAAATTATATACGCGCGTTAGCGTGTCATGTTGAAATATCTGTACAAAAAATGCAGTTTACACACCAGTTAACAGCAAAAAATTAAAAGCATTCCTTATATTTACATTTCGACCACCGACCATTTCATTTAAATTTAGTTTTCCGGTGAAATAAACCTTCGTTTTTTTAACGTTATACGATTGAAGGAACATCTGAGTAATTGATGGAATCGCTAAACAGATGGCTCCTATTTGGCGGGAAAATGTGTCAAGTTCTGGGAGTAAATAAAATATAGTTCCACAATAACTTTATCGTTTTTAATCCATTTATTCCATATGTTTTCATTTTATTATTTTTTAATATTAACATAATGCTTTCCATTGCATTCAAACTGATGTTGATATCGAACCTTTGCCATGGCACATATTTTGGTCTAACCGGATGCGCATTTACATAAGGGTGGAAGTCAGTGTTTAGGTTTGTGTTCTTGCGCAGCAGCCCCTCTGCGTTACGCAAGTGTAAATGATTGCACGGTTAGTAAGGTTATATAGGAAAGTGAAAACGGAAATGTAAATATAACAAGTTAAATATACATTTGTCACATTATCAAAATGATAAGGGCAAACATTTTGTAATTCAATTTCATATATGCAATGAAAAAACCATGACATTTAGGTAATGTTGTATTTCAAAATTATCATATCTGGACATGTTTGAGTTGATTGTCATAATTTTCTTCTTATGTATCTCCTTGAAAACTGAAATGTATGTGAACTAATTATAGTCTCTTCAACCACCGAATACGAGTTAACATGTTACTAAAGTATTTACTTCCTACAACCGGCACGTCCGACAGATCCTTGACTCAAACTCTATATATATACTGTACATGTATTTACATTCGAATATCAGGTTGTCTATAAAATTATTGTAGTAGGATGTTGTAGCTAATTTATAAATTCTCCCTGAGGTGGCAGTGTATATTTGTGGTTGCGTTAATGGTTAATTATTTTGGAATTTAAAGTTATGTTTACCTTATAGTTTCCTATTGTTTTAAGTTAAAAAAGTGAAATTCTAAGTAAAGCTTTCTGTATACATGTAGTTATTATTTTAAAGTGTATATATACTTTCCATGTTCCTTTTGCAGCTATAAGCAAGATTCAAAGAACTTAATTCAAACAAATTCAAACAAAGAATGTCCTTAAAACCATTAATTTAAAACAATATAAAATATATGATGAAAATTAAGTATTGAGAACCAAGATTTGATAATTACATATATATACTGCAGGTACAGACAAACCTGTCTATAAAGACTACCCAAGGGACAGTGTCTCCATGTGTTGAGACCCTATGGAAGTGGTCTTAATAAACAGATGGTTGTAATACACAGGTGGTCACTAAGGCAGGTTTCACTGTAATTTTTCAGTGATGATATTGCAGAGGGTCTCTTGTATTCAGAGCATTTCAATTTTAACCATGGGTTTTATCAGCTTCAGTCATCAACTTTTTCTCAGGAAATATCAGAATATATATATTCCAGCCATTTTGATTAATAGAATCTTACATGAGCCTGTCAGGTGGACAGGGATATCTCAACCCAAGTGAAAGATTTTGGCTGGTCAACCCAAGGCTTGCTGAGGGTTGATGGTCAAAATCTTTCACTCGGGTTGAGATATCCCTGTCCACCTGACAGGCCCATGTAAGATTATTTTTCTCCCATATTTTAACGACAAATGGTGACACTGTCTTGCGTGTGTGTAAAAATTGTCGTCGCATGTACCGTAAAAACTTGTGTAATTTTGCGCACTTTTTCTGTGCAAAAATAAAATTTGAAGTTAGGGGTGCGCAAATTATATTGATAGAGGAGATTTAAAAATTTTACGGGGAAAAAATCTGTCCATTCTGAGGGACTGACGATCTATGAATGTTGAGGTACCGCTCTGTGTATGGTAGTCATTTTATATGATGAAAGGTATTAAAGATTGTAAAAACAATGCCTCACCTATTAAAGTGGATTATCTAAGGCTAATTAAAGTGTTAAGTTATGATCACATTGTCTTGTTTCCATTTGCCCTGAGAATTCAATGGCGACTGACTGAGAGCATGGCTTCTACTGACAGCAACAGATGTATACCCTGTGCACCTCGTAGTATAATGGGACAGCCACAATCAGTGACTTTGGCCGGGTCAATCTAGTTTACCTGTATTTTTTTAGGGGAGAGAGACTGTAGAGAAAGTCTGTAGAGAGTGTGTGTGTGTATACACAAACATACGTATACTCCAGCTGCAGGCCGTGTGCAAAAAGTCAAAACACACGTGGGATTTTATAAGATAAGATGCCTAAACTGACCTATATTTAGGACTTTTAATAAGTGGTTTGCAATTTTATAACTGCAGAATTAACAAGCTACAAGGTTAGTGACATATTCAACCGTATTGATAAATATAATTAGCCATCAGCTTTGCACATGAAACCTTACGTAGGGCCCAGCTGTAGGCCGTGTGCAAAAAGTCAAACCACACGTGGAATTTATAAGATGCCTAAACTGACCTATAATTAGGATTTTCAATAAGTGGTTTGCAATTTTATTACTGCAGAATTAACAAGCTACAAGGTTAGTGACATACTCAACCGTATTGATAAATATTATTAGCCATCAGCTTGGATCTGTTACCGTACAGGTAGTGAGTTTACTCGCAATGTGATTGTTGCAAGCTAACATACGTATCGGCTAGCCGATTGTTGTTGATTGTTAATGATCTCAAACACACTAATTACTTATTGTGACAATTTTAAACAAATAGATTCAAATCTTTTTTTAAATGTTCCTGATTACTATTCATGTGTAATATCTCATAACATTGACATGTGCACGGAGTACGGCGGACCGGACTGCCGATGTTTTAGACATCTGCAAGATATTTTTGTTTCAGGTTAAGGTGGCCAATAAAAGAAAACAAACACGATGCGGTTTTAATATGTTATTTTTTCTTAATACAACACTTCTTTGTGCAAGTTGTCAAGCATTTTAGGGGAATATTTTGCATTGAAATTGTCACCTTCATACATCGATATTGGGACTCCCTGGACATGGTTTTTTCCCAAAATTTTTGATGCGCAAAATATACTGATAGTAGATTTTTTTCAGCATTTTCAGCCCTAAAAAGTACCTGCGCAAATTACACTGGTGCGCAAATTATACATATTTTAACGACAAATGGTGACACTGTCTTGCGTGTGTGAATTGTCTTTCCCTACCCCGGTAAAAGACAGAGTTATCTTTTCCCTAGCAACTGCAGGATTAGAACGAATATACGAGCCCGGCCTACTATACCTTTCGGCCGGGTACGAATTGGTCCCTATGTTTCGTAGTGGAGCACTGCCTCCGAAAATCACTCGGGCACAGTTTTCTGTACTTTTTTACGTCATATTCACAATTTCTGGACTTGCCGTAAAAATCCTCTTCAGAAAGACCTTCATATGTATTACTTAAAAAAATAATGCCTCAGTGGGAATTTGATATTTTATGTGGTTCAGTTTTATTGCCTAGTAAGTAAACGATATCGAACAAGTAAGATAAAATGCAAATAAACGTTTTATAATGGTTTGCATAATCATTACTTTGCTCCATTAGCAGTAATAGGCACCAATTGTAGCTCTAAAGACGACACCATTTTCTGTCTAAAAGTCTTTTGAGCTACAATATTGCAGCTACTGCGGGATAACCCTGTCAAGTATGGGAAAAATTAATATCTCTTTTAACTAATTTTTCAGGCATTATGGCTTGGTGCAAACATCGGGATATTTGTAGAAGCTTATTTGAGATTTGAGACGTCCATTGATTATTTCTACACCAGGAGAATACTTGGGGTAAGTTGGATGATATTTTTGTTCCCCTCATCTGCAGTTAATTAAAGAATGGAAAAGTCTTTCATAAAAATTGTTCAATTAAGAAGCAATCATGGCATTTAAGAACTTATAATGTCAAAGGGACAGTTTATATATAATAATCACTATGAATATTAATTTTGTATCCTCAGCCTGCCTTGGCCTGGGCCCGAGCCAGTGCTGCAGCCCTCAACCTCAACTGCATGTTAATCCTATTGCCCGTGTGTAGAAACTTCATCTCTTTTCTCAGAAGTTCTTTCAAGGTGAGTGCAGAATATTTTGTTCAATAGATTTTATTTTTGCAGAGCAAATTCTGTAATGACTAGAATAAGATCTTCTGTTTTCCAACTTGCAAGAAGTATCAAATAACATTTATGATTAGGTGCATACGTCAACAGCCAAATAGACCTTTAGATTTTCTCACTTCATGCTGTTGCCACCTATATATTATATGTGCTTGTAAATTATGATTTAAATATAAATTTTTACAGTAAGTGATGCAAGCCTAACGGGCCTCTTAATTTTTTGAAAATTAATCAATATTCCTATCAAGATTTTCATGAACGCTAATATGTCAGTGATATGTATATAATATATACAGCCCCCATGGACATCCTGCCTTTCTGATCACTAGCCATCAAAGGGTTGATCAAAATTTACTAGAGACAAATTCGATTATGAAGTCTTGCCTCTTATTTTCCTCAGTGCCCAATCCTCAGACTTTACGTGAAAAATTCCAAGAGACAAATCTAAGTGTCACACAGGTCCCATGGACCTCTTACTCTTCCTCACACACTATCAATGTTCTGATCAGATGAAGTTATGGACCTATAATGGCTATTGTGATGAGGCTTAGTAGCCTATAAACATTCCACATCCTGATATTGGTGTGTGGCTTATTACCCATAATCACAATAATTGTACCTATAATGTCTATATATCTACAGACTATAGTTCACTTCATTGATGTATGACTTAACAGAAGGAATGTGGTAATTGTATAGTGATAGAGTTAGGTTTACCTTTTGTTGTATTTCGTTTGTCTTGATATATAAAAGAGAGAGTATTTCTGAGTCATGCCATTTCTAACTTAAACTCTTAGTTTCGAATGACTGATGTAGCATGTTGGCAGTAAAATCTAAATTGAACTATAACCCCATGTCCATTCCATCCCAGATTTCATATGGAAGCCGTCTGCTCATCAAATCGTCTGCTCGTCCCATTTTCATTTGCAAGCAGAGGCATTATAACATTTTACCGTTTTAGTACATTTTTGTTGCAATATGGTTTTTTTGTTCATTTTTTCCCTCTTTGATGAGATGACCTGATATGGTTTATCAATAAAACAACTTACCATGGTCTACATTGACTTACTTAATGTTGCGTGCCTTACTTTTCCTGACCTAAAAATGTATCTGAAAATCAAGTTTCTTCTTAACCGGAGGTGTATAATGTTACATATACTATAATGTCACACTAAGTGACTGTGTAGTTACCTTTTATGGTTTACCCTCCATCACGATTCATGATTAGGGGTAATTTTCTGTTGTGTATAAAAGTCTAAAATTAATACTAAAATGTAATATTAAAATGCTAATATTGCTTTCTATACTTGTCTGTCTTATTTTTTTCTTTACTACATATTATTAACTCTCTCGTAACTTCTAATAGGCCTACAGATTTAATATATTGGCCCTGTAAAATTCAGAGATCAATTTTGTTCTTCACTTAAAGTGTAGGAGTTAATATTTGACAGTGGTTTGACCAGATAGAATGATACATGTACAAGGTGGAAAAAAACTAATTTAAATAGAAAAAGTCCAACAGATATCATGGTCTTTACTTTCATTCAAGAGCATAAGGGACAAATAATACATTAAAATAATGGAATGACTTATATTTTATTTAACTGCCAGTCCTGATGTTGGACTTATCCAAAACCCTTAAAGTCTATACCAAGATTATTCAAAATGGATGTCATATCATTAACCTTGGCATGGTCACAGGTGGTCAAATTGGCTAACAATTTTAAATGACTTCTTTGTACATTGTCAGTGTGATGAACTAGTTAAACACTTATAGAGATCTAATATCAGGTCTGCAGCATCCTGGGATTAATTCCTACTAACTTTGTTTAAGTAATGACCTTGACTTTCATTCAAGGTTACAGGAGTCAAAGAGCTAACATTTTCAAATGAATTTGCAATATTTAAGATGCCTATAGACCTGATGATGGACGTGAAACATGCATGCTTGGATGAAGCTACCAAGCATATATGACCTTGACCTACATTTAAGATCAAATAGGATAAAAAAATTGACTGACTTATCCTTGGGTCTGTATTATCTTTAGGTATAGTAGTTAAGCAATTTGGGCTTATTGAATTAATAATTAATCTTTATAGAACACAAATTAAATTTATTGAAATTTATTTCTTAATAGAATTATAAAGATAATGAAATGTCAAATATACTTTTGCATTTTCTGTGTTTTATTTTATCACAGGTATGCTGTAACACAAATATCAGGAGGCAGTTGGATAAACACATCACCTTCCATAGATACATAGCCTATATGATAGTCCTACAGACAGGTAAATATCACCTTCCATAGATACATACCCTTTATGATAGTTCTACAGACAAGTAAATATCACCTTCCATAGATACATAGCCTATATGATAGTCCTACAGACAGGTAAATATCACCTTCCATAGATACATAGCCTATATGATAGTCCTACAGACAGGTAAATATCACCTTCCATAGATACATAGCCTATATGATAGTCCTACAGACAGGTAAATATCACCTTCCATAGATACATAGCCTATATGATAGTCCTACAGACAGGTAAATATCACCTTCCATAGATACATAGCCTATATGATAGTCCTACAAACTGGTAAATATCACCTTCCATTGTTACATAGCCTATATGAAAGTCCTACAGACAGGTAAATATCACCTTCCATAGATACATAGCATATATGATAGTCCTACAGACAGGTAAATATCACTTTCCATAGATACATAGCCTATATGATAGTCCTACAGACAGGTAAATATCACCTTCCATTGATACATAGCCTATATGATAGTCCTACAAACTGGTAAATATCACCTTCCATTGATACATAGCCTATATGATAGTCCTACAAACTGGTAAATATCACCTTCCATTGATACATAGCCTATATGATAGTCCTACAGACAGGTAAATATCACCTTCCATAGATACATAGCCTATATGATAGTCCTACAGAGAGGTAAATATCACCTTCCTTGGATACATAGCCTATATGATAGTCCTACAAACTGGTAAATATCACCTTCCATGATACAAAGCCTAGATGATAGTCCTACAGACAGGTAAATATCACCTTCCATAGATACATAGCCTATATGATAGTCCTACAGACAGGTAAATATCACCTTCCATAGATACATAGCCTATATGATAGTCCTACAGACAGGTAAATATCACCTTCCATAGATACATAGCCTATATGATAGTTCTACAGACAGGTAAATATCACCTTCCATAGATACATAGCCTATATGATAGTCCTACAGACAGGTAAATATCACCTTCCATAGATACATAGCCTATATGATAGTCCTACAGACAGGTAAATATCACCTTCCATAGATACATAGCCTATATGATAGTCCTACAGACAGGTAAATATCACCTTCCATAGATACATAGCCTATATGATAGTCCTACAGAGAGGTAAATATCACCTTCCTTGGATACATAGCCTATATGATAGTCCTACAAACTGGTAAATATCACCTTCCATGATACAAAGCCTAGATGATAGTCCTACAGACAGGTAAATATCACCTTCCATAGATACATAGCCTATATGATAGTCCTACAGAGAGGTAAATATCACCTTCCTTGGATACATAGCCTATATGATAGTCCTACAGACAGGTAAATATCACCTTCCATAGATACATAGCCTATATGATAGTCCTACAGACAGGTAAATATCACCTTCCATAGATACATAGCCTATATGATAGTCCTACAGACAGGTAAATATCACCTTCCATAGATACATAGCCTATATGATAGTCCTACAGACAGGTAAAGATAATTTCCCATTGATCAATATTCTATATCACTGTCTTAAATTTAATTTATTGAAAATAAAAGGATCGGGAACCATCAATCTGCTCCCATAAGCAAACGTATCTTTCACCACATACTATAATGAAGATAAGTAGCCCCCAATTTGTTGTTTAGACCACAATTTCCATCCATTGTTCTGTTCAATTGACAAAGATCTCAACAACCAATACACCCCCATTAAAAAGATCTACTACCACCAATCGTGTATCTGTTACCACAGAAAAATATCTTGAATCTTTAATCAGATTTATCTGTTACCACAGATAAATATCTCTAACCAGCAACCATGTATATATGTTACCATGGGAAAAAAAAATCTTATATCATGGGGAAAAGATCTTAAACACCAATCGTGTGTATGTTACCACAGAAAAAGATCTTTAATCAATCTGTTACCATAAAAACTATCGTCAACTGAAAAAGAATCTTAAAAATAAACACAGATTGGTTACTGTGAACATATCTTTAACCACTGCTTTGATTCCTTGACAACTACTGAACAACATATAAACTACCAAATCTAGTCTATAGCTGACATATACAATGGGCAAACTTCATTTTCATGTTGTGTAAGCTAATATTGTAATCCTTTTTTTATCATCATACCTCTATGTATTTTTCAGCCAATCTATACTTTGAAGTTTTATGGTGGAGAAATCTGCGCATTCATATGATAATAAATCATTGTTAGTTACAGATAAAACATTAGGTTTGCTCTAGTAAGTGGGCTGATTGTCCGTACAGGTGCATGACATTCCCGGCTAGGTGTTGGGTCGGCCAGGTATAGCAGGCATTGACTTATCTACAGGAACACTTCCTCATGTTTTTTGTGGCTTTTTAAGTTGTTCTTCGTCAATCAGACTGAAATCAGTAAATTTTTAATTTGTGAGAAGCTTAAGATAAACCAAGAGGGAGGGGGTGATTGGATAGATTCAATACTGATAAAGTCTTACGTTGGTGAATACTGGGTCTCTTGGTCCTGTAGCTAGAGATACTTGAGTTAATACATGTATATGGTATACAGTACTAGTTGAAGTAAGGAGAATAAAACGACAGGGCTTGAGTCAATCAGAACTTGGGATTTGTAATCATTCTACTGTATATTTGCATCCTTTAAAGTTGAAAAAATCAGATCTGGACTTAATGTCATTCTCTTTTAAATAGAAAATACTTGTCCCAATCTGAATTTTCTGAAAATTATGGTTTGTCACACTTTTTGTGTCAAAATAGTACTGTAGTACTACTATATTTGATGTAATAAATGACATTGATCCCTTTAGATAGAAGGAGAATTGGATTGGTGATTATTTAGATATTTCTTTCTAGAAAAAAACCTGTGCTAATTCAATGTGCTGTTGTTCCGTTGTCAATTTAATTAAGAAAATGGCATATGAAATAACAGATAATAAATTTCAGAGCAGAACTCAGTCATAAAACAATGCGAAATGACATTTTATGATAAAGCAAGATGGTGACTTAAAATCTGTGTAGGTAGCTATATAGTGAGATGCAGTGTTTCCTCAACAAAGACTATGTAGCTAACATTTGGATATAATAGAAAAAAGGGGGAGAGGGTGCTTAAAGGGGGAGGGTGTTTATTGTGACATATGGGATAAATCAGAATAAAATGTTGGATTAATTAACTCATTCACCCCTAGGTAACACTTTTGGACTCTTCTAATCAAAGACTGGAGCAGTCCATTATGGATGCTTAGGGGTGAATGGGTTAACAGTGAACCTGTAGACTTGTATTATATACATTTGTAAATAAATACTGTGACACCAACAGTTTTAACTTGATTCATATTCAGGTATTCCTAAGTTTATAGATCCATGCTACATGTGAAGGTAAATTGAATTAGTCATACTGTCAATTTGGCCACAAGCTTATATGCTAAAGGATTGTATAGCTGGCATGTGATGCTAATTCTATTACTTATTGTGTATACAACAGTGAGTGACAATAGGCATGTAGAGACATTAAAATCCTTTTATTCAGTAAACTGTCCATCTTTAATAATCCAGGTGTCTGCTTGAGTTGTCTGTGACAAGAAATATGACTCTGTTCAATGAGTGTCACATATCGTATGTGAAGTAAAAGATAGAAAATTTTTACTTTTTGACAAACTTGTTCTACTTCGTGCCCTCTTTAGATCACAAACTTGAAATTCAAGTAAGATTTCACATACACTAGTAATGATTTTTCATTCATACTTTCTACATTTTCCGAAATTACCGAAGAGGTTCATTTAATAGGACAAAATGCTAAAAATAGTATTTTGTGTGTGTTTTAAATATAAACATAAGGGGCAGCAGTGGCCGAGTGGTTAAGATGTCTCGACATATTACCACAAGCCCTCAACCTCTGGGTCGAGGGTTCGAATCCCACATGGGGCAGTTGCCAGGTACTGACCGTTGGTCGGTGGTTTTTCTGCGGGTACTCCGGCTTTCCTCCACCAACAATCCAGTCACATCCTTACATGACCCTGGCTGTTAATAGGACGTTAAACTAATAAAACACAAAAGTGTTTAAATATTATATTAATATTGACTGTTTGTGTATTTTATGCCATAAAATTTACTTCAGCCTGTGTTATATATGTTACAGTGATTCATACAGGAGCTCACATATTTAATGTAGAACGATACTTCGAGTCGTACAACAGTCGTTCAGATGAGGACAGAGACCTGTTACGCGCCCTCAACGCCTTGGGCCCAGAAAACAACAACACATACCTCAACTTCATCAGGGATGACTCAGGGGTAATGAACATGAATAAAACTATCTCACTGGGAAAGAGTTCCGCTATCAAAATGAGACACAACACAAATGTACTGCAGCCTCCCAAATCATAAAAACATTCAATCAGCCAACATGTTGCATATAGGGAAGGTCGTCCTTAAATGACCCTAGCCGTTAATAGACCAACATACATGTATGCATACATTAGTAATATTTCTGTCGGCAATAGAGATATGATATGACATGATTCTCTCTTCACTTCAAGGAAGTTACCTGTAGCTGAGCTCAAATATGTAAATTACTTGAATTGACCAATTTTATTTTAATAATTTCCCTGATAAGAAAATCATACTTTGTCAAAAACATAGAATACATATGTAGTTTATATGTAAAGCGTAAAAGGTATTCAAATCTTTAAACCAGAAAATGACTCAATACCTTAAGTTACCTTGTTCTCTTTTCAATCTTGTACAGAATGAAAATACATGTATTAAGGTTTCTAAGATATTGAGGTTAAATTACTGATGTTTTGGCAGACTAACATTTCTATGTAAACAGATTCAAAATTTACTCATTTGAATGACCTTAAACTACTTTGAAGGTCACAAGTAATCCAAAAGTTCTTTCAATTTTAGGAGAACATTAATTAATTACAATGTATGAGTATTCATAATATTTTAGAGAACAGATTCACGTAAGGCCCATGGGCCTCTTGATGTGTTTAGGTAACACCAAATTCAACATTAAAAAAACCCATACTTTATGATGAACACAGCACATTAACATACTACACAAAAGATTGAAGCCCCTTTGGGCCATATGGATGGGTGGGACCCACTGGGAAAATAAAAGTAAATCTTTTAGATCCTTCCAGGTCAAAGCTATGATAATATTTTATATATGTAGTCTTAAGATTATCCATGGTTGAATGAAACCTTGTCATAAAGGCACCCAATGATCTCATACAAAAGCAATGGAATACAGGTATTTTGACCGCATACAAAATATGTATATAGAACCTGGTACTACTACAGTAAGACCAGCAATAAAAACATATAAGGTTTAAAATTTAGAACATAGAGAAATTAAAGTTAGGAGAATTTGTCTCTTTGAAAGTGTGGTTTAAATACCCCTATAGATTACATGGTACATCTGATAAATATCTAACTCCAGCAGAAAATTGTATCCAGATCTCAAGCTAGGTATTTCTATAAAAAGAATATGAACATTTAAAGTTATTGTTAATTTTGTGGTACAGGGTATGTGACTGTAGTTTGGATATTACAGTGAATCTGCCCAGGGGTTACCTGTGTATAAAGACCACCTGCTTATTAAGATCACTTTCTTGGGGTCACAAATGGACATGTATAACACAATTTGACCCATGTATAAAGGCCACTTGGCAATAGAGACTTATCATGTTTGTTGGGTCGTCTTTACAGACAGGTTTGACTGTATATTCTGCCCATCTAGCTCAAACAGCCTCCACTCCCATCACCCATCACCTCACCCCCAAAATAAGATGTGTGTATGTGTGTTAATAGTGGCTAGAATCACTTAATTGATCACTGTAGCATCTTGTGTTTCTGTGTAAGACCAGTAATTATAATTGTTTCTGCACTAACTTAAGTCTTATCAATATCCTCAGGATGTTATACTGGAAACACTCAAAGTGGTAGCTGGTGTCAGTGGGATAGTCATAACTCTGGCCCTCATCGTCATGGTAACATCCTCAACAGAATTAATCAGGTTTGTATACTTTATCGTCATGGTAACGTCCTTAACAAAATTAATCAGGTTTGTATACTTTATCGTCATGGTAATGCCCTTAACAAAATTAATCAGGTTTGTATACTTAATCGTCATGGTAACATCCTCAACAGAAGTAATTAGGTTTGTAAACTTTATTGTCATGGAAACCTCCTCAACAGAATTAATCAGGTTTGAAAACTTTATCGTCATGGTAACGTCCTATACAGAATTAATCAGGTTTGTATACTTTATCGTCATGGTAACATCCTCAACAGAATTAATCAGGTTTGTATACTTTATCGTCATGGTAACATCCTGAACAGAATTAATCAGGTTTGAAAACTTTATCGTCATGGCACCATCCTCAACAGAATTAATCAGGTTCGTATGCCATATCGTTATGGTAACGTCCTCAACAGAATTAATCAGGTTTGTATGCCATATTGTTATGGTAACATCCGCAACAGAATTAATCAGGTTTGTATGCCATATCGTTATGGTAACGTCCTCAACAGAATTAATCAGGTTTGTATGCCATATTGTCCGTCAACATTTCCTTTAAATCGCTACTAGTCATAGAGTTCTGCATGGATTGTAACCAAATTTGGCCACAAACATCCTTGGGGGAAGGGGAACAGAACTTGTATAAACTCTAGCTCTGGTCCCCTGAAGCAGGAGGGGCGGGGCCCAATAGGGGAATTATAGGTAAATCCTATAAATTGGTACTTGTCCTAGAATTCTGCATGGATTGTATCCAAATTTATCCACAAACATCCTTGGGGGAAGGGGGACAGAACTTGTATAAACTTTGGCTCTGATCCCCCGGGGGCAGGAGGGGCGGGGCCCACTAAGGGAAATAGAGGTAAATCCTTTAAATCGCTACTAGTCATAGAGTTCTGCATGGATTGTAACCAAATTTGGCCACAAACATCCTTTGGGGAAGGGGAAAAGAACTTGTATAAATTTTGGCTCTGACACCCCTGGGGGCAGGAGGGGTGGGGGCAAATAGGGGATTTAGAGGTTACTATTAAAATTCCTTCAGAAAAGAAACAATGAACCTGTGTTCAAAACATTACTTGGCATTACAAACCAGGTGAGCGATACAGGCCCTCTGGGCCTCTTGTGTTTTTAGCTCACCTGGCCCAAAGGGCCGGTGAGCTTATGTCATGGCGCGGCGTCCGTCGTCCGTCGTCCGTCATCCATCCGTCCATCAACATTTCCTTTAAATTGCTACTAGTCATAGAGTTCTGGATGGATTGTAACCAAATTTGGCCACAAACATCCTTGGGGGAAGGGGAACAGACCTTGTATAAATTTTGGCTCTGACCCCCCGGGGGCAGGAGGGGCGGGGCCCAATAGGGGAAATAGAGGTAAATTCTATAAATCGCTACTTGTCCTAGAGTTCTGCATGGATTGTAACCAAATTTGGCCAGGCACATCCTTGGGGGAAGGGGAACAGAACTTGTATAAATTTTGGCTCTGACCCCAAGGGGGCAGGAGAGGCGGGGCCCAATAGGGGAAATAGAGGTAAATCCTATAAATCGCTACTTGTCCTAGAGTTCTGCATGGATTGTAACCAAATTTGGCCACAAACATCCTTGGGGGGGGGAACAGAACTTGTATTAAATTTTGGCTTGACCCCCGGGAGCAGGAGGGGTGGGGCCCAATATTGGAGCAGAAAAAGTGGGGCCCAATAGGGGAATTAGAGGTTGATATTCGAATTCCTTCAGAAAATGAACTTGTATTCAGAACATTACTTGGCATTACCAACCAGGTGAGCGATACAGGCCCTCTGGGCCTCTTGGTTTTTTTTTTGTAAATCAAGGCAACATTATCATATTTAATACTTCATATTCATCATTTTTTACATCTGTATATTGGTAGTTTTTCATTATTTATTGTACAACAGATTTAAGTAATAGAAATTGATGTACATGACTTTTTCCTTTTTATTGGAAAACAAAAAGTTCAGGATTTGTGATATGATTATCATCATAAAGTTGAATTTTATTCCTAGTAATCTGTTACAGACGCTCCTATTGTAAAGTTGACTTGTATTCCTCGTAATTTGTTACAGGCGCTCCTATTTTGAAGTGTTCTGGTTCACCCATCATCTGTTTGTGATCTTTTTCCTCGGTCTGGTTGTTCACGGTGTCCAGTAAGTATATTATATTATGTAAGAAAAGATCTTAAAAACTATATATGTTATCTAGTTACCAATGGAAGTTTAGAGTAATAATATTGAGGAAGAGTCCACTTCTGGATAGATCTGTTATCTTCCTCAGATTCTTTACACACCTCAGACAATGTATTGTCAAATGGGGGCTGTGTTGGCCAAGTGGGTAAAGTGTCTGACATTCTACCTCTAGCCCTCCACCTCTTGGTCACAGGGCTAAGTGGTTAAGGAGTCTGACATTTCACCTCTTGTCCTCCATTTCATGGTCACAGGGCTTAATGGTTAAGGTGTCTGACATTACACCTTTAGTCCTCTACCTCATGGTCACATGACTGAGTGGTTAAGGTGTCTGACGTTATGACTCTAGCCCTCCACCTCATGGTCACAGGGCTTAGTGGTTAAGGTGTCTGACATTACACCTTTAGTCCTCTACCTCATGGTCACTGGGCTGAGTGGTTAAGGTGTCTGACATAACACCTCTAGTCCTCCACCTGATGGTCACATGACTAAGTGGTTAAGGTGCCTGACCTTATGACTCTAGCCCTCCACCTGATGGTCACAGGGCTTAGTGGTTAAGGTGTCTGACATTATGCCTCTAGCCCTCCACCTCATGGTCACAGGGCTTAGTGGTTAAGGTGTCTGACATTATGCCTCTAGCCCTCCACCTCATGGTCACAGGGCTGAGTGGTTAAGGTGTCTGACATTATGCCTCTAGCCCACCACCTCATGGTCAAAGGGCTTAATGGTTAAGGTGTGACCCCCGTGTCTGACATACATTTAACCCACTATCTCTTGGTCACAGGTCTGAGTGGTTAAGGTGTTTGACATTACACCTCTAGCCCTGCACCTCATGGTCACAGGGCTGAGTGGTTAAGGCATCTATATTATACCTCAAGCCCTCCACCTCTGAGTCACGGTGGTTGAGTGGTAAAGGTGTCTACATTATACCTCAAGCCCTCCACCTCTGAGTCACGGTGGTTGAGTGGTAAAGGTGTCTACATTATACCTCAAGCCCTCCACCTCTGAATCACAGTAGCTGAGTGATTAAGGTGTGAAAATTTTATCACTAGTGCTCTACTACCTCTTGCTCTTGCTCTATTGGTTTTGCAAAGAACAAAATCTGAAAGCTTCACATGTCCTATATAGATATTCCACTATCTTCATTCCAGGAAAATTGTGAGAAGACAGTCAAACACGGATGTCCATAACCCTGAGCAGTGTTTTACCAGATTCCGGGAATGGAACCAAATTCCTGAGTGTCCCAATCCCCAGTTTGTGGGACTAGACGCCAATGTAAGTTCCGTAGTGTCCCGAATTCTCAGGTTGAGGGACTGTCTGACAATGTGGCTTCTAATATTAGTGTTATCGTGATATTGCCAACTAAAATGCTGTATCAAGCAACTACTCATTATAAAGAAATTAATTTTATTTCTGTTATCTTTGCATAATTCTTTTGAACATGTAATTGTTTCTGTTTGCATTTTTAATTCAAATATATGTATATGTAACATCAATAGATTGTTTACCTTTATAGGCATGGAAGTGGACACTGGGGCCAATTCTGTTGTATATTATAGAGAGGATTATACGGTTCTACAGGAGTCAGCAGAGAGTCGTCATCACCAAGGTCAGTTACAGTGTATGACAATTTAGTACTGGATATGTGAATTTCATAGTAGAGGTCAAATATAAAAAAGTCAGGTACTAGTCTGTGGAGGAAAGCTTGAGTTCCCAGAGTGAAAAGAAAACACCAGACTTCAACTAGTGTACGGCGAACAGTCAAACAGGGGTCTCAAACATGTGTCCCAAACTCACAGATTTAGGAATCTAATGGTAGATTAGTATATCCTGTAGATCTGTTGTTAGATTAATGCAACTCTGGATTCTCTCTTTCACTACAACCCGGCATATACCTTTAAATTCCAGTACTGTAAATATGACATAAAGGAGAAACAAAAATCTAAACAGATAAAAAATTAACATTGGTGTAGTATTGAAGATTGAAGGAGGGAGAAGTTGTATTTTGTCTGGAATGCTGTATATTTCCATTATTAACATTATCAATGGTTGTCATTTCTTCGTTGTAAAATTAGTTACCTAAAGTGTCGTCGCAAAAAATTCAAAAATAGGTAACTTTATTTGAGCTTTAAAAGAAAACTCCAGGTTCAGATTCTAATTTGATAACTTAAAGGGAACTGTAATTCATCATTTCCTTTTTGCAATTAATTTCCTTCATATATCATTTGTTGACTTTGCCCTCTACAGCTGGTAAAGCATCCATCCAAGGTATTCCAGCTACAGATGCAGAGGAAAGGGTTTAAGATGAGTCAAGGCCAGTATATATTCCTCCACTGTCCTTCTATATCCCGGCTGGAGTGGCATCCATTTACTCTCACATCTGTAAGTAAAGTGACTTAACGATTAATGGACTTATCCATTCCTTTTAAAGGAACCCTGTTTTAATTTGATGTTCATACATGTATATTGATAGGTATGTGTTTGCAATGCTGCTACCATGAAGTTATCTCCCTTTTCTGATATAGTTGAATTATGCAGTTTGATTTGTTGATCTTTGATTCCTTAACAGACTTTTAAATGACTTTACAACTCATTGATTTTCTCTATAATTAATTTTCTCTATTATAGAAAAAACCGTTGTGCCTTGTGCATTGATATGGTGAAAACGATGGCTTCTATAAATGGTGAAAGTATAATTCTTGACGGTAATTGCGTGTACTCACTATTATAAGTTAACATCTACATTTAAGGTCACCCTTAATGCTCAACAGAACACTTAAACATGTGGTACATTCAATGTACAACACAGACACCTAATGTTAATTATAATTCAGTGACTTAATCAGTACTCTGTTGTCAGGCCCCTGAAGATGACTACTTTTCAGTACATATCCGACGAGTGGGAGATTGGACCGAGGCTCTGGCCAAGGCTTGTCATGTGGACGAGACAGAAGTCCAGGAGCAATGGAAACTGCCTCGGTAAATAAAACCTCCCACTAATTTACTCATCAATACTTGACAAAGAATTAAATAATAAGTATTTATATAAACATATTGATTGTTAATTACCTGGAAAATACGGTAATTGCAAGTGTGGAGAGAAACAAAATAAAAGCCATATATCAATGTTCTGGTAAAAAAGTACATACAGTTATATTGTATTTGGTGTTAATTGTAAATCCTTTAACTATTTTCAATTTTACAGAGTGGCAGTGGATGGTCCATTTGGTACTGCTACAGAGGTAGGTGTTGTGTTTATACATATATGTACATGTATATGTCTTTTACAACAAACCCCTAATTCATTAACTGTCTAGTTGGCTTAAAAAATAAAGTTGAATGAAGACTTATAGATTTCTGCATTCATTAAATCACAATATGATTTTGAGTTAACAGCCCAGTGGACCTCATACAATATTTTCTTGATCTATTTCAGGACATCTGTCTGTATGAAGTGGACGTTTTTGTGGCTGCAGGAATTGGGGTGACGCCATTTGCATCTATCTTAAAACATATCTGGTGGGTTTCATTTGCATAGGAAATACTAGTTGTTGCTACGTTAAACCTTTTGATAAGGTTCACTATGAAGAGAGGCCAGCACTCTCAGAAGGGAATTATTCCTAAACGAAGAGCTAAACATTGAATGATTGGAAGTTATATTCTAGAAATAGAACAGTGCAAGACTACCGGTAGTCTTTTCTATTCTAAAACAGATCTTGTGAGGTTTCGTCAGTACAAGACTAGTCACTTCTGTACTTAAATATATCTAATAAAATCTCCTCTGTACAGACGAGACTGGTTTCTATAGGATGAAAAAAAATTAAAATAAATTGGTACCTAAGATTTCCTCTGTGCTTTAAAAAGATAATCAACTGAATACTTGATAGAACCTCTATTTAAAAAGACTGTATAGAAATGCTTTTTGTCTGTAGTAATAAACTGGTGACATACATGCATTTGATTTCCTTTAGGTATCTCCATATGGACTCTAAGGCAGATATGAAGCTTAAAAAAGTTTATTTCTACTGGGTGTGCCCAGATATGAATTCCTTCGAGTGGATGCAGGACCTTCTACAGGAGTTTGATCAGCAACAAGGAGGTGTGCCTGATAACGAAAAATTTCTACAGTATTTCATTTATCTCACAAGAGGCTGGGACAAAAACCAGGTAAAATGTCAGTCAGGGGAAAGTAGACTCCAGATAAAACGCTTATAATTTAAACATTATAGAGGTCAAATCTCAAATCTGGCCCTGATTTCTCAAAACAAACTAAGTCAAAACTGAATTTAAGTCTAAAATTATTAATATATATTACACAATAAAAATAACTCAAGTTTTGAATTAATTTGTCACTTTTGTTTTGAGAAATCAAGGCCAGTACTGATCTCTAATGAATAGCATAATGATACTGATGCTTACCATGATTGAATGAGATATGTACAATGTATCTTTATTTTGAAGAGATTGGTGAAAATATTCAAATAGAATCATGCTTGCATACAGAACAATGAACTTTTTAAAAAAGATGAAATTTAATTGTCTACCTTTAAAACATTTCATACAGGTATTTAATTTAACTTGACTGAATAATCATAAATGATTTTCTGTGAGGAGGGCAAAAATAAATTTTCTCTATCAAACATTGACACTTACCCTAATGTTTAAATTCACTTTGAATTATCTTTTGCATGAGAAGTATCTAATGTACGTGTTTTAATTACAGGCCCAGAACATCATCCTACATGAGAACGAAGATGAGAGTGACCCAGTAACAGGTCTGCAGCAGAAGACACATTATGGTCGCCCTAACTGGAATGAAATATTCAAAGGTTTAGCTGCTGAAAATAAAGGGTAACTATCATGTGTGATTTTATTACAGAAAAGAATACCAATGATGTAGTTTTTTTTTTTTCATTTTCCTTCTTTACAATCGGTTTTCATGGCAGCCCGCCATGAAGTGGAGGCATATAGAGTAACCCATGTGAGCTCCCATCCTTCCTTTTAAGTAGTGGCCCCTATATTGTGCCCCACTTTGATATATATGGGCATGTGCATTTGTCTTTCAGACATAAATGCTAGTCTTACTAGTTTGAAATTTTATATTTATTATTTCAACAGAAATAGTGTCATTTCCACTGGATATTAATTCCGTAAGAATCTTACTTATTTGAAACATAGGTATGTACACTCTACCTGATGAGCCTTTTCTGGAGACCAACTCGATTTGCACGGCTCTCCTAAAAAGAGATATCTTCTAAGAAGATCTTTTGACTAAAATATGGAAAAGCTCCAAAAGGCTATTAATCTATGTATAATCCAGCTATAATTTCATGTTTTTGTTTCAGGACCAGCATAGGTACATTTTTCTGTGGTCCGAGTGGACTGTCCAATACCCTCCATCAAATGTGCAACAACCACTCTGACGCTAGCGCAGGAACTAAATTCTACTACAACAAAGAAAACTTCTAATGTTGAAGAGGCTTGATGATTTCACATGCTTCATGAGGCCTGATGATGTTACAGACGCCTGATGATGTCAAAGAACTAATGATGTCACAGACCTTATGATGTCACAGAGCTTATGATGTCACAGCCACCTAACGACAGGCACCTGATGTCACAGCCACCTAACGACAGGCACCTGACAATATCACCAAAAATTCCTCAACATTGTGTTTCGTTTTCTCAGTCCCAAGTGTCTTATAGTGGCCATATCATTGAATATAGTTACTTTAAACCAACTTATGTTTGTGGCAACCTATGTTATTTTAATATCTAACAAAATTTTCACAGCAATGAAAATTTCACAAGTTTGATATATATATACACCCTATGATAGAATTTCTACTGTACCTATGATTGTAGCCCTAGATACTCTTAGCCTGACACCAGACTAAGACAATATGACAGATACATGTCTGGTGTTTGGCCTTAGCGCACTACTAAATGAAAACGTGGAATTTGTTGACAATGTTTGGTATCAGGCCAGGTCATCTCCTATTCAGACTACTTACTAAACATTAGAGAAGCCCCACTTACCTGGAGAATTCTTTGCCTGCTACATACACAACATTCTGTTGCAATATGCTAAATAAGTTGGTTTATCGTAATCCTTATTATAAATGTATGTACACAGTGTATATCAAATCCTATATATTTTTCAATTTGCAAATCTCTTGAGATTTATGAGTGATTTACTGTATTTTATCCTATTTTTCAACAACATATCCCATGTATGACAGTTTTACCACAAAGGAATGATATTTGCAAGTCAATTTCTTGGTACACACTGTATTTAAATGAGGGAGATTTGTAATTGTTTGAACCTATTAAGTGTGTGTATTGATTCAAAAGAAAATTAAGAGAAATGTGTACATACATATGTATATGAAGAAAAAGTTTGAAAGCTTGATATGATAAATGGTATGTTGAAATGTGTCCCTGAGAATAAGGCTATAATACACTATCTATGCAATTATTAAAGAGTAAATGAGGAACAAATGGCCATGTTAAGTTTGATGATGGTGATGATGATGATGATGATGATGATGATGGAGGCATAGCATTACAATTGTATAATCTAAAGCATATAGACCAAAGTATTTACTATGTGTATAAAAGCCTAAGAGATTTCTCCTGCAGAGATATCTTGCTATTTGATAAATTGTGGAATCATCCACATTAATATAGGATATGATACAAACTCTACATATTTATACTATAGATATTATTTACTTTTCTCCACATAAAAGTATACTGTGCTATTATTATTTGAATGTTCATTTAATTGTCAGCTTTAAATATGAGAAGATATTGAATATCTAGTGAAAAATATATTTCTAATGTTTACCACCTGAATTCATGAATAAGTTATAATTTCAGATACATTGTACATCGTTAGTATACAAAAATATTCAATTAATTAACTAAATTATACATCTTTTGGAATGACCAATACAATTTGTTTAAAACAGCCATCTTATATTGGTTTAATTGAGAAAAGTGATATTTTGGGTAAGGGAGATAACTGAGGTCTTTGATTTGTTCTTGGTCATTTGTACTGTCTCATATTATTACTTCAGTGCCATATTTGCTTGAGCAAAGATGTTAGATATAAATATACTACAACAGGCCAAAACTTCTATTACTATAATTTGCAAAAATAATGTACCATGCTGTAGCCAATTTATCTTTTTTTCCACACAAAACGTTGCCAATTCAAAGATCAAAACTATAATTGCTTTATGAAATTATCACTCATATGAAAACCTATAAAGATTAATTGATGCAAAGATATTTTTAATGAAAACATTTGATGAACATATTCAATTTTAATAATTTTTCGTGTTTTCAATTATGAAACTTTTTGAATTACATGTAGTTACATGACACTGAGGTATATAACATTATATTATTTACTTAATCATTTTCCCATAGTCTAAGATGATCCAGCTGCAGCTGTATATGTACATTCCAAGTATCATCTGATGAATAATGAATTCCAAGTATATTTTATAACAGTTTAGAGTGATATGGTTATTGAACAAAAAGTGTAGACATTCCTTGTATTTACAAATAAAGAATGTCATGTATGAATGTGTTGTATGTTGATCAACAAATCTTTTTAATGTTAAATTCTTACCTTTAAATTTTGTAACTGGTTGCTGAGGTTGCCATATATTATGTACTTCTTTACATTATTTATGTAGGTTGACATTGTTTAGCATAGTTTAAACACCTTTATAAATGACTTATAATCATCAAACCAAGTAAGATAGACATGAAACTCTTATTTCCTTTCTGCTGGACCATGACAAAGATTTTCAAGGACTTAATACATATACCGGTAAGTGACATGGATGTCTCAAATTGACAATTTTCTGAAAGAGTGAAATACACATTTACATAGATATTTTGCTATTATTTTAAGATAATGATATAGGAGAGAAACCATGGGCTCTTTGAAGACGATTTAGATTCTACATGCATACTACTATATACTGGTACTGGGAACATAGCTATGTTACAGAGGGATTAATTTTTAGGATTTCAACCATAACGATGTGTACATGATAAATGCATATTTTCTGTTTTGTAAGTTAGATGTAACACTTTACTAAGAAATAATTGTGGCTGTATGACACTTGTTTATTACTCCCTCCCAAAGATATCCAGGTTTACAGAATCTAGAAAACATAATACTCAATTTGCTATAAAAACATGTTCCATGCAAATGATCGAGATTTATTATGGTATGAAACTGCTCAAAACTTTGCCATTATTCCTTTGAAAATGCTTCTTGATAATATTTAAAAGACTTTAGATTAGATGAATGGGCATCACTTTGCCGGCTTCCTTTTGAGAGGGGTTTTAATATATCATTCGTTTACATGTACTTGAATGTAACAAATTTAAATTATAATACTCAATGTGATTTTATGAATTTAAAGAAAACAAATCATATTCATTATTCTCATTCGATCTTTACACATGTACCAGTACATATACTGTTTATTATAGTATATAAAAGATATTTTATACGTGAAATTTTGTTTGTTGATTTTTTCTGCATGTTAACGTGACTGGAGTTCTTTTTAAAATAATGCTTTAGATATCAAAACATACAAGTAGTTATCATTCCATCACATTGTGTTATTAACACCAGGAAGTCAGATGTTCTTTGCGATAACAACACAGCCAAATTAGAAATATAAATATTACAATGAAAGCATGCAGATTAAACTTGAATATATGTATTTATCAGATATTGGATCTAAAGCCAGGGACCCTATAGCTGAGTGGTTCAGATGTCTTGATTTATTACATAATACCATACACAAGCCCTCCACCTATATGCAGCAAGTTTTGAAACCCATGTGGGGCAGTTGCTGAGTACTGACTGCTGGTTGTTTGTTTTTCTCTGGGTACTCCAGCTTTCCTCCACCTACAGTTTTTATTTTATTCTGTGTAAATATTTGAAGAATTTTATTCAACCCAAAATTTCATCAGAGGTTATATACAATTGATTTGAAGTTAACTTTGTAACTAAATTAACTGACACCACTGATCCTTGTGAAAGGAGAGACTCTACATTATTTGAAAAAAGGCACTGTAAGTCTGATCTTCAAATACTGGAGAAATATCAAGTAATTCTAGAAATACAGCTGTGTGTCAGACTGTGTGATTAAAATTTAATTATTGAAGCTATATTTTTTGGAAAAACAATTTAATCATGGTTAGATATGATTGCAAATCAGTAGAGCACAGATATAACACTTTTTCATGATCATGGATACTGTCTTTAATCAAAACCAGTTATCTAGTAGGATACTTAACTATGATGAGCCTATATATGGGCCAAATATATTATGTACTGAGAATGGATGATAGCAATAAAGAAACGGAGTCATATTGTTACCAGAAAACTTTTATTTTATTTAAGTCTTTTAAACATTTGTATAGACTCTGATTGAAGTGGATTTATTATGTACAATGTATGTACGAACATGCTAGGATCAGTAAATTATAACCAAGTCTTTCGATCAGTGGACAGTAAGCAACTTACACAATGTATGATAAGTGTCAGCTTAGTATGTATCTCAGCTTCATATTCCTTTGCATTCTATTAAGCACAACTGCAGGTTTCAGAAGTTATTGAAGAATCACCTAAACCATCGATAGGTCATTTGGGATCCACCCTCCAATGAATGAGAGTACATATGCATATGTAAGTATTTCAATAAAATCAGTTTATCCATTTTCCTTTTCATTAACTGCTTCATTTGTTCCACTTGTCCAACATTCCTTTTTCAAATTCATTTCATTCTTTTTCTTTTTGTCTTGTAACTTCTGAAAGTTTCTCTCTTTTCTTTGCATTTTTAGTTTGGTTGCTCTCCTCAATTCTTCCCTGATCTCGTCTGCCCTATGTTTTTCTTTATGTGCTTCGTATTCAATAGCTTTCTTCATATCCACTTCATCTGGAATTTGTACGAATCTTATATTGGCACCTTGGACAAAGAAATTATCATAGCGTGAGACTTTTCCTTTGTAATTCCTGAAGCTCACATCAGTCATTGTAACGTTCATGTAGCCATCCACATGTTCCACCAATCCAGAAACTGTACTTTCATTTCTAAGTTCTACTGTAGTTACTTTTCCTTCAACTGCTTTCAACAAGCATATCAAAGAGTTTCTTATCTTGAATCTCTCCCTGTCGGTAGCCATTGTGATTTGGCGATAGCCTATAAGTAGGTCCCGACAGCAATGTACCCAACACAAAGTCAAAGAGAAAGTAGCCGGAAGCACACAGTAGTGTCGCTTAAGATATTAAAAATATATGTGATACAAAAAATTAACAACAAAACGAGAAAAGAAAAAGAAAAAAGCAATACAACATTTTATTCTTTCAAAGACTTTTCAACATACAAATAAGATATGATATTCAATATAGACCATTTTTAAATGAAAAACAAATATTTTTATTTCCCTATATGTAAGCGACTTTCGCGGGAAATTGGAATGCAAACCGATGGGTTCAGCTGCTGAAGATTTGTTATCAAGATTTTGTATTTATTGAGACGTGTTTAATTAAGAATAGTGGAAATGACACTATATGCAATTCTTACCCTTTGTCAAGACCATTTTCGTCTCGGAAAATTCGACAAATGTTTGTATGAACTTTCTAAATTTGCAAAGTTGAATTCTATGTCTCTTGATGGATGGATTGTCGAGAATAACAGACTTGTTACTTTGTTTCTGCAGGTACATTGCTATTTTTTGTACAATCAACTTTAATAGTGAAGATGTTTATTTTATGGAAGTTCTATTAAGACGGATTTTAAGAAGTAACTTATATATCACTTAATTCTCTTATAGATGAATTTACTCAATAATTAAATGGAGGGGGGAGGGAAAGTTGTACACAAATTAAAGGCCCACTACCTTTCCGAAACGGCTTTTAATTTTTAAAATGGGAATGTAAAACAAGATCGATAATTTTGTAGAGTCCTAAAAATTATTAACTTACCGTTAATACTACATTTATCATCACCTTCTGAACGATTTGATTAAAAAGATAAAATGTTTATTTTCATAACGCGGGTCGTATTATGTTTCCCGCCGTTGTCCTAAATACTGCGCGGTAGTTGACTATCACAGCGCCAGACGGCAAAACAGCGAATTGACTCTCCACTGTTTTCATATATTACGCAGGCAATCTTGCATATGTTTGGTGTCGTAACCTTATTTTAGATCATCGGTATGCATTTTCTGGTGTTATTAATGTTTTTTAAGAAACCTTTATATTTTGCTCCGGAAAGGTAATGGGCATTTAAACATTTACATAATGCTTTTCAAATAAAATCTTATACACTGTTTATAACAATATCATATTATATTGCTTTTAGCTTTCATGGTTATTCACTAATTAGAGAAATTTCCTCATCAATCCAGAGCTGAATAACTCATTTTTTGATGGTGGGCTATTCAAATCACATTTCGTCTGTCGTCCGTTAACAATTCTTGTTACCGCTATTTCTCAGAAAGTACTGAAGGTATATTTCTCAAATTTCATATGTAGGTTCCCCTAGGGCCCTTGTTGTGCATATTGCATTTTGGGACCGATTGGTCAACAAGATGGCTGCCAGGCGGGCGGCCATCTTGGATTTAGGTAGTTGAAGTTTGTTACCACTATTTCTCAGATAGTATTGAAGAGATTTCTCTCAAATTTTATATGTTGATTCCCCTTAGCCCCTAGTTGTGCATAAAAGATTTTGGGACTGATAGGTCAACAAGATGGCCAACAGCCCGCCATCTTGGATTTAGATAACTAAAGTTTGTTACGGCTATTTCTCAGAAAGTACTAAAGGAATCATTCTCAAATTTCACATGTAGGTTCCCTTAGGGCCCTAGTTGTGCATATTGTATTTTGGGACTTATCGGTCAACAAGATGGCCACCTTGCCGCCATCTTGGATTTTGATAGTTACCGCTATTTGTCAGGAATTACTGAAGGGATATCTCTCAAATTCCATGCATAGGTTCACCTTGGGCCCTAGATGTGCATAGTACCTTTGGGACTAATCTGTCAACAAGATGGCCAAGCAACCACCATCTTGGATTTCACCACTGTTTCTCAGAAAGTAATGAAGCGATCTGTCTTAAATTTCATATGTATTATATTTGAAAATGTTTGAAAAGCAGGGAAAAGATCCCTCTTTCCATTGTCAGACTTAGATCATTCTTTGGTGGGAGCCAAGATCCCTCTGGGATCTCTTGTTTTTCTGTTTTTCTTTCTAAGTGTATCCTTGGAATGATCAGATGCAAGTTATACTATATACTTATGTACATTTGATCAATTCCAAAGTCTAAGAAATCTAGACATAATAATAATGCTCATTGCTGTTTAATTTAAATTTAAATTACTGACTGGTGAAAGCATATATTCAATTGAATTCACTTTACAAATCGTATTATTAACAGGAAGTTCTTTAATTGCTTCAGGTATGATAAAGGTAGCATTTATTATAATTAATTATACATGCATACACATACATTATTAAAGCTTACAATGTATCTATGTTTTCAGCAATTTATATATGTGTCATGTCTTTATTTTTGTTAAAGGATATTGAAAAGAATGAAAGCATGCTTGAAGAAGGATTTATAAAATCTACAACAAAGTGCTTCATATCATTACTTAACAAAATTAGAAGTAAGTTATTCAATGAAATGTAGAAAAAAAAAAGTTATATTAAAGATGCCCCACCATTGACAAATGGTAATTTTTCTCTATCAAAACAAGAGCAGACGATTTGGTATTTTTCTTCAGTTAAAAAGTTACATACCACCATTGAAAAGTTTGGGCTTCTAATTTTACTTCAATATAAAAATATTAAAAATAACTAATTGCATCCCGAAAAAATTCCCTGGCACTATGTCCTATATGGAATGAAGTACTGATTGCGCATGCGCCAAAAGCAAAATAAATTATTTTAGATTATTTTTTATGTTAATTATGTAATTAGACATATATGTTCATGATTAAACACCAATTATTTGCGATAGAGCATCTTTAATACTTTTATCAATAAATTGTTCAAATCTTTAGTATATGGATGTTTAAAAGAATATTTTAAAATATATAGAACTGAGGTACTAGAGAATTAATGTTTTATATATTTCAAGAAAATGCTTTACATGTACATGCATATTTTACTTGTACATTTATAAAAACAAATGTCCACATAATAAACAAAACCAAATAGCACATCTATGCCTTGACATATTAATAAAACATATTGTTATAATATTGTTTACCAACAATTTCCAATGTGTTATATGATTTTGTTGATTTGGTATGCATAATTTCTAGAAAAATGATAAAAAACAAAAACAAACAAAAAATGAAAATGTTCTTTCAAATCTATGTGTGCATTTATAAGTTTAATAAAAAAGAAATAAATCATTCTCTATATAACAATATTAATACAATTACTACTTGACATACAGGTTTCCCACTTGGCAGTAGAAGTGTGTCATTAGAGATAACCATTCTCAGTAATTACTTGTTGCTGCAGTCTCTCAGGTGTTTAGAACATCATAGAGGTGAATTAGACAACTGTCAAAATCATGTACGCAGGACCCTTCTAAGAGGTAGGTAGCTAAAACAATGAATTGTAAAATTGAAAGAATATGATTAGAAGTTTTATAAAAAAGAAATTAATATTTGTTCATCTTTTGGTACATTTGTAGAATGTAAAGCTGGAATGTTATGATAGATTTACAGTTAGTAAATTTCAATTTTTCAACTAAATATATTAGTTAAAAGATGTAAAGTTTTGTAAATTTTTCAGTTCATCTATTGATACATTTGTATTTGTCTAATATATACAGAAGACAATAACAGGGAAAGTATAATGGGTATGATTTTATGAAGTGGAATCATGCAAGTTCAAAAATGACAATAATTTAAAAATGTTCCAACAGTATTTAGTGAATTTCTAACAAGTCATGGGGTAACACTTAATTTCCAGTGATAAGACAGTTAGGACTTGATGAAGAGGATGGATCAAGATTGAAGACTGATCAGGAACTTTTGTTTGATGTCATTTTCAAGAATTTCTCCAATGCTGGTAATCAAAACATTATGTTGTTATAAGTTCTAATGATTTCTTCAAGTTTTCAAGAAGATTATCTGCTTCTAATATTGTACATGTGTACCATGCATTGGGCTATCAATGTACACTGCATAATAATCCAAGTCTGTTCATATGTTAATTTGTCAATATTTAATTTTACACTACCTCAATGTCTTATTTGTAATATAATATATTTATTTCTTGCGTTGTCAAGTTGCCCTTATCCATATAGAAATCACTTATCAGATCAACTCATTGATGAACTAGCTAGAGGCCTGTCCTACTAGCATGCTATAGATATATATATAACTATATATAGCTCGCTTTACAGTTATCTCCACTTGACCGAGCTTTTGTATATAGCCAACAGTGTATGACAGCTTTGCCACTAGGTGGCACTGCAGGCTATTTTAAACTCTATTTGCAGAAATAAAACAAAAATGTATTAAATATAACATGTTGAAGTAAACAAAATTGTATAATTTATTAACAGGAATTTTTATAATGTTATAACAAAAATAGTATGTGATTTGTTGACTTACAATTATGCTTCCTTTTGATGAAAATATAATTTTAATCTATTATATGTTAATACAGCTTAGTTGGGTTGGGAGATCTTCTGGCCAGTATATGAAGTAAAACTGTGGCAAACAATTCATACTTACCTGGTACAGGGGATACCGTGATCAGCAAGGCGGTTCCCCCAGGTCGAGGCCCTTCCATTGCACTCCGGTCGGGCTGAACCCTGCGATAATCTCAAATGCGGATTACTCGGGTACGCTATTTTTTAGTGTGGGGGTCTGCGTTCGCGCTAACCCCTGACCATAAACAATGAAAATTAGAAATCCCTTAATTCCCCTTAAAGCATTTATATGCATTTTGCTTTCACCAATTTGTTTAGGTTACAGAAATACACAATAAATATGATGTATTTAAATTGATACTTAAATATTGTTTTGTCAAAACAATAATATACAGGATCTACAAATCTAATTAAAGATTGAACTTTGATTGTTGAATCTCGAGTTTAAAATCTAGAATTGTTTTTTTTTTTAATTAGGTGTAGGATACAAAATGATTGATTGGAATTACAAATCACCAAAATAATGTAAAATAAAAGATTTTTGACAGGGGTGTCAACGAATATTTGTTCAGAAGATTGATATTCGAATATGAAAACATTATTTGAATATTCGAAAAGGAGATACAAAACCCCACATAAAGTCAGTGGTTTCAATGTACATTACTTATATAATTAGTGATCTAAAAACAAGTCACTGTATCAATACAGGTTTTGTAAAATAGTCATTAACTCATTAGCTGTTGATCAGTTTTGTTCAAACAGTGAAACTGAGTTATTATTGAAGGGAGACCATTCATAATTTTACATTGTGATTTACAAAATCTGTTCATCAACACACATATTTTAATTTTGGTTCTGCAAATTCTTTTGTTTTGCACCTCCTAAGCTCCTCTTTCCATAAACATATATATTATTTTGTTCTTACAGACTATCCTGTAACAGCCATTGTGTCACTGTGTTGTAACTGGTCTGTACTAATGAAGGTGACTGGAAACGTCTCCAAGGCAGTGTCTTGTCTGTCATCATGTCAACTATATCTTCCTAACTCCTTAGAGGTAATCATATCATCAAAACAATTATTAATTATAAGTGTGTATACTTCTTGCTAGTCTAACATTTGATTTTTTTAGGAACTATAGATTTGTGTTTAAAACAAAAGAACAAAACACTTTATAAAAATAAAACGGATTGAATCTACTTTTCTAAAACAGGATGTTTTAGTTATTAGACATTTTGTAATCTTGATTAAGTTTTGCCTATGTCACACGTGTATTTCTTTACTAAATGATTCCAATAGATTGACCAGACTGCTGAGCTGTTTGACATCCCATTTAGTCTGATGCTGACATCAAGGACAGCATGTGGGACAGACTCGGTGACGACTTTATCAGATAAGATAAACCTATTACAAGGAATGTTGATGTTCTGTAAACCAGACGGACGTGAACAAAGCAAGCAAGCCCTCCTGGAAGTGACTGCGAGACACTGGCACCCCTATACCAAATACATGTTGGGTGAGTGATAGAGGATAAATAGCAATGGCAACAACAGTGTAATACAAATATTTCATTTCTATGATAGTTCAAACATGTTATAAAAGTTATCATCAGTCGTTGCATATATCTATAGAAGTTCATTATTCCATCTTTACATATTACAGAGCTACCTCTCTTATGGGTAGGTATCCATTGTGACTTTATTATTTTGTGAGAAAAATGAGTCGTTTTCTCTGAAAAAATTACATTGAGCTCACAAACACATGCCAAAATCATTTTCTACCCACAAGGACAGATATCCCTGTAAAATGCAAATACAGAATTAAATATTCTAAGTTGTTAATTTATTTTGTGATAATTGTGCAAGTTTTGTTCAGTTTCTTTGTGGTACTGATCAGAGTGTCACCAAATGGAAACTTTACTTTGTAAATACTATTTATGAATTGTATGGGCAACAAATGGATTATTAATTAGTAAGTATTCAGTGTTCTTTACAGCCTGTCTGGAGTACAAAAATGGCCAGTATTTTGATGCAATTCTGTTGCTGGGAAAAGCTTCAAACAATATGACAGACAACAGAAAACTTAAGGCTCTCCATTCCAGCTTGTTAGGAGCTTGCTTCTCTAAACTGGTGGGTATAGTACATGTATATAAATTGTCAGTTTTCCAGCACAAGACATATTTCAAACTTTTCAAATTACATAGTGGATTAAGCTGAAACATGCCAGACTTGATTCAGAGATGAACATGGTCAGTGTTTGTATTATATTTTATGTATGTCTGAAATCCAAGATGGTTGCCACACTGCTATTTTGAAATTTTTGTATATCAATTTAAGACACCATTCTAAGGTTTGTACCACTGTACTATTTTGAGATTTGAATTTACATGTTTATACATTATCTTAGGGTAAGCACCACTGTGCCATAGAGAAGTATAAGGAAGCTCTCGACCTAGACTTTAACAGACTATGGCCCTTGTACTGCCTGTCTGAGGAATACCAGAGTGTAGGTTTACATGATGCTGAGCTGGAGACCCTCAATCTCCTCATTACTGTAAGTATACAGGATAAACCCTGTATAGTATAATTCTTGTTTATCCTTTCATAAAATAGGGGCAGGGGACTTGAAGTTCTGTTCCATCCTGTTTCATACTGCCTGATTGTGTCTTGGTCCTAATCAATATGGAGATGGAGACATATGCATGTAACATTAACAGACATATTTGGTCAAAATCAACTACTGTGAACCAACTTTCTTTCCCATCCCATTTACTTTCGCACATTTCATAATCCGAAAGTTGATATTTGCAAATTTATGTCTTCATCTCTTTTATTAGCTCACCTGGTCCGGAGGACCAAGGTGAGCTTATGGGATACCCCAGCGTCTGTCAACAATCGACTTCTTCTCTGAAACTAAGCTTGGGATAGCACCCATAATGCAATGGTAGCATCCTTATAGGGTGGGGATTCAAAATTGTACAAATGATGGGGTTGACTCCTCGGGGGCCTGAAGGGCAGGGTCAAAATGGGTCAATTTGGCTATTTCCATATAAATGACTTCTTCTCTGAAACTAAGCATGAGATAGCACTCATAATGCAATGGTAGTATCTATATAGGTTGGGTTTTCAAAATTGTACAAATGATGGATTGACACCCCTGGGGGCCTGAGGGGCGGGATCAAAAGGGGTCATTTTGGCTATTTCCATATAAACTTCTTCTCTGCAACTTAACATGGGATTATGCTCATAATGCAATGGTAGCATCCTTTTAGGGTGGGGAATCAAAATTGTGCAAATGATGGGGCTGACCCTAATGACTTCTTCTCTGCAACTTACAATGGGATTATGCTCATAATGCAATGGTAGCATCCATATAGGGTGGGGATTCAAAATTTTGCAAATGATTGGACTGGTTAAAAAGGTCAATAAGGCTACCGTATTTTTGCGCGTATAGTGCGCACTTTTTTTCATAATCTATCAAGTGAAAAGTTGGGGGTGCGCACTATACGCAGGTACAAGGCATGGCCAGGTCCTGGGTTATGATCACCGACCGGCAGGTCCGAGCTATGCAGTAACATTTTGTACACGTTGTCGTGAAATAATTATGATTAAATACTTGGATCTTTAAGTCAATGGTCAATGCATATATTCAATATAAAAGGAAAACATCTCTTGAAATTTTTATCTTTAATTCCTTGAAAGTCCGTTTTGAGAGCACGTGTGTTCATGACCGGATTCATGTTACGATCGTGAATCTTCAGTAAGATATCTCCAAATCTAAATGAATATAGCCTGGAGCTTGAAACGATGTATAAGTGTGTAATTAATTCGTCACATTAGACAGATTACCTTATAAATATGTTTCTCCAGCATGTGAAAACTTTTGAACTTGCAAATGTTTACGGAAGTGAGTGTAATCCCACATGCAGAGCCAGCAAATTAAATACGAAACTAAAACCTTCCTACATTAACACTGACCAATCGGCACTATAAATGATGGTATGACTGTAAAATTTACTCTTATTACTATCTTTTGAAATGGTTCTGTAAGATATCATCCTGATTTCAATACTATTTGAAATAATTGAGAATACGGAAGCGTGCAGTCAGTAATCAAATATGGCGGCCTCCTGTGGTTGATTGGCCTACTCAGTCGGCTTTCCAGCTAATATCTTGGACAATGATTAAATCTAAATGCCGAACAGATACACAATAGACTTGATTGATACCACTTGGAATTACACAAGGTATGGTTAATTATTTGATTGTAGAACCATCGTTGTTGATATCCTCATTATAGTGTCACCGGCAATTCACAAGCTAACTAGGCTTAGGCCTGCCGTTGTGTAAACAAAGTGTCAATCATCGTGTCAAACTCCTCTCGCCAGTTAATTTTAATGAACAGAAGGTTGTTTTAAGCACTGATAAACAATAAGAACCGTTTGATTTTGTTCTTCAAAAGTGTTTGGAGGCAATGCAAAATGTTGTGAACGAAGATACAAAAACTGAGATTTTTTTTTGTAAATATTTTTTTTTCCAAAATGAAACTCAAAAACGTACCTGCGCACTATACGCGGGTGCGCACTATACGCGCAAAAATACGGTATTATTTTCATATAAAATTACTTCCTCTCTGAACCTATGTATTGGGTAGCATATTTTTATGGTATTTATAGCATTATTATATGTCTGTGATTCAAAATTAAACATATTTAAGAGTTAATTTTACTGATTTTTCTTATTGTAAGAGTCTATGTGATAATAACTAATAAAAAAAACAACAGGTGAGCGATACAGGCCCTCTGGGTCTCTTGTTTTAATTGTAAGAGTCTTTGTGATAATTACTAAAAAAAAAAGCCAGGTGGTCGTTACAGGCCCTCTGTGCCTCTTGTTGATAGGAAGTTCCATTCAATTTTTACATCAGCGAATGCTTATCTTCGCAAATTTGTTTTGAATGGAAATCATGAAATTTAAAAGCTGCAAAAGAAGGTTGGTTTACCATATTCTTTACATAATTTTCATCAGAACAATTAAGGGGTTTCAAAAGAAGGTTGGTTTACCAGAAGTAACAAAACTTTAGGGGTTCAATATACAAATATACACTCTCCATTGGCAAAATTTTATAATGTCATGATTTGATTTGTCATAATTTGGCAGATTTGAATATTTTAAAGGCTCTAGAAAATGAGGAGCACGAAGGCAGATCGTCATTGCTGTACCAGTGTATATGTCCCAGTAATGAACAGATTACACTTATACAGGCCCAGTATCTATTGGCCCAGCGCTGTCTACAGCTCAAAAAGTAAGTTTATAGTAAGATTCAGTATATATATAGTAAAACACGGTTATATGGAACCTCCAGGGACCAACAAAATTACATTGTTATCAACATAGTTCTTTTATACTTTATACACATATATTGCAGATACCGTTTAGAAATCTTGACAATAATAAAAATTAAATGTTATAACCATGAATTTGTTGTAAGCATGTTTGTTATAAACATGTTTACTGTACTTTGTGTTACTTACAGGGTCTATGAAATAAACATAATCATCAAAACATTAATCAGAAATGTTTAGGTAAATACGTTGTGTTTTTATATTCACTCTATTCAAATACTGTAGATTGGACCATTTTACTGTGACTTTTTGTTTTCACATCCGACAACTTTTTCATACTGCACTTCTTCTGCACTTGTGATTAAAGTTATTTTTTGGTCATCAGGGTTTGTGAATTCTTATTGAAGTTTAGTTGTCTACAAAAATTAATGATTTAGAGCACATGTATTGTAAATAAAATGAAATCTTTTTGACATCTGTTGTTCAGATATGATGTCGCCTGCCAGCGGTACCTGGATGTGTTGCATTCTTTGAACAAGGTAGAAAATTTTAAGGTAAGAGTAGATTTCAGAATTAATCATTTAATAGGAATTATCCTGATATCAGGACATCCCTTTGTCTAATTGTTTACCTGCATGCTAAATATGTGAATGAAATTTTTAAAATCTTTCAAACACCATGTTTATCACTGAAGTCTGGGTTATGTCCTGTCAAAAACATCTGTTAGTGGCTGTTGATCACATTTAGGAGATTAAATCAAACTACATCATGTTAACATAATCGTTAAGACAACTCCAAGCAAATGAAGATTAAAGATGCTACAATCACAAGTTTAATTTGTATGATATTCAAGTTTTGTTTTTTATGATATTTAAGTATTAATTTGTATGATCTTCGTATGATATTCAAGTTTTTTTTGTATGATATTCATGCTTTATTTTGTCTGATATTCATGCTTTATTTTGTCTGATATTCAAGTTTTAATTTGTATGATACTCATGATTTTATTTGTATGATATTCATGTTTAATTTTTTATAGACAGGTAGTGGTACTGAGTTGAGCCTGCCCTCAGTTCTACAGATATACCAGGAAGCTGCCTTCTCATTACTCCAGGCTAAACGATACACAGACTGTGAAACTGTGTGTGATAGAGTACTCTCATGTGATGCTCAATCGCAGGGTCTCTCTGGTTACCATAGCGACCAGTCACAGGACCAGTCTGTGTTCAGCTCACAGACTTGTAGTCAAGGCAGCCAGTCATTTAATACATCATCAGCTGGGTCACAACATAGGAAGAGATTGAGGTCCAGTAGTGGAGAGTTGTCTTCCCCTGTTGCCAAATTTAAAGAAGACCAAAGGAGTTTGTTGTATAAAGCAGATGCCCTGGTACACATGGGACAGCTAGAGAGTGCTGCATACTGTCTAGAAAGGTGAAGGGCCAATATATGTTATTGTTTGTCTACTTTAAAATAGTTAAAAATCATAGCTGTTCAGCTTCATAGTAGTTCAGTACATGTAGGTTTTCCTCTGTCTAGGGTATTTTACTTGAAAGTGTTATTGATCATAAATACCTCAATGTCATTTGACTAAATTTTTGCAAAATCATCTTTTGGTTAAGATGCAGAATTTCTTGTACAAATTGATGTCCTGACCAAAGCACCTGAGATGTTCATATTAGAGGGTTTACTATGAAGAGTGGCAATTTTATTGGGTGGCAATCGGTTGAAGGAGCACTGAGTTCATAAACTGCTTTACCACGTACGCACTTACAAGATTTCCGAAAGAAAAGGACCAAAATATAAACTTTGTCTTTAGACTTGTAAATTTCATAACAATCACACTGACTGGAATTAAGGATCTCTTAGTTATCAATGATAGTAGAAGCATAAAGAAGTATAGTCAGCCCCCACCCTTACCAAATGTACATTAAACATAATTTTTTCATGTTTTCAGGTCATTAGAACAATTTTCATTGAACATTGACACAGATACTCAGTCATCGCAGGAACTTGAAGCTGGGCCTGAACGTCACAGCAAACGACAGCGACTTGATTCAGATGGCACAGCAGTATCCAGAGAAACACCACTACCACACGGTGTAACCAGTCCCTGGTTGTCCATTGAACATACAGCGGCAGAGGTGTTCAAGCATTTAGGAGTAGCCGAGTCACAGAAACAGAATTATAAAGAAGGTTTACACTACATCAGACTCAGTCTTCAACTTCATTCTGGTAATTACTTGTACCAATCATCGTAAACCTGGAGCCATTATAAAATCTAATAAGGGTATAGGGGTAGGTGATGGTGGGGTGTCCTGATCAGTTGCATTTATTTAAAGTTTGTGAAACAGACTTTATCTTATAGTTAGGTATAGTTCCCAAGATAATGCTCTGTTATAAAGGAAGTTTTGTGAAACAGGCTTTACATTTTAGCAGGGTACAGTTCCTGATAGAATGCACCATTTCAGATTTTGTGAAACAAGCTTTATCTTATAGCAGGATATAGTTCCCAGGAGAAGACACCATTTATGAAATTTTGTGAAACAAACTTAACATTATAGCATGTTTTAACTTCTGAGATAACCTAATTTTAAGTTTGAACCAGAATACAACTTAATGCTTCCCTCCTGTAAAATTGTGAGTTCTTGCATTTGAGTCTGTCATTGATCATATATAGTAGAACCCAAATCTGTCCCACCTTGTCGTTTTTCATCCTGTTGCATCTTGTCCTGATTTCATATACATGTATATACCAATCTTTTAGATATTTCTAGTTTCCCTTTATTTCAGACAATGCCACATCTATGTATAACCTGACCATAGTGCTGAGGTTACTACACAGACAGAGAGAGGGAGCGACCACGTGGATCAAATACAGACATCTGGATACTGGCTCGGACAGCTTCCAGCAGGCTAATATCCTCAGGAGGAAGAATCAAGAGCTCAAGTAAAGTTCTTTTACACATGAATATAACCATATTTTCTGTTCTGACTCTAGTCACATTTTCATTAGCTCCATAAGCAATATTCATAATGCTTCTAGACTTAAGAATATAGCTTCTATGGGATGTAAATCCAAAACTTTTACACTATTTTGGCATCTATTCTTTAAAAAAAATTGTTTAAAATGATAGATATTTTATTGAATTATCTGTCCATGGTTACACTTTCTTTCTATCACACAAACTGATTTAATCTCTCCCATCCCAGACCTCAAGCATAGTGCATGATTTCCAAATTGTTAAAGCCACATATTACTTTTTATTTTAATCTGATATAACATTTACAATAAAAAAAGATTAGAAGATACTGTGCTCAAAAGTCATTTTCAAAATGAGCTGAATCATATGGCCATTGTTTAATCAAGGGGGATAACTCTGTGAGCTCTATGAAGGAGTAGCTAAAAATAAGAAACTTACAGAAGTATTTTGTTAATTTGAAGACAATATATTAAAAAATTGCTATAATGATCGCTGGAGACCAATTAGTTTAATTTGTTACGCGCAAAATTTGTTGTACACTTATTACAAACAACTTGGAGAAACCTTGTAGATCAGAGTGAGTTAAAAATTCTACTGTAGAACTGTGAATTGGTTGAAACATATTACAGGATCCAAAATTTAAGATTTGTTTTCACGCTGAATTTTAAAATTTGAATGGTAAGGATATAGCATTTCATCATTGCTTTGCTCTAAGTACAGTCATATGTAGTTAGCGGGATGTCAGAAAAAAATTCATAGTGCACCAATGTATCAATAATACTTAAGCTTTTTATGTAGTCATGTATGACTAATCATTACATCACCACAGCCAATAAAATGATACAGATTCACTATAAACAAACCTATAAATATGTCTGATTTAGAAAGAGATTTTCTAAACCTGTTTCTATATAATCTACCTGTATGCTTTTGTCAAAAATAAAGCAACAGCTGATGGTAATATATATATATCATATATCATATATCATATATCTTGTGGCGTTAGTTGCACAGCTGAGCTTTCAATATCTGATGACATTTGAACTTTTACTACACACACTATACTGCTGTTTACTTGGATTTTAAGAGGTTCAATGGCCTAAACAGTGGTAGTCAAATACAGCGATTCCTGTCATATACTATGTAGAGAGCTATTCCAAAGTCATCAACATCTTCATATACTTGATTTAATCTTTGACTGGTCTATCTTCATCACAAAATCACTAACTTAATATCTGGAAATTATCTATCTTAATCACAAAAATCACTGATTATCCAGAACTTGCCTGCCTTAATCACAAAATCACTGATTATCTAGGACTTGTTCTTTGCTTGATCACAAAAAAGCACACCCAAAAAAATCCTATTATCTAGAAAGTGTCTATTTTAAATACCAAAATGACTGATTATTCGAGAACTTGTATGATAATTTTCTACTGTAATCACAAAAATCAGTGATTAATCTATCTTAATCACAAAAATAATAGATTTCATTAATGTTGTCAGTTTCCTTGTGAAACTTATTTTTAATGTGTTAACAAAGTTTTGGAATTTCTACACAAAAACCGGATCGAAAGAAGTCCATCTCTGGTTTGGTGGTTATCAGAGTTTATCGACATTTACCACCATGATTCACTTAACAAGATACTAGGTTTAACGCTTCATCACACCACACAAAAATTACAATGTCTGTGGAGTTTTCACGAGTGGGAGTGTCTTGTGACATGCTAACCATCATGTAACAGAGTTCCCTCCCCTGGTTATCATACAGGCTATCTAGTCAGGCTGTAGGTGATATTTTTTGTGTCCTCATGTCAACTGTCATATATCTGACTCAATGGGAAATCGTAATTACTTATCAGTGTATTGACCTCATTGCTGACAGGTGCTTGTTTTCATGAACAGGTATCGTCACTGCTCCGTCGAAGCATGACCTTAGGGAATTCACTTTTTATCTACACCACTGAACACTGATTGATATCACGGTATGGTGATTTAAAAAAAAAATATATATATATATATATGAATTAAAAAAAATGTTTGTGACAAGTAATGTAATATACCTTATTACCGATCTATACCATGCTTATATAGTTATAAACGATCGCACAATGTAAAGATGAAAACAATGGCCAACGATTTTATGTGAAATCTAGAAATTTTGTTTGAATATCATTTTCAGGTTGCTATTGGGTTTAAGGTTTATAACACATCCAATTTACAAATTGATAATATGGTAAAATAGGAAAACTTAGAAATCTTATGTATTGATTAGTTAATTGAGATTCAAACTCTATTGATTGATAACCTTTTACTATATACCTGTACAAACATCTTATATTAGGGGTAGGTGAGTCAGGTGGGTGAAGTGTGTTACCCATGTCTGTAGCATCCTGTTTTTTAACAACGCTTCCCTGTCAATATTTATTATTGAAAAGTCAACCTTAACCTTTTTAATGTTTATCTGAAAACCTCCAGACAGTGATTCTGTATTAAATTCCGCTGCTGAATTCAGTTATGTTCATGATCAAGGCGTCTGAATTTTGAAATTCTTAATCTTTTTAGCCATCATTAATGAAGCGGTTATTTGAAGCCTCCTTTTACTTCAAATTATTCAACTGCCTTGAGATAACTAGGTTTGACTACCTTATCTGACAAATTAATTAAATATACTTCTATATTTTTTCTCAGAAAGCATCATCCTCATAGTAGGTTTGTCACTTGGCTTTTTTTTGTTTGTGTCCTATATTGATATACTTGATGTAGTCAAGGTTATATAAATAAGGTGTGCTAGGTTTAATGGTGGAGGAATTCCAATGTCTCCAGAGAAAAATCACCAACCCACGGCCAGTGCCTGGCAACTGTTACACAGAGATTGGTAGATTGTTAGATACAGGAACCACTTGGTTAACATAGCCTTGTTTTAGTGTCGTCTGCCAAGGTGTTGGTGAGACGATACATAGGGATTGTATTTATATGGCGTCAATATGTGGTTTGGGGTCGTTCCTCTCACAAACTATATTAGGTAAAACAGCTTAACATGGAATGTAGATTATCACAAGTCAACACTGAAAAGACCAATTTATTTTCAGCATTTTAGAGGTTTAAAACATTTTTGTTTTTGGTCAGATGTAGAAAATTTTGATGTCAACGTTTTGCAATTAGATTATTTTTGGACAAACTTGGATCAATGTTGTATTTTAAAGTGCACAGTTCTTTTCTTGATTGTATTATGCATTTAGATTGAGGGTATTTAGCTACAAAAAAAAACCTTGTATTTATTAAACTAGCAAAGAGAAGAGCTCATTGTTAAGGATTGGTTATGAGGTTAGATTCTTGACAAAATAAAGATGGGGGGAAAACATTTTTATCTTGTGTGCTAATTTTCTTGTCAATTGTGTATCAGATTCATTAACAAAGCAGAAATAGGATATACACATAAATACATGTAATTCTTATTAAAGTACAAAGAGACATGTGTAAAAGACCTTGACCTGCTTTGCTTTGAATAGAGGTTTATAAAAAAGAAATATCAAGATTACAATCATACATGTCTACTGCAGTTTTGTTTAGTGGCAGATTTAGTCATTATCATCTTTAATCCTTATTTTCCTTGCTAATTTTAAACAGGAAGCTTTATATGTTAAGTTTCTGATAATACTGGGTAATGTAGATGTAGGATATAAATCAATCGTTTCTCCTCCTCAATTCATATATAGTTAAGTAGTATATGATATATAGTGGCTCCAGTTGTTTTACATATGCTGTCCAAGTAGCAGGTTGGATCTAGTTACTAGACACTCCTTGTTGAGTAATACAATTGTTTTATCAGTTGTGGTATTTTGTAAGGTCACACAGACATACAAGGTCCTGTTCCCGCATGTTGAACTTTGAGAAGGATGCATTACAGCACATTACTGCTCCTTATGTTTAACAACCAGGAAATATTTTGGAGATGTTAATGTGATATGAAATAGATTGCTGTATTTAAAAGATTTCAATCAAAAATTAGAAAGAGTTGCATTAAATTATGTAAATGTTTTATGTTTAACATCTGGTGTAGGGTATACATAATTTTCTGTAGTGGCTGAGTGTCCAACATTACATACCCTAGTCATCCACTTCTTGGCAGCAGTGGCTGAGTGGTTAAGGTGTCCAACATTACACCCCTAGTCATCCACTTCTTGGAACAGTGGCTGATATTACAGTTGTGGTATTTTGTAAGGTCACACAGACATACAAGGTCCTGTTCCGCATGTGAACTTTGAGAAGGATGCATTACAGCACATTACTGCTCCTTATGTTTAACAACCAGGAAATATTTTGGAGATGTTAATGTGATATGAAATAGATTGTTGTATTTAAAAGATTTCAATCAAAAATTAGAAAGAGTTGCATTAAATTATGTAAATGTTTTATGTTTAACATCTGGTGTAGGGTATACATAATTTTCTGTAGTGGCTGAGTGTCCAACATTATACCCCTAGTCATCCACTTCTTGGCAGCAGTGGCTGAGTGGTTAAGGTGTCCAACATTACACCCCTAGTCATCCACTTCTTGGCAACAGTGGCTGAATGGTTAAGGTGTCCAACATTACACCCCTAGTCAACCACTTCTTGGCAGCAGTGGCTGAATGGTTAAGGTGTCCAACATTATACCTTTAACGTGACGCTACCCAAATTGGAGCGCTACCCAAAACGAACACTTTTAAAATATGTGATACAAATTTTCTGTTTACAATCAAAACTACCAATAACTGTCCTGCACAAAAATTAGGGTGCTGGAGATTAAATGTGCTTATTATCTGTATCTAAAACAGCAACAAAATGAAATTATGAAAAAAATCCAGAAAACGATGTCGTGCGACAACCCTAAAAACACCATGTATTTTAAAACAAGAAAAACAAATGCACAATGGGAAATTTTTGACAGATATGTGACTTAAATAAACTAAAAATGTTTGAACTTTAATGAAATGAATTCAAACATTTTTCATGATGTCTCTACATTTTTTAATCAGACTATATTTAGGAGGTGTTTCATATTGGGTACCTCGAACCTGCTGAAACAGGGTTCTATACCGGGCATGATTTAAAGCTCTCTATTTCAAAATATATGCACTGCTGACAAGTAAACAAATCATGAAATTAAAACTGAAGTCATCTATTTATGGAAAGTAAAGAGACAAATCTGGATTCATGCACACATCAGAATTTTTTCACAATTATCTTCAAAAATTGTTCCAATTTGGGTAGCGTCACGTTAGTCATCCACTTCTTGGCAGCAGTGGCTGAGTGGTTAAGGTGTCCAACATTATACCCCTAGTTATCCACTTCTTGGCAGCAGTGGCTGAGTGGTTAAGGTGTCCAACATTACACCCCTAGTCATCCACTTCTTGGCAGCAGTGGCTGAGTGGTTAAGGTGTCCAACATTATACCCCTAGTCATCCACTTCTTGGCAGCAGCGGCTGAGTGGTTAAGGTGTCCAATATTACACCCCTAGTCATCCACTTTTTGGCAGCAGTGGCTGAGTGGTTAAGGTGTCCAACATTATACCCCTAGTTATCCACTTCTTGGCAGCAGTGGCTGAGTGGTTAAGGTGTCCAACATTATACCCCTAGTCATCCACTTCTTGGCAGCAGTGGCTGAGTGGTTAAGGTGTCCAACATTACACCCCTAGTCATCCACTTTTTGGCAGCAGTGGGTGAGTGGTTAAGGTGTCCAACATTATACCCCTAGTCATCCACTTCTTGACAGCAGTGGCTGAGTTGTTAAGGTGTCCAACATTATACCCCTAGTTATCCACTTCTTGGCAGCAGTGGCTGAGTGGTTAAGGTGTCCAACATTATACCCCTAGTCATCCACTTCTTGGCAGCAGTGGCTGAGTGGTTAAGGTGTCCAACATTACACCCCTAGTCATCCACTTTTTGGCAGCAGCGGCTGAATGGTTAAGGTGTCCAACATTATACCCCTAGTCATCCACTTCTTGGCAGCAGTGGCTGAGTGGTTAAGGTGTCCAACATTATACCCCTAGTCATCCACTTCTGGGCAGCAGTGGCTGAGTGGTTAAGGTGTCTGATGTTCTTCCATCATCTCTTTCTGCCTCAGTGTTGTATGAAATTCACACTGCTGTTAAAGAAAAAAATAATTAGCAGTGTCTTGAGACCTATCTGCTTTCTTTAAAAATATCCTGTTTTAAAATCTGTAAGTGAGAGAGAAAGAGTAATGTGTATGGAATGCGAGATGTGCATGTGACAGACTTAAGGACTCAGAGAGGCCTATAATGTGTAGTTGAGTTCTCCATGTATCGTTGTTGCATGTCTGCAAAGTTTATTATTTCACGACCACTTATTATCCGTCCTGCTGTACATGTGCAGTTAGCAGTTACAAGTACACTGTTAGACAGGAGTGTCAAATACTTCTAGCTCTAGGTAAGATATCCCCAGGCAATATGCTATGTGCATTTCAGGGCAGAAATATATGGAGACTTATTGCTGTAGTTACAAAAAAAAACCACAAAAAAAAAAACCTATTCAAACTTGTCTGATCAGTTATAAACAATATGAATACATGTAGTTTAAGGTATGAGATATAGTCTGATGTACCTATTATATGGAGGAATCATAAGTTGTCAAACAAAAGCGACTTTCCATTTCAGTAAAGGTACATAAAGATACTTTGACTTGTTAAGGTATAGGAGAACACCAATCATCATTATGCCCACATTAAGACCATCAAATCCAGGCTACCCTAATCCATCAACCATAATTGTAGAGTTCCCATTTAGATTTGTAGGGTTTTGATTCCGTCCATCCATCACTCCTGTCTGAGTTTGTAATAGCTGGACGTCTGACTCAGGACACTGTGACTTTGGAGCTTTATGGGTATCAAATGTCGTCATAAGCAAAGATTAATCATTTCATGTAAAAGTGCATAATATTGTCTTCATAAATTGAGATTTGGTAGAACAAAGATATAGAGAATACATGGTTAGTATCTTACGATACAAGGTTTATTTTGGTGTGAGACTTAGGAAAGCCGAGATGACAAGGCTTTGCCAAGTCATCTCGGCTTTCCGTGTCGAGGATAAAATTAATTAAATAAGGATCATGCTTCCAAAAATATAGATATTAAACCAACTGCCTAATGTTTTTAACTGTTGAATGGCTCTTATAGTACAGTGAAACCTGCCTTAACGACCACCTGCTTAATTAATAAGACCACTTTCTAAGGTTCCCTTATTGTCAGTTTCAACACAATTTGGCCTGTGTATAAAGACCACTTGGCTATAAAGACCTTTCTTTCTTGGTCCATTTGGTGGTCCTTATAGACAGGTTTGACTAATATATAACTGATTCTATGTATATTCTGTTTGAATCTTTATATTGTGAAACTCTTATACCTGTTTTATGCCGGTAGTTCTTCAATTTTATGATAAGTCATATTTGTATATAACAAAAAACCCTAGATTTTGAATACGTCCACAAATGAGTACAAGTTAGAGAGATGAATTATTGCTTCATATTTTGATATTTTAACCAACACCAGAAAAATTCCATTGTTAGTGAAGACAATGTTTTACAATTCAGTTTTTGGACGTTGACGGCGGCCACCTTTGAAGTGTATATACTAGGTTATCAGTGCTTGGCCTATACATATACCCAGGGCTACACCTGACCGTGTGGGACGGTTGTTATCAGGTGTATCGGTGCTGATTACAGGTGTCTGTTGGGTATTACTACATCAGTGTCTCTCTACCTACCGGGGTAGAGGAAACCTACACCAGTGTTTAATATCATATCCCCTGTCTGACCCCTTCTGGCCACCTCATCGGTCAATTGGGGTGTTGAAATTGTATCTCTAAGACTCAGATGTAAAAGGGAGAATTTCATTCTACTTTGTATACTACATGGTAATTATTTAGTTTTACACTCCATGTCATTGGTCAGTTGGGGTGTTGAAAATGTGTTTCTTTAGACTAAGATGTAGTTTTAAACATATCAGATGAGAAGAGAATTTCACCCTAATTTGTATACGTGTAATTGTATAGTTTGACACTCTAGTGGCAATCTCTTCAGTCAGTTCAGGTGTTGAAATTGTATTTTGGACTTAAATGTACAATCAATAAATACATCAGACTAGAAAAGAGGGATTTTCTTCCTTACTCAGTATGTATGTAAGTGTCCATCTTATCTGACGTCTGTGGTGTTGAAATTTCATTTCTGGTGACTCTTATGCGTACATTTACATTAAATATATCATACTAGAGAATAGAAAATTCTACCCTGTTCTGTATATTTGTATCTGTTCTATTTGTTTGTTTTCTATCTCTTGCCACCTTAATCTAGATCGGGATCAGTTAAGAATTGTATATATAGCTGAGTATGAATTCCCCTGGAATCTCTTTACTGCAAAAAATATTACGGTGTTTAATTTGAAATACATTTATCTTAATTGTATTTCAAAATCTACAAGGAAAGGACTTATCATGTTTTATGAGAAAATATTCATATCAAAGGTTATAAAGATAAAAAAAAGATGTTTCATTCTTATGTATAGCAAGAAATGAGTGAAAGTAAGTAGTGTTTTCCATTTTGGTTGTTTCCTTCCAATATCTTAAAAATTGCAATGTTTCTTTAGAGTACACAACATGTCATTTCCAAAGATATATGTGTACTATAAAGTTGTCGGTAGATTTATGATAAAGTTCATATTAATTAATAAATGTTGTCGTTGATGTCAACAGGATGTCCATTGCATATGAACCGCTGGCATCTGTAAGGCTAAGGAAATGCTTATAATAATTTATGTTAGTTTCAGGTAAGTAAGTAAACAATGGTCAACATTTGTCCATTAATTGTCCAGGATAGTGTCGTCCATGAACGGGGCATGTGTCTGCATGTCTGTCCCATGGACTGTTGAGGACTGAGATTAGTGGTTTTAGTCTTCTGCAATCTAGAAAATTCTGAGAAAACAAAATGTAAATATATACCCCAATAAGATATCTGATATTATTCTGTGGTTAAGAAATGTCCCCTAATCCATGTATCTTATCTCAAAGATTCAGATAGAATGTAAATAAGTATTTCCTGAGTAAATGATGTGATAATATGTTATTTATTCTATTTGAGTAGGAACATAAGTACTTTTTCCTGAGAAGTTACCATCCCGAATCTATTCCAGGAGCAGGTAAAGTTCCTATCCTGTTCACCTGGCCAATTTAGAGTCAGATTTTGTAAAAAAAAACTTCACAACCAGCTCATAACCAGATTATTTTCCCAAAGAATGATATAACTTTTGGCGCTTACACTGTTTAAGGGCTTTTTACATCTGAAATTTTGTGCTGAATTTTCTGTAAGTAGTTGCTACAGCTACCAGTATTTTTATGTGTGATCAAAATCAACATTGTGTTAAAATAAAGTTGATGGGGCTGGGATATATGGTATACTACTAGATTCGGGTTGTCCCTTTGTAGACACAACAAAAGACCAACTACTCCTACTAAATTACCGGAGAGATTTCCTCAAAACTTGGTGGCAATAGTCCTTATAAAGTGCAAATGTGTATAAACTATATTGGAATAAAATACCTTTATTAAAGCGATGGAAAAGCTACTCTTAAAATATTCGAGGGATTTCAATATAGCTTGGGGGCTCCTGGATGACAGTCCTAGTTAGTTAGTTTCATTAAGAAAAAAAGGAAAAAAGATAAAAAAAAAAATTAGTTGAACAATAACAGTGGAAGACTCATAGTCACAGAGTCTGTTAGTCAGAAGTGTTACAGACTTAAGATTACTTTCACTAGTCTTGCGACCTCTCCTGACATGACCTACAGCTATGATGCGCGGTAAATACCTGGAAATCTGTCAAACCCCTGGATCACCGGGAACTCTGATCCCCCTTTATCTCTATACAGACAAACATCGGTGATTCTGTACACTGGAGCTTTGCGCCCACTCAACTTTTCCTCATACATTCTGTATACTACATGATATTGAGACAACCATGTTGACAACAACAAAAGATTTATTGCTCATGAAATCAGCTATTTCAAAGATTATGATGATTAATCTTTCTCATTGAAACTTCTATATGAAGATCTAAAGTAATGTTTCCAATTTAAAGCATGATCACAACACATTCTATTCATTTCTAGATGAACACTGTCTGCAAGTTAATTCATTTGTTGTGTTCAGGTCTGTTCTTGATAAAATATTATTACCAGTATATTACATCATGTGATTTTGATAGCCCAGCTTTAGGGTGAGCTTGTAATTGCCCTTTGACTAAAGTTTTAAGAATAAGCTTGTAGTTAAATTTTGACTTAAAAGTTTAGGATGACCATACAATTGCCCTTCACCTATAGGTTTTGGATGAGCTTGCCGTTTGACCTCCACTAAAGGTTTGGGATGAGCTTGCTGTTTGACCTTCACTAAAGGTTTGGGATGAGCTTGCTGTTTGACCTTCACTAAAGGTTTGGGATGAGCTTGCCGTTTGACCTTCACTAAAGGTTTAGGATGAGCTTGCCGTTTGACCTTCACTAAAGGTTTGGGATGAGCTTGCTGTTTGACCTTCACTAAAGGTTTAGGATGAGCTTGCTGTTTGACCTTCACTAAAGGTTTGGGATGAGCTTGCTGTTTGACCTTCACTAAAGGTTTGGGATGAGCTTGCCGTTTGACCTTCACTAAAGGTTTAGGATGAGCTTGCCGTTTGACCTTCACTAAAGGTTTGGGATGAGCTTGCTGTTTGACCTTCACTAAAGGTTTGGGATGAGCTTTTGGTTTGACCTTCACTAAAGGTTTGGGATGAGCTTGCTGTTTGAACTTCACTAAAGGTTATGATGAGCTTGATGTTTGAACTTCACGAAAAGTTTAGGATGAGCTTGCCGTTTGACTTTAACTGAGCACTAAAGGTTTTGGATGAGCTTGCCGTTTGACCTTCACTAAAGGTTTAGGATGAGCTTGCTGTTTGACCTTCACTAAAGGTTTAGGATGAGCTTGATGTTTGACCTTCACTTAAGGTTTAGGATGAGCTTTTGGTTTGACCTTCACTAAAGGTTATGATGAGCTTGCTGTTTGACCTTCACTAAAGGTTTGGGATGAGCTTGCTGTTTGACCTTCACTAAAGGTTATGATGAGCTTGATGTTTGAACTTCACGAAAAGTTTAGGATGAGCTTGCTGTTTGACTTTAACTAAAGGTTTTGGATGAGCTTGCCGTTTGACCTTCACTAAAGGTTTGGGATGAGCTTGCTGTTTGACCTTCACTAAAGGTTTGGGATGAGCTTGCTGTTTGACCTTCACTAAAGGTTTGGGATGAGCTTGCCGTTTGACCTTCACTAAAGGTTTGGGATGAGCTTGCCGTTTGACCTTCACTAAAGGTTTAGGATGAGCTTGCTGTTTGAACTTCACTAAAGGTTATGATGAGCTTGATGTTTGAACTTCACGAAAAGTTTAGGATGAGCTTGCCGTTTGACTTTAACTGAAGGTTTTGGATGAGCTTGCCGTTTGACCTTCATTAAAGGTTTAGGATGAGCTTGCTGTTTGACCTTCATTAAAGGTTTGGGATGAGCTTGCTGTTTGACCTTCACTAAAGGTTTGGGATGAGCTTGCCGTTTGACCTTCACTAAAGGTTTAGGATGAGCTTGCTGTTTGAACTTCACTAAAGGTTATGATGAGCTTGATGTTTGACCTTCACTTAAGGTTTAGGATGAGCTTTTGGTTTGACCTTCACTAAAGGTTATGATGAGCTTGATGTTTGAACTTCACGAAAAGTTTAGGATGAGCTTGCCGTTTGACTTTAACTAAAGGTTTTGGATGAGCTTGCCGTTTGACCTTCACTAAAGGTTTAGGATGAGCTTGCTGTTTGACCTTCACTAAAGGTTTAGGATGAGCTTGCCGTTTGTCCTTCACTTAAGGTTTAGGCTGAGATTGCTATTTGACCATCACTAAAGGTTTAGGATGAGCTTGTCCTTTAACCTTCACTAAAGGTTTAGGATGAGCTTGCCGTTTGACCTTCACTAAAGGTTTACGATGAGCTTGTCCTTTGACCTTCACTAAAGGTTTAGGATGAGCTTGTCCTTTGACCTTCACTAAAGGTTTACGATGAGATTGTCCTTTGACCTTCACTAAAGGTTTAGGATGAGCTTGTCCTTTGACCTTCACTAAAGGTTTAGGATGAGCTTGTCTTCTGACCTTCATTAAAGGTTTAGGATGAGCTTGTCCTTTGACCTTCACTTAAGCTTTAGGATGAGCTTTTGGTTTGACCTTCACCAAAGGTTATGATGAGCTTGATGTTTGAACTTCACGAAAAGTTAAGGATGAGCTTGCCGTTTGACTTTAACTAAAGGTTTTGGATGAGCTTGCCGTTTGACCTTCACTAAAGGTTTAGGATGAGCTTGCTGTTTGACCTTCACTAAAGGTTTAGGATGAGCTTGCCGTTTGTCCTTCACTTAAGGTTTAGGCTGAGATTGCTGTTTGACCATCACTAAAGGTTTAGGATGAGCTTGTCCTTTGACCTTCACTAAAGGTTTAGGATGAGCTTGCCGTTTGACCTTCACTAAAGGTTTACGATGAGCTTGTCCTTTGACATTCACTAAAGGTTTAGGATGAGCTTGTCCTTTGACCTTCACTAAAGGTTTAGGATGAGATTGTCCTTTGACCTTCACTAAAGGTTTAGGATGAGCTTGTCCTTTGACCTTCACTAACGGTTTAGGATGAGCTTGTCTTCTGACCTTCACTAACGGTTTAGGATGAGCTTGTCTTCTGACCTTCATTAAAGGTTTAGGATGAGCTTGTCCTTTGACCTTCACTAAAGGTTTAGGATGAGCTTGATGTTTGACCTTGACTTTGAACATAGATTTGACTGTCAAAAATGTCTCACCTTGAAAATTTATTTACTATTGTCTGTTAATTGATATAAGATATTGAAATATACCATATTCAACTCATTAAGTATCCCTTTCCCTATAAGCTCCCCACCCCTTTAATTGAGACCTCAATTTCACTTACGTTGACTTAAAGGTAGGTTTCGCCCAATGAAATATAAAGACTACGAAATTGAAATTTATCCTATACATAGATATAATCTTCAGATTATTTTCAATGCATACAGCGAACGATATGGGTGGTCAGTTGCCTAGCTTGACCAGGAAAATACTCCTCTAAAAATAGAGCGAAGTCAAGCTTTACATAGAATATGACGTATTTTTTCCAAAACGAGGCCGCAGCAACAAACGGAAGCGTGCAACAAAATGTCAAATAGAAGTGACAGTCTTGCCACGGCATGTTTAGTTAAAAAACAACAACAACAAATCGAATTGCGAGGGACTGTTTATACATATCATATAATCTAAAACACTCATGTTACTTACATACGCTCGCTAACTTTGTACACCAAATATACATGTAGTTAGTCTGCGGTTGTTTGTGCGCTGGCATATGTGTTGAAATTTAACTCACCACGTGCAATACCGTTACACGAGTCCCAACAGATCCCGGCAAGTTCCGCTTGAGATGTGGCTTCTGTTTCTTCTATTGCTACATGCCATCTCTGAATTCAATTCCCTATAGATATCCTAGGGTGCTACCGAATCCATTATAATTTCCTCCACTTTGTTGCCGATTCAGATATATTTTTTTCATCTCACACACTTTCGTTCAGCCATTTTGTTTACTTTAAGTGCGTGACAATGCGCATGCGCCAAACTTCGACAACACAATCCATCGCAGCTTCATTTGCATATTATTTTGTCTGACGGACACCGTAATAAATCAAGGAATTCCTTCAATTTTGGATTCAAGACACATTTGTTCAATCTCAAACACATAAAAAAATTAAATTGAGATATTTTAATATGTTTTTTCATCTTTTCTTCCGCTTATCGAATTTCACAAAAAAATATTTATTTGGTTTGGCGAAACCTACCTTTAAATACAGACTGATACTATGAAAACCATGTACTTCAGTGAATTAGCTGCTTACTCTGTGTAATACTTTTGTGAAATTTCAGTCCAAATTTGGTCATATTTAAAAAAAAAAAAAAAAAAAAAAAAAAACTGCTCTGGGCGCTCACTGGGTCGAATACAAGCGTACGAAATGGGATTTCCTTGTTTTTCAAACAGATTGCTTGTCCTAATTCTTTTAGAATATGTTTTAGTATAGCATTTTATAAACCTTTCATTTCTGTCCTATTTATGTAACTATACTGATTTAAGTTTTTAACTTTGAGGTTTGTCATGCCTTTATTTTATGTACATAACTAGATTGGTGACAGATGTATATAAGTTTTTAACTTTGAGGTTTGTCATGCCTTTATTTTATGTACATAACTAGATTGGTGACAGATGTATATGAGTAATTTGTAAATGAGGTCGTTTGAGGTGACCTACTCAAAACAAACTTGTAGTTTAGGGGTCATCTACGGTCAGCGTAGGACTGTCACAAGTAGAAGGCACTTACATAATTACCCTTGGGGGGAAAGAAATATTGAATTGTCAATGTTAGTGCTAGCAATTTATATGTAAAACCCGAGGAATTAAATACAAATATCAATACTGGATGAACCCGATATGGCATGGCTGGAACAAGTTTTAATGTTATGGTTGTAAAACTTTGTGATTTTGTTGTTTGTCAGAGTTTACGTTATACATTAAAAATGAAAACAGGATTTTTGGCTAGAATAAACATATATAGGCCATAATTTAAACCATAAATCTGCTCGAGGCTGACTTTTATAAGTTACCTAGAATAATATTATTAAAATGGAGCTGGGATATTACACATTAACATGTCCATACTTAGGTGTATTGTACAATTAAATAATGTGTCTATTTTAAAAGAGAACTCGGTTATATACTATATGGACAACATGCATAGTGGTAAAACTTTACTTCTGTTATCCAAAGTACACATACCACATGTTACAGGTAGCTCTACTGTATATACAGAGTTATCTCCCCTTGAAAGTAAGTAAAATGGTAGATATTGATTTTATGTCATTAGTTTATATGCCAAAATTATGTTTGTTTCTCCGAAAAAAATATTATGTAACCTTCAAACACATGACTTCAACAATCAATATCTATCTTTAAAAGAAGATAACTCTAATGTGCAAATTTTGAAATGCCTATTGAGTTGGCTGGTTACTGGTTGTTTTTTAAACAATCAGATTTTAAGGTTGCAGTTGATTATCAAACGTTCATAACAATTTGGCTTCAGCTAGGATTTCAGAGATAAAAGCAAAACAACCATTGATTATTACATATCTCTTTATCATACCCTACATTTTGAGTCCTGTTGTATTCCAGAGAAGATTTATACCTAATAAATTTCTAGTGATAGGTATAGTTTAGTATGTTCCTGTTTGAAATATGCTTCAAGAAATTACAAACGATAACTGTGGCCATTATAAGATGTCAAAATTGAGATCAGGGGAGATAATAAATCTAGTATTTAAATTGATTCAAGATGGTCTTGTGAACAGTCTATCTGTGCCTCCAAATTCCAGCTACCTAATATTAATTTAAGAACATGGATATTGGAGAACAATTTTCCTATTGACTACACTGCAGGCATAACTGTTACTATTATATACAGGTAATTCTTGTATCAAAACTCATATTAAAGGGAGATAATCTGGTATCCAAATCCAGATTGAGTCAAGAAGGTCTGACAGCCAGTCTTACCATGTACCTCCCAGCTTTTGTATTGATATGTTTGGACATGCCTGCTATTTATTGGTGCTCTATACTGGGTGGGCCGGAGTTATATTGATGGGCCATTAGGTTGTAACATGAGATAATAACTATATATAGGGATACACGGACAAGGTTTAATATGGTTGTCTATTATAGTGTATATTGAGTGTTCAAGACCTGCCAAGTTCGTCATTGATTCATTATGATAAAAAATATGTTATAAATAAGGGAAAACATAAAAAGATTTTTAAAATAAACAATAACAGCTGTATTGTAAAAAGAGGATAGAGTATCACATGATATTTTAGAGATCGATGTAAGCCCTATTTTTGTTAACACTTTTTTTAGACTTAGCATTTTAGATTAAGATTCAACTGTTTTTGCTGACATATTTATTTTAGGACACCATATTAACCAAAATAGATAGGATTGCCGAGAGATACGTACATGTATATGTACATCTGACAGGTAAATCTCAGGTAAATTTGAAACAGTGATATTATAGTAATCAATCTTTCTCCTTACTTTTTGTAAGTGCTATACTTGTCAGACTGAGCGGCAAACTTGGACCAGGAAGGGCTGAACTGTGAAAAGGTTCCTGTTGATAGACATTTGCCTGTGTAAACCTCGAGGATTTGGACAGACAAATATTGACCAATCTATACTTTACACCTGAGTCATACCGCAGTAAAACTAGCTACAATTGATAGCTACCTAGTCGGTACGACCACGCCTGACAATTTAAGTACGATCTGTTATCGAGGGGGTAGTGCCATATATTTTCAATACTTTTCTAGGCTATACATGAAATCACTTTTATGTATGAAGGACACGCCTTCTACATTATCTGTGTATAGAAAATTCTATTCTTACAATATCCTTGATATTTTACCTATGTTCTTTTCTATGCTATTTTTGGATATTTTTAACACATACTATATATATGATTATTAATTATCTTAGACTCAACCATACATGTTTAATATCGTAATTTCCAACATTATTTTTAGATTCATGCGTTAATATAGTATGCAATATATACATTTGTCTAAAAAAATAAGATGTTCAAAAAAATTGATATCATATCCAAATTTAGAAAGTTTGTGTAGATGCAAAACATTATTGCTTACATCATTGTTTAATAACATACTTTATGTGAAGAGATATACAAATTATGATTTAAAGCAGTAGAAATGAAGAGAGTCGGGGCACTTGACATGAATGTGTATTTTCCCTACATTGATTTCCCAAACAATTTACATATGATTTTACACAATGGTAGATGACAGGGCCTTTTTTATTGGCGTTATAGATGGTTATTACTTTTTTGCCATAGAAATAATGAAAATAAGGACAAAATATCCTAACTTTTTCCAAGAATAGTCATTAGGATTGATATATTTTGATTTAGTGACAACAAATTTTATCAAATAGCATAATATATGTCACTAATGTGGCTGTGTCATTATAGTGACAGCAGAGAATATGTTACATTTATACAACCTTGACGATATATGGCATGAGTCTATTACATGGTATTGTCTAAAATTGTTGTGTATATACTTTCTAGCAATTGTAGTTAAAGAGACATATGTTAATTGATAAGTAACTGTATAATGTAATGGAAATCAAGTTTCAAAATGCCTATTAAGTGTGTGAGTTAACATATCTAGTGTTTTACTTAAGTGTATTTCCATGTACAACACTACATTATTTTACCTAGACTCCAGAAAAACACAAGAAAAGTTGATGAACTTTTGACTTTGAATCCAGAAAATATTGTTAAAAAGTTTCTAAGAAAGTAATTGGTTTCAACAAAAAAAGATCACTGTAAAGTCTATAATGTTAATACTCAACATTTCTATTTTCTTATGAAATATCCTTTCATGTCAGTTCTATAGCTGTGGGATGCAATTGCAACCTCAAATAATTTGCATTTATGTAGATATAAATGCATAAACAGTCAATCTTGTCTATAACGACTACCCAATGACCAAGCAAAATGGTCTTCGTAGCCATATGTGGTCTTAATGCACAGGGCAAATTGTGTCTTTATACAGAGGTGGTCGCTAAGTCAGGTTTCACTGTAGATAACATATAAAGAAGCATGATATAGTGAAATAAAGGTAGAAGCTTGACTGGAGGCTAGGTGTGCTACTTAAACCCAGGGGACATTACACTGACTCTAGGGGGAGATAACCATGTCATTACATATGACGATACATGTCCCCTTAATGTTTGTGACATACCAGGGTGACATTACACAGAGATAATGAGAGAGGTAACAGTGTAATTACATTGGCCAATATATCTGGTTATGTCCCTGTAATGTTTGTGTCCAGATTCCAAGGGCCTACTGAACAAACAGTCAATGGCCATAAAAACCACACAGCTCTATTCAGGAGTCAGCACTAAGTCAAATATCCTCGTTACCTTTACCAGGTGTCAACTACCACTATTTCTAGTGCTTTGAACTTGTGGTCAGTTTAAAGACACTTTTGATAAAGAATTTCGAATTAGAAACTAGAGCTGAGCTTAGAAAAAAACATATATTGTCAGAATAAAATTATTCAAAAGTTTCTCACTTGAATTAAGTTAGAACAAGGAAATTGGTATCTTAAAAGAACATTACAATTTGTACATATATCAGAAAAAACCCAGTTCTAATGGAAATTAGATCAGCCGGTTTTACTGTGATATGCCAGAAAAGCCCATGGTGGTGAAATGCGTGTGAAATGTGCAAACTCGCTCGCTGTCCGCCATTCTAATTATGGTCAAACATCTTGTATGCCGAACCATGTCCCTTGCTCGTAGAGTAATGCTACTTTTGTCTAGAACTGCTCGAATCGCTCTGACCGTAGTGTGTTTACCTTATTAGGTGAATTATCTTGCCTAAAAATCATTTTATCACCTCAAACGTGGCTATGTAGTTCATTTGCTTAACGTGCGTGACTTTGGCTTGGATATGGGTACAGCGTACATCTTGTACCTGCTTAATCGTGTTGATCAACGATTTGTAATTACAATGATATCAATAAAAATACTAAACATTGACGTGGAATTTGTCAATAATTTATGTCATATGTTTCATAAGAAATGTAGAACAATACATTTATGCTATATTTTGCTTCTTGGTTATGTAAAAGAATTAGCCAGTATTAGCCTGAGTGAATTGTCCCTTTAAGTTAGAACAAGGAAATTGGTATCTTAAAAGATTGATGATTTTGTCGTTGTAAGAAAAACATTAGTGCCCCATCTTAGCTAGCCAAGGTTTCTGATTACATTGCATCTACAAACTCGTGGAGTTTAACATAATCAGAAGCCTTGGCCAGGAAAGATAATAGTGCCCAGGGAGCTTGAATATTTGAAATAAATAAGGGGACGCTTAATTAATAGACCCAAATTTGGACTGGCCTCTCATAAAATTGTTGCAATATTTAAAGTGATAGTCACTAAAAAGTCTTTTTGAAAAGAAAATTAAGAAAAAAAAAAGATATACATGTATATAATATATAAAGCCTAGCTGATCTATAAACCATTAAGTAAGCAATATGGATAAAAGAAATATAAAATCATATTTTTACAAAGTCAATTAAATGAACTGAATTAAAATCTGAACCTTTTGGACTAAGTTTAATGTATTCAGGAATATGTACACATATGTAGATATGAAGCCTACATTGATCTGCGTTTATTCAGGTCCAGGTGTTGCAGAATCTGAATCATAGCGATGGTGACAAAACTGTTGATCCCGAAATAGAAACAGCTGTCATCGTCATCATCGGCTTGGTTCCAACATTTTCTGTATTGTAGAATTATAAAGCGTTAGTGTCAGCACAGTTTAAATTACTAGATCTGACACTGATTGAATACCTATGTAATATGAAATAGTGATATTTTATGTATTTCATAGCTTTAGGCGTGGTCTCATTATTCAAATGCTTCCATACGTGTAATAATAAAAAATCTATAATGTAATGTATATGAGAGAAATGGTAAAACAAGATCCTGACAATATGTATATACAATATTTAACCTAATAAGCACACAACGTGCTTAAAAAATTGAAACAAATTTAGACTGGCTTTTCATAAAATTATCCTACAAAGTAGGTCATAAATCCATATGCAAAAGAAATCAGAAAGGAAACCAACACAGTTTTCATATTTTCAGTCTGCATTCAATTTGAATTAAGTGAAATTGAAGCCTAAAAGGGAGGGGTGCTTATATCGAATACGGTAAGCTAATAATTGTTAGATAGCCTTCAGTTCTTCCTTCCAAATTTTTAGGTATAGTAATATAATGTGCCTTATAATACATCTAATTCTTGGTGCTATTTGTCTTGTGAAGGTCTTGATATATAAACATGATTTATAACAGTAAAACTTTCTGTATTCTGAAACAAATGTATTCTTCGCAAAAATAATGAAAGCGCTTAATATTCCTCCGATATTATTTTGACATGGATTTATTTCAATCTATCACAATAGTTTTTTTTAAGCAAATAGGATTCAGAATTTTGAAGAGAAATATTTCACATAGTATTTAGATACTTCTAAGGAATTCTGTGCATAATGTATGATAAAATTAGCTCTCCAGACCTTACACCTACATACCTTGTACCTGTCAAAACTGGTCCTTGTCTTATCAAGATCCCTGTCTGTTCCAGCTAAATTATATGGCAATTTCAAATACCTTCTTAATTACAGTAATTAAAAAGAATTTAATTAGAAAACCTGCTTATACCTGCCAATAATGCAGGTTTGATGACATTTGCTGTAGACAAGTTACAATGTACAACAGATGATGCAGTGTAAGAACGACATCATGGAATACATTAACGAAAACATTGCAGTCTAACGCTGTACAGTGTAATGTGTGCGTGCGGATGGTGCACTCATATTTGGGATCCATGTGTTGGAGCAGTTTCTGAGTTCTTCAGGAAACTGTTCAAGGGTTTGACCCGATAATAAACCTTTTATTTGCCATAAGCCTGTACATGTGGCATTATACATCTAGAATTTCTATTACTTATTATTTAAACCTGCATCCAAGGATATTCTGTCTAGTATAACAATTATTTACATATATCGTTTTGCAATTTAAAATACTATAAAAAAGCTGACTTAGTTATCTTTCATCAATCTTTTATCAAAATGATAGATTTTAGCATGGTGTTGTCATAGGAAGGTTGTATAGTACAGTTAAAGTGTTTATATTTAGATGGTGGATGTAGGTCAGTGGTTTTCTCCTGGTTCTCTGATTTTCCTCCATCTCTGAAGCTGGAAGATCCTTGAAAGCCACTGTAACAGGAGGTCAAGGACATTAGCTATAGGCTATTGTAAGGTTTCTGGTTGGTTTGTTTGTACAGTAAAGTAGTTGAAGGTTATCTGCCCAAGTCTCTGTATCTATTCCCTCTACATCCTGGAGGAGATTGCCACTTACTTTGTTGGGTGAGCAAGATATTGTGTGTACTTGCATGTCAATCATATTTCACCTTGAAAATCAATATGTGTGTATATTATATGGTGGAAAAGGTGTGTCTGTCATGTACGCAGTAATGTGATTTGTCTTAGTCTTCTATATGCAGAGAGAAAAAAACCAGATACTTCTAACCGATCTTGGAGTCATTAATTATGAGGGGTAGATACTTTAAAACCTACCTCGGGTCTAGTTGCCAGGTATTGAGCATATTGATTACATGATTTTCCTCAGGGTACGATGGGTTTTCCCCAACTCGTACATAAAATGTCTTTAAATGACCTGCACCTTTTACTGGATGTTTAACAAATCAAACTCACATCCTTGTATGTCTTTATAAACAGGGATCATTTGTGATATAGGACCAACTCTCAACTCCTGATCAGTGTGACAGTGAGTGTTGTTTGTAGATCCTGATCAGGGTGACAGTGAGTGTGGTCCTGATCAGTTGTAGATCCTGATCAGGGTGACAGTGAGTGTTGTTTGTAGATCCTGATCAGGGTGACAGTGAGTGTGGTTTGTGGATCCTGATCAAGATGACAGTGAGTGATGGTGTTGTAGATCCTGACAGTGAGTGTGTGGTTTGTGGATCCTGATCAGGGTGACAGTGAGTGTGGTTTGTGGATCCTGATCAGGGTGACAGTGAGTGTTGTTTGTAGATCCTGATCAGGGTGACAGTGAGTGTGGTTTGTGGATCCTGATCAGGGTGACAGTGAGTGTGGTTTGTGGATCCTGATCAGGGTGACAGTGAGTGTGGTTTGTGGATCCTGATCAATCATGACGCAGGTGAGTGTGTTTGTGGATCCTGATCAGGGTGACAGTGAGTGTGGTTTGTGGATCCTGATCAGGGTGACAGTGAGTGTGGTTTGTGGATCCTGATCAGGGTGACAGTGAGTGTGGTTTGTGGATCCTGATCAGGGTGACAGTGAGTGTTGTTTGTGGATCCTGATTGTGACAGTGAGTGTTGTTTGTGGATCCTGATCAGGGTGACAGTGAGTGTTGTTTGTGGATCCTGATCAGGGTGACAGTGATGTGTGGTTTGTGGATCCTGATCAGGGTGACAGTGAGTGTGGTTTGTGTGACATGATGTGTTGTGATCCTGATCAGGTGACAGTGAGTGTGGTTTGGATCCTGATCAGGGTGACAGTGAGTGTGGTTTGTGGATCCTGATCAGGGTGACAGTGAGTGTGGTTTGTGTGGATCCTGATCAGGGTGACAGTGATGTTGTTTTGTGGATCCTGATCAGGGTGACAGTGAGTGTGGTTTGTGGATCCTGATCAGGGTGACAGTGAGTGTGGTTTGTGGATCCTGATCAGGTGACAGTGAGTGTTGTTTGTGGATCCTGATCAGGGTGACAGTGAGTGTGTTTGTGGATCCTGATCAGGGTGACAGTGAGTGTTGTTTGTGGATCCTGATCAGGGTGACAGTGAGTGTTGTTTGTGGATCCTGATCAGGTGACAGTGAGTGTTGTTTGTGGATCCTGATCAGGGTGACAGTGAGTGTTGTTTGTGGATCCTGATCAGGGTGACAGTGAGTGTGGTTTGTGAGTGCAGTGTGTGGTTTGTGGATCCTGATCAGGGTGACAGTGAGTGTTGTTTGTGGATCCTGATCAGGGTGACAGTGAGTGTTGTTTGTGGATCCTGATCAGGTGACAGTGAGTGTGGTTTGTGGATCCTGATCAGGGTGACAGTGAGTGTTGTTTGTGGATCTGATCAGGGTGCTGGTTTGTGGATCCTGATCAGGGTGACAGTGAGTGTGGTTTGTGGATCCTGATCAGAGTGACAGTGAGTGTGGTTTGTGGATCCTGATCAGGGTGACAGTGAGTGTGGTTTGTTGTGTTTGTGGATCCTGATCAGTGTGTTTTGTGGTGACAGTGAGTGTGGTGTTTGTGGATCCTGATCAGGGGTGACAGTGAGTGTTGTTTGTGGATCCTGATCAGGTGTGACAGTGAGTGTTGTTTGTGGATCCTGATCAGGTGACAGTGAGTGTGTTGTTTGTGGATCCTGATCAGGGTGACAGTGAGTGTGTTTGTGGATCCTGATCAGGGTGACAGTGAGTGTGGTTTGTGGATCCTGATCAGGGTGACAGTGAGTGTGGTTGTGTTTGGGTGGTGTGTGTTTGTGGATCCTGATCAGGGTGACAGTGAGTGTTGTTTGTGGATCCTGATCAGGGTGACAGTGAGTGTTGTTTGTGGATCCTGATCAGGGTGGACAGTGAGTGTGGTTTGTGGATCCTGATCAGGGTGACAGTGAGTGTTGTTTGTGGATCCTGATCAGGGTGACAGTGAGTGTGTTTGTGGATCCTGATCAGGGTGACAGTGAGTGTTGTTTGTGGATCCTGATCAGGTGACAGTGAGTGTTGTTTGTGGATCCTGATCAGGGTGACAGTAGTAGTGTGGTTTGTGGATCCTGATCAGGGTGACAGTGAGTGTTGTTTGTGGATCCTGATCAGGGTGACAGTGAGTGTTGTTTGTGGATCCTGATCAGGGTGACAGTGAGTGTGTTTTGTGGATCCTGATCAGGGTGACAGTGAGTGTTGTTTGTGGATCCTGATCAGGGTGACAGTGAGTGTGGTTTGTGGATCCTGATCAGGGTGACAGTGAGTGTTGTTTGTGGATCCTGATCAGGGTGACAGTGAGTGTTGTTTGTGGATCCTGATCAGGGTGACAGTGAGTGTGGTTTGTGGATCCTGATCAGGGTGACAGTGAGTGTTGTTTGTGGATCCTGATCAGGGTGACAGTGAGTGTGGTTTGTGGATCCTGATCAGGGTGACAGTGAGTGTTGTTTGTGGATCCTGATCAGGTGACAGTGAGTGTTGTTTGTGGATCCTGATCAGGGTGACAGTGAGTGTTGTTTGTGGATCCTGATCAGGGTGACAGTGAGTGTTGTTTGTGGATCCTGATCAGGGTGACAGTGAGTGTTGTTTGTGGATCCTGATCAGGGTGACAGTGAGTGTGGTTTGTGGATCCTGATCAGGGTGACAGTGAGTGTTGTTTGTGGATCCTGATCAGGGTGACAGTGAGTGTTGTTTGTGGATCCTGATCAGAGGTGACAGTGAGTGTTGTTTGTGGATCCTGATCAGGGTGACAGTGAGTGTGGTTTGTGGATCCTGATCAGGGTGACAGTGAGTGTGGTTTGTGGATCCTGATCAGGGTGACAGTGAGTGTTGTTTGTGGATCCTGATCAGGGTGACAGTGAGTGTGTTGTTTGTGGATCCTGATCAGTGACAGTGAGTGTTGTTTGTGGATCCTGATCAGGGTGACAGTGAGTGTTGTTTGTGGATCCTGATCAGGGTGACAGTGAGTGTTGTTTGTGGATCCTGATCAGGTGACAGTGTGGTTTGTGGATCCTGATCAGGGTGACAGTGAGTGTGGTTTTGTGGATCCTGATCAGGGTGACAGTGAGTGTTGTTTGTGGATCCTGATCAGGGTGACAGTGAGTGTTGTTTGTGGATCCTGATCAGGGTGACAGTGAGTGTTGTTTGTGGATCCTGATCAGGGTGACAGTGAGGTGACAGTGAGTGTGGATTAAGTGAGTATGTTTTGTGGATCCTGATCAGGGTGACAGTGAGTGTGGTTTGTGGATCCTGATGGGTTGTACAGTGAGTGTGGTTGTTTGTGGATCCTGATCAGAGTGACAGTGAGTGTGGTTTGTGGATCCTGATCAGAGTGACAGTGAGTGTGTTTGTGGATCCTGATCAGGGTGACAGTGAGTGTGTTTGTGGATCCTGATCAGGGTGACAGTGAGTGTTGTTTGTGGATCCTGATCAGGGTGACAGTGAGTGTGGTTTGTGGATCCTGATCAGGGTGACAGTGAGTGTTGTTTGTGGATCCTGATCAGGGTGACAGTGAGTGTTGTTGTTGTGGATCCTGATCAGGTGACAGTGAGTGTGGTTTGTGGATCCTGATCAGGGTGACAGTGAGTGTTGTTTGTGGATCCTGATCAGGGTGACAGTGAGTGTGTTGTTTGTGGATCCTGATCAGGGTGACAGTGAGTGTGGTTTGTGGATCCTGATCAGGGTGACAGTGAGTGTTGTTTGTGGATCCTGATCAGGGTGACAGTGAGTGTGGTTTGTGGATCCTGATCAGGGTGACAGTGAGTGTGGTTTGTGGATCCTGATCAGGGGACAGTGAGTGTGGTTTGTGGATCCTGATCTGGGTGACAGTGAGTGTGGTTTGTGGATCCTGATCAGGGTGACGTGAGTGTTTGTGGATCCTGATCAGGTGACAGTGAGTGTGGTTTGTGGATCCTGATCAGGGTGACAGTGAGTGTGGTTTGTGGATCCTGATCAGGGTGACAGTGAGTGTTGTTTGTGGATCCTGATCAGTGAAGTGAGTGTGATCAGGGTGACAGTGAGTGTGGTTTGTGGATCCTGATCAGGGTGACAGTGAGGTGGTTTGTGGATCCTGATCAGGGTGACAGTGAGTGTGGTTTGTGGATCCTGATCAGGGTGACAGTGAGTGTGGTTTGTGGATCCTGATCAGGGTGACAGTGAGTGTTGTTTGTGGATCCTGATCAGGGTGACAGTGAGTGTGGTTTGTGGATCCTGATCAGGGTGACAGTGAGTGTTGGTTTGTGGATCCTGATCAGGGTGACAGTGAGTGTGGTTTGTGGATCCTGATCAGGGTGACAGTGAGTGTGGTTTGTGGATCCTGATCAGGGTGACAGTGAGTGTTGTTTGTGGATCCTGATCAGGGTGACAGTGAGTGTGGTTTGTGGATCCTGATCAGGGTGACAGTGAGTGTTGGTTTGTGGATCCTGATCAGGGTGACAGTGAGTGTTGTTTGTGGATCCTGATCAAGGTGACAGTGAGTGTTGTTTGTGGATCCTGATCAGGGTGACAGTGAGTTGTTGTTTGTGGATCCTGATCAAGGTGACAGTGAGTGTTGTTTGTGGATCCTGATCAGGGTGACAGTGAGTGTTGTTTGTGGATCCTGATCAGGGTGACAGTGAGTGTGGTTTGTGGATCCTGATCAAGGTGACAGTGAGTGTTGTTTGTGGATCCTGATCAGGGTGACAGTGAGTGTGGTTTGTGGATCCTGATCAGGGTGACAGTGAGTGTTGTTTGTGGATCCTGATCAGGGTGACAGTGAGTGTGGTTTGTGGATCCTGATCAAGGTGACAGTGAGTGTTGTTTGTGGATCCTGATCAGGGTGACAGTGAGTGTGGTTTGTGGATCCTGATCAAGGTGACAGTGAGTGTTGTTTGTGGATCCTGATCAAGGTGACAGTGAGTGTTGTTTGTGGATCCTGATCAGGGTGACAGTGAGTGTGGTTTGTGGATCCTGATCAGGGTGACAGTGAGTGTTGTTTGTGGATCCTGATCAGGGTGACAGTGAGTGTTGTTTGTGGATCCTGATCAGGGTGACAGTGAGTGTGTTGTTTGTGGATCCTGATCAGGGTGACAGTGAGTGTTGTTTGTGGATCCTGATCAGGGTGATAGTGAGTGTGGTTTGTGGATCCTGATCAGAGTGACAGTGAGTGTTGTTTGTGGATCCTGATCAGGGTGACAGTGAGTGTGGTTTGTGAGTGTGGTTTGTGGATCCTGATCAGGGTGACAGTGAGTGTGGTTTGTGGATCCTGATCAGGGTGACAGTGAGTGTGGTTTGTGGATCCTGATCAGGGTGACAGTGAGTGTGGATCTTGTGAAGTGAGTCCTGTTTTGCGGTGACAGAGTGTGGTTTGTGAGTGTGGTTTGTGGATCCTGATCAGGGTGACAGTGAGTGTTGTTTGTGGATCCTGATCAGAGTGACAGTGAGTGTTGTTTGTGGATCCTGATCAGGGTGACAGTGAGTGTGGTTTGTGGATCCTGATCAGGGTGACAGTGAGTGTTGTTTGTGGATCCTGATCAGGGTGACAGTGAGTGTTGTTTGTGGATCCTGATCAGGGTGACAGTGAGTGTTGTTTGTGGATCCTGATCAGGGTGACAGTGAGTGAGTGTTGTTTGTGGATCCTGATCAGGGTGACAGTGAGTGTTGTTTGTGGATCCTGATCAGGGTGACAGTGAGTGTGTTTGTGGATCCTGATCAGGTGACAGTGAGTGTGTTTGTGGATCCTGATCAGTGGTGATGTTGTGTGGATCCTGATCAGGTGACAGTGAGTGTTGTTTGTGGATCCTGATCAGGGTGACAGTGAGTGTTGTTTGTGGATCCTGATCAGTGACAGTGAGTGTTTTGTGGATCCTGATCAGGTGACAGTGAGTGTTGTTTGTGGATCCTGATCAGGGTGACAGTGAGTGTTGTTTGTGGATCCTGATCAGGTGACAGTGAGTGTTGTTTGTGGATCCTGATCAGGTGACAGTGAGTGTTGTTTGTGGATCCTGATCAAGGTGACAGTGAGTGTTGTTTGTGGATCCTGATCAGGGTGACAGTGAGTGTGGTTTGTGGATCCTGATCAGGGTGACAGTGAGTGTTGTTTGTGGATCCTGATCAGGGTGACAGTGAGTGTTGTTTGTGGATCCTGATCAGGGTGACAGTGAGTGTGGTTTGTGGATCCTGATCAGGGTGACAGTGAGTGTTGTTTGTGGATCCTGATCAAGGTGACAGTGAGTGTTGTTTGTGGATCCTGATCAAGGTGACAGTGAGTGTTGTTTGTGGATCCTGATCAGGGTGACAGTGAGTGTGGTTTGTGGATCCTGATCAGGGTGACAGTGAGTGTTGTTTGTGGATCCTGATCAGGGTGACAGTGAGTGTGGTTTGTGGATCCTGATCAGGGTGACAGTGAGTGTGGTTTGTGGATCCTGATCAGGGTGACAGTGAGTGTGGTTTGTGGATCCTGATCAGGGTGACAGTGAGTGTTGTTTGTGGATCCTGATCAGGGTGACAGTGAGTGTGGTTTGTGGATCCTGATCAGGGTGACAGTGAGTGTTGTTTGTGTAGACATTGACTCAAATTGGTTTGATAGGTTTATTTTCCTATATATAACTTTCAAGGCTATAGGGCTATAGGAGGACATGCTTGGTTTAGATGGTGGAAGAAAGCCAAAGTTCCAAGAGAAAATCAACCAACCAGCAGTTAGTATCTGGCAACTGCCAATCATTGGAAGCAGAGATGAAAATCTTCAGCCGATTGGCTGATTTCAACCTTTCTGTGTGCAGACAGTAGTTACCTTGTACATGTAATTCCTTTAAATAGTTTCCACAAAAAAGTATATTTCAGCCTTTAAGATTTTCCATTTTCTCTGTGGAAGAAAGAAGATGGAGATGTTGAAAGATATGGACATAAGACCAAAAGTTCAGTCAACTCTTAGATTCATGCAATGGGGGCAGCAGGTACAATTCTTTATCCTCTACCCTTAGGGTTGACTTATAGGTCACTAACAGTCACATTTATGTTTGCTTTGACCAGCTTTCACATACAAAAAATAGTTATTCATGTTATATTTTAATACACAAATATACAGAATACACAGTGTGGGACTTTCTGTAACTGTATAAAACTGATAGCTGGGGGTTATGCATACATATATATAGAAAGTGAATGAAGATGTTTAAAGATTAGAGCGTCACGCATGAGTAGTTTACAAGTATGATCCGACTTACTTATCACCTGACCAGAAATCCATCACTTATTAGCGCCATTCATACAGGTCTGTCTTTGCAGTTGGATGGCAAAAATCTTAAAAGCGGGCTTCGATCAACTTTAATCTCTAGGTCTGACATTGGTAAAATGCACCAGACATGCGATAACATTTCTTTTTTAGATTTCACAATATTTTTATCATTGTTTATGAACATTTACTTCATTATCTATTTTAGATCTTAGCACTCTCATTGATTTACTATGTAGATGTGTAGAGTTATCGTGCACATTTTACATTCCTTACGGCAAATTTTATTCCCCCAGGCTCTTTACACACTTTCTAAACTGGAAATTTGAATAAATGAAATTGTATTCTATTATTTATTGCAATTTAGATACACTACTGCAGCATCAAAGGAAAAGATTTTACATTTTTTGTTTGAAGATGTAATAAATGCCAATCGTAAGCTAGACATTTCTTTGTTATTGTGGACGCCCTGCTATTGAATTCTATACAGATTATAAAGTTTATGGAGACAGTTTACCCCTACGCATCATTTTATTGAACGTATAGTAAGAGTGTACAAAAACTTATCGGTAGTTTAATTTTGAGTGACTCTGTAGTCTGTGTAATGTTTTAGTTTTGTATGGTCAGATATTGACTTGGTTAAAGCAGTCTGGCAAGGTCAAACAGTCTCGCAAAATTAAAGGTCTGTGCAAGGTCAAAGGTCATATGTCAAATAGGTCAGACAATCGACCAGGGTCAGTGCTGCAGGGTCAAAAGTTCACAAGGTCAAACAGTTACAAGGTCGAATAGTGCTTCAAGGGTCACAAGTCCTGTCACACGTCAGATATTTTCAAGGTCAAACAGACCTACAGCCCTGCTGGGTCAAATGATAGCAAGAGCATTCCTGATGAAGGGTCAATTTATTTAAGGTACATCCTACAGGACTACAGTAACAGATATTCACAACAGTAAATGCATTGTTCAGTAATCAACATGAAGTTTGATTTTTGTGCCTTTTGTCACATTGACGGAAAGAACCAGTTCAAAGTACTGTTTCTTTTGAGTAACTTGTGGTTGCATCACTGATGCACAAACTATTAACAAAAAGAACTTGTAGAGATTACAATCAAGTTGGAAAAAGCAGGTCCATTTCTAAGCATTATAAACAAGATACACCTCATCTATAATGGAATTGTTTTAAAAGGCTAGAAATAGAAAATCTAATGTCTGTATTGATATAAAACAGAAATGCCTTTGTCAGAGAGTTATTTATATATTCTTTAGTTATAAAAATCTTTAACGAAAACCAGATCTTTTTACTTCCTTATTGTTTTCTAACCACACAGGGCCATACATATTGTAATTGGATGGTTCAGGCCTAAATCTATATTTAGATCTCATTTGTACTGGGTTATGAGTAATCTATATTCTCATACATTTGTCGAATGTAAATTCTTGCAAAGGTTCGTGAATGATCATCGTTTACAAACTTGAGAGGAGAGGACGAAGCCTGTGTGAGAATATTAAGTGTTGTTTACTCGTGGTGTTGGTGGGTGGTGATCATGATGATTTGTCTGTTACCAGCTGATACTTTTAAGTCTCCCATGACAAACCTAGGCGTGGGAGAGGATTCACACTATAAAACCATATCTTATGTAACTAGGGTTAATCATCAATGATTAAACTATAGATCCCTATACTGATATCAAAATGGGGGAAAAGTAACATATTGCTTGATATTTTTAGCAAAAACATTTTTCTCGTGTTACGCATTATATTGATGTCACTGCTTATTGCTGAAAATAAATCAGATATCGTCTGATTTCTAGTTTGCGAAATTTGAATTTGTTAAAAGTATAGATGTGATGATTGATTGCCAGGTATGGTTTTGTTATCACGCCTCCTGTTCGCATATGCATGTACCCATTCAGTGTCGTAGCATACAAAATACAAAGTCACGTATGGGTATCTGGGCTGTTTGATTGACAGCTGGCGATCCATTAATTTTTTTAACCTTCTGTAGATATGAAACAGTAAGCACTTAAGATTTAGTTTCAGGTTAATTAGTGAAGGTTACAATGAGACCAAAGTAAGGAAATAATTGGCTCAAATTAGTCAGAGAAACCACAACTAGAGCCATCCCTTGATCTGCCTTGTTTGGTTTTTACAAAGAATGATAACAGGGTCATGTTTACAGGATGTTTAGCTCTATAACAAATCAGTCATTCCGATCATTAGATTCATTTGTTGTAGCTTTTGATTTAATGGATTTATTATAAGGGCAGTGCACTAGCTATTTTATTCACTGTGAAGTATAATTAACCAATTTTCACGTAGCCTACTAAGTACTTTCAGCTGTATGTTCTTGTGGAAAACAGAGACGTAAGTAAATCGTAGGTTGTATGTACAAATACTGAGGAATCCTTTTGCTACAGATCAGCTAATTCATTCTGCAGTCGTCACTATCTTAGTTCTGAAGGGTATTGTCTACAACGTTTTGAGAAGTAATTAGCAGTATGTCAATAAACACCGTACCATGACCATATGTACCCTTAGTTCTCTAACTATATCGGCCATGAAATGTTAAGAAAGACACTGTTCTCATGATCATGCTCTACTACTGTTCTATTACTAGCCTTTCATCACTGAAGTTACTAGATTTTAACCAAAAGATGTTGGTTTTTCTTGGGATACTCCAGCTTTACCCTATAGTGTTGCGTTTTAGATCTTCAATAGATATATTTCAACTTAAAGATGCTCCACCGCTGACAAATGGTATTTTTTCACAATCAAAAGGATCAGACGATTTGGCATTTTTCTTCAGTTACAAAAGTTACTTACTTTACACCATTACCACCATTGGAAAGTTTGAGCTTCTAATTTCAATTCAAGATAAATATATAAGAAATAATTAATTGCATTCCGAAAAAATTCCGTGACACTATGTTCTATATAGAATGAAGTTCTGATTGCGCATGCACCAAAAGCATAATAAATTATTTTATGTTATTTTTTGTGCTAATTAGACATATATATACACGATTAAACACCAATTGTTGTTCAAATGATGAGTATCATTTATGGTCTGTCGGCGGTGGAGCATCTTTAACATAACCCTGTCACATTTTCGAGTTTCCATTACTACCTGTTAAAGAACTTGCACAAATTCTAGTGTATACAGACATGTATATAATAGTGTTTGATATGTAGACCTATCTTTTCCATTGACGAGTGCCAAATAGTTCCGGCCACTTAATCAGTGTTTGTACACCACTTGTGGTATGTAAAACATCTCTTTCCTATCTCTATCGTGTGTCTGTCGGATATGTTACAGGTCGATGGCTACTGAAGTGGACACTGACCACCGTTTGGTGTGGGACGATGTGAGTGACCATCAGTTGGTAGGACTGGACATTGAATGCCTTGAGACGCTCATTAGGACCAAATGATACACCTGTAATTCTGGACAGGTGACCGAATCTGTCTGACATAACACACCTGGTCGATCACTTCAATACTTTCTACAGCTATGGGATTGTTCAGACCACCTGGAGATCAGGATCCAATTGTGGCACTTGTCAACTGCATGATTCTGATCATATCCGTGACCAAATTCCAGTATTTTAGCAGGTGTACATGTATTGTTAACAATCTATCCTAGAAAAATTACACTGTGCTCTTTGAAGTAGTGTGCATTATATAAGTCTTCATACTTTCCTTGCATCTTATAGCTGGCATCATTTTTGTGCTGCAAAGCTGAAGTGTTACATCTGTTTGCATAGCTTATGTCAAAATGTTCCTGTTCAATTTTTGCTTAATTTTGTTTCAAGAACTTACCATGGAGGCAGATATACCCTCTTCACATCCTGGGACTCTACAGACTATTCAAATTATTCTGAATACATGGAATAGTGTCCAAAGTTCCTGATACCTTTCTAAGACATCATGCCAAAATATTTGAATTTAGCATAGAATCTGATTAAAGGCTATTGTTGTACATTTCATGTTTTGTTGAATTCTTTTCTGCAATATACATGTACATCTTATTGCAAAAATTGTTATCTCATTATGTACTGATCTAAAAATGAATTTTAAGAGAACAAAATGTCAATCACTCCAAAAGATAAAGAAACTTTTGAGTGTAGAATTTTATAGGATCATCATTGTAGCATTGTTTAGTTACACATGTACAACAGCTTTAGACATACAGACACTATATAGATATTTTACATCTACAAATCTATTTTAACTCCAACCCTAAAATAACATGTTACTAATGTAGATGTGGAAGTATTTTTATAGTGAAGCTATCGAGCCTGTCTGGTGTAACATGCATCTGGACTTTTTCACACGCTGTGAGGCTATTGCATGTTTGTGTGGGAGGCAGCTGATTGTTAAGTCTGTTACTAAAAAGGCTACAGTATCATCACGTTTCCCTAATCAGTCAATTTTTATGATACTTCATATTCAAGGCTTTTTTTTTCATAGTTAGGTACATGTATGTGAAAATACCATGTGTCTGCACATTATCTAGAGTAGTATGGGAAAGGCATAGATGTACCAGTTCGTCAATGAACTTAAATCAAATTACCTAATAATCTTTCTACATGTTCAATAAAACATAGTTAGAAACTTGGATACTGTTGTTCTTAGAGATGTACATGTTCGAGATGCTAAACAAAGCTTAATAACATCATTGTTTGATACAATTGCTAGCTTCATGTGATGGGATTTGAATCAGGAGGGTTGATATTCTGTAATTATCACGGGCAGATATTGTTTTCCACATAGAAAGGGCAGATATAACATAGGCATGGCAGATATGGCTTAGGAATGGTAGATATGACATAGGAAGGGCAGATATGACATAGGAAGGGCTGATATGGGACATAGGAAGGGCTGATATGGGACATAGGAAGGGCTGATATGGGTAGGAATGGTAGATATGACATAGAAAGGGCAGATATGGCTTAGGAATGGTAGATATGACATAGGAAGGGCAGATATGGCTTAGGAATGGCAGATATGACATAGGAAGGGCAGATATGACATAGGCATGGCAGATATGGCTTAGGAATGGTAGATATGACATAGGAAGGGCAGATATGGCTTAGGAAACGCAGATATGACATAGGCATGGCAGATATGACATAGAAATGGTAGATATGGCTTAAGAATGGTAGATATGACATAGGAAGGGCGGATATGACATAGCAAGGGCAGATATGGCTTTTGAAGGGCAAATATGACATAGGAAGGGCAGATATGACATAGGAAGGGCAGATATGGCTTAGGAATGGTAGATATGGCTTAAGAATGGTAGATATGACATAGGAAGGGCGGATATGACATAGCAAGGGCAGATATGGCTTAGGAAGGGCAGATATGACATAGGAAGGGCAGATATGGCTTAGGAATGGTAGATATGACATAGAAAGGGCAGATATGACATAGAAAGGGCAGATATGGCGTAGGAATGGTAGATATGACATAGGAAGGGCAGATATGGTGTAGGAATGGTAGATATGACATGGGAAGGGCAGATATGGTGTAGGAATGGTAGATATGACATAGGAAGGGCAGATATGACATAAGCAGGGCATGGATACAGGCATGAGAAAGGTAGATACAAGCAGGGCACAAAATACATGTATGACAATTGCTTGGGGTGGGGGGCAGGGCTGATGTAACATGGACAGGACAGATATGGCATCAGCAGGGCAAAGGAAGGGCTACACTTAATGAAAAAGTTATACAGCATTAGATGTTATTTTCAAAGTACAGTTTGTTAAATAGCTTTGGTTATATAAGGATGTGTCATGTGTTACGTTATGGACACGAGAACTGCTCGCAAACATGACATACAAACATATAAACCAGAGTTAAAGAGCTAGAGATATGAACTTCAACACATTAAACAAATTAGCTACCACACAGTTAATGTGTAATTTTTCATTAACCTGTACAGTATATCCTATAAATGTGTTAATACACAGTAAAACTAGCGACTACTTACAATGATAAATGATATTAACACTTTGGGTTTGGTTTGTAATGTTCTGGATGGTAAGATATGTTTTAGCCCTAATTTTAAGCAATATTGATCCTGACTGATGAGGCGATATAAGGTTTAGACTCTTCTACTCTAAATAAACGTATTATCATAGAATGCATATCTGTGACAGAAAACATTAACCTTAAAAAAACCATCAATGATGTAAACAGGTAAAAAGTTGGTCATGACTTCAAACTTATTTTAAGGTCAACTGTCTCATTACTGGTACCATTTCTGAGGGATTTAAACTTCTCATTCTTGATAAATAAAACGTTTCCGCTTTTCAAAGTGACCTTCACTGTATCGACCGCACAAACAAAAATTTGCATGAAGATCAGATTTAACTATTTGACTATTGAGATCTGTACAGAAGTTCTCTATCTGAAGTATTGCCGACACTATGTACCCTGTGTCCACAGATTTTGTGAATGACGGTACCTAAGGAATGATGGGTGTAGGGTCCCAGTACAGGTAGATAAGTAGCTAGGTACACAGGTATGAGACTACAGGTACGTAGTCGGTTATACGCGACGTGTCCTAACCTCCGTCTGGTCGGCTCAAGACCATCAGCTGATGACCCAGATAACGCTGTATACACTTGTTTCTGCAAGCTTTTAATTGTACATCTATTGTTTGTACTTTACAAGCGTTATCTGTACTCTGTGTATTTAATAACCATCCTGAAACTCTAAGTGAGATTACGGCTGGGTTACAGTGCGGAGATATTCATCATCTCTGTCATATGTTGCCTAAAATTTTTTATCAAAATTTTTACCTTGGTCATATTGTTTTCTTCAAAATTGTGTATTGCACTATGTAATGCACATTTACATGTACTGCACTCAACATATGATTAATGATACCAAGATTTTTAAAATGTCATCTGTCCTACGATTCTAAACTGATGTTTTTGTAATCGCATTTTTTTTCACAAAGACATAAACAAAAGTTATTTTCATACATTTCTGCAATGCTTATTCATAAGACTAACCATGAAGTGATTTGAAAGCTCAAAACCGCAAAAATAAAGTAGGACCCACAAATATTTCTTATTGTACAGTATAATATGGAGCTAATACTAGTAGTCATGTAATTCTTTTATCAATAGCAATGTCCAGAGGCCTTGATCATTAGAAGTTTACCTAGAATTTAAATTCTATGATAGATTTAAAATTATGTGTATAAAATACATGTAATATTCTCGGGTTTAAATGTTATATGCAATGATAGCTGAATGTGACATAACAAAATGACTTTGTGTGTTTGACCTAAGATCATGAATCATTCTGGGAGGAGCTAGCTAGCTCCTTGGAATCCTGGAACACTCAAGACATATATGGTGTGATTTATACACAATTCTGGTGGAAGGTTAACTTCTTTCAATTTCAAAAGTATGTTATAGAATTTTTGTATCTGTTATATCATCCGAACCTTAAACCTTTGAAGATTTCTTGATGTGCATGTATATTTCAGGACACTTGTATTACTTGAAACCACATGCTGTCATTTTGTCATGTTGACCTTGATTTAAAAACATACCTGAATCGTTTAAAGACATTGTGTTTAAAATCATTTCGGGATCATTTAAGGTCATTTTATCATAACTATACATTCACTGTTTCATACATTCTAAAGTGTATGCCAGGGTGATGCAATTTAAGTCTATTGCTTTCAGTATTCCACTATAGGGAAATCTGTTGTTATTTTAAATTGGCCAATTCATGTCATTCATGTCAGCTTTTATTCATGATAGAATTGTTTAATGCAGAACCGGCTTAGTTAAGTAATGTATCAAAATCACAAAAAGTTTATGACATGTCATATTTGCATACAGCGAGGCTGATAATGTATGTAGATTATGGAGATAGACAATGTGAGAGGTAACAAGGGTCATGCTGATGTACCTACATATATAAGTCTACACACTGTAGGTTCACATCTCTACCTGTATACATTTTATACAAGCATAAACTTATTTTATCACTGTACATAATTCCAATTGTAACATATACAACTGTTTCGTCCTTCATTGACACGTGGTTGATGCTGGAATTAAGGTGACCAAATTTTAAATTTTGAAACAGCCAACCTCGATAACTCAAAGGCCATTGTAAAACTTCCAGTTTACCGAGTATTTGATTTAAGCATCCATGAATATATTGTATAAAGTTTGGGATACTTTAAAGTAAACAGGATTTTCCAGTTAAATTCTTATATGTTGATGTCAATGTCACTTGATGTTACAATCAGAATTGGTTAGATTAGATTTGTTTACTAAAGTAACATCCTGTTAACAGCCAGAGTCATTTAAGGATGTGCCAGGTCTAGGAGGTGGAGGAAAACCTGAGTACCAGAAGAAAAACCACTGACTAGCAGCCAGAGTCATTTAAGAATGTGCCAGGTCTAGGACGTGGAGGAAAACCCGAGTACCTGAAGAAAAAATCACTGACTTGCAGTCAGTACCTAGAACCTGCCTCGCATGGGATTCTAACTTGTGATCCAAGGGCTTGTGGTTATGTGTTAGGATATCTTGACCACTTGGCTACGGCGATCTCAACAGTTATAAAATGGATTTGTCATGAATCAATATTTCATATACATTTGTATATGTGCATGTCTTTGACCCTTGTAATAGGATATACACATTTTAACAAGACACTAAAAATGCATTTGTAAGTATGCAGACATTCAAAAGACATGACCTATTGTTAAGATGACCTTTAGACTCTACACTCTCAGCTGTGTCAGGGATATCACTTTCTGTACCAACATGTACATAACCAGTGACAATTCATTATGTATACTAGAACAAAAGCATATTATAAAAGTCTGGTAAATATTGTATAAGGCTCTATTTTATATATTGTCGAAGAGGATCCATCTGCTCTGTGCTTCTGAAGTTTAGTTTAGTAATTTGAAGAAATTCATGTATATTTTGTATATTACTATCTATAGTTGCTGTGTAGAAAGAGAGTACTTGTACAAGCATTCTATCACATACCCTCCACCTTGGGGTTGTGAGTTTGAAACTTGCTTAGGGTAGTTGCCATGTACTGACTGTAGGTTGGTTGTTTTTCTATGAATACCCTAGATTCTTCAATCTTGTTATTCTGGCATGCCTTTAAATGGCACTAACAATGATAGGCCTAATATATATAAGATGTGAAGAAAAGCCAAAATTTGCCACAAAAAAAGCTTTAATAATCAGAATGACATGTATCATATTCAAGGTTACATACACTGGAGTTACCATGGTAACTAAACTAAATGTTTAATATACCTACCATTTTGCTATATTTACATTTTCACTGCAATCCCACTATGTAACCTTACCAAGCGCAGTTGGCAGTCACTTTGATCGCTTATTATGACGTCAACGTCATCATTATCGTGACGTCAATTGTCGTGCCAGCGATCACAGAAAACAGCTCTTCAAATGACTGTTCTAGCCTTGATGACAATTGATTAATTCATTATAGATGCAAAATCCCATGGTATTTCAATATAGAATTATAACCAAATGTAAATATGAGCATTGAAACTCTTTCAGTTGGCATTCATAGTCAATGCTGTATGCAATATGAATCCCAACTTGGCAGGCAAATCCAATATGAAGCGCTTCATGGAATTTGCCTCTGTCCAGTTGGCATTCATATTGGCTATGAATGCCAACTGAAAGACGTTTAATGCTTAATATTGACAATTCTAAAGTAAATTTTAAAGTATCTGACCTTCGAAAGGGATATCAAAAATACATATACCACACAAGATGCTCAAATTCATATAAAGGTTGTTTCAAAGTCATTCTAATGTATTTCTTGCCTGATTCATTTCATAAATGCCCATGCAACGTTTGTAATTACTGCATTTTCTTACAAGATTTTTACAGTGTTCTCATAGAAAATAGACCAGTTTCACATACACTGCACCTAAAAATAGACATTGATCATTTTGAAGGTTAATTTTTTATACTTTGTAAAGTAAATAAATTCCAGCGGGACTTCTTTGTAATTTCTTTGTCTTAATTTCCTGCAGACGTTCAATCAACATTTTTTTTTTAATATCGTCAAATGTCATGGACACCAAATAACTGTAGATTGTTTAGCAATTTTGTTTTTTCAAGAGCCCTGAAGTGCTCTTCTCAGTATATCCCTGTTATAGTGATTAGGCAGAACTAACTTGATACAACGGGGCCACACAGACAGAAAATAACATTATAGCCAGTTACTGGATTATATCATTCTTTCCTGGGTAGCTGAACAGTAAGGTGTTCGATATATTCTATATATAGCTGTGAGTGCAAGACTTAAGCTCCCACATACTTCTTGTTGGGCTGTGCTTTTTCTCATGAACTTTGACTTTTATTGATCATTAAACTTTATCTTTAAGTTTTAAAGCTAGTTTTAAAGATTTGTGTTTTATCCACTATTATTTAATTGCTATGATCAGTTTATAACTTATGGTCAATAATATGCAGTCAAACCTGTTATAAAGAACACTTCTATATAAAGGACACTTTTGGTAAGTCACTTTGGTGTCCTTTATAAAGACAGGTTTTACTGTACCTGCTAATAAAGACGGACCCTGGCCTCAGTCATGACCTAGAAGTGGAGGGCTAAATGGTAAAGAATATTGGACACATTAACCACTAAGCCAGTATGGCCTCTTATCCATGTGGCAACAAATAATTAAGACTTGTCTAAATTGAATTCGTGACATTTTCTGTTACATTACACCAATTGAATTCAGAGCACATATTTCCACTTCACATGCTTAAAACATGTTTAAAACACATGTTATTCTATCCTGACCTAAGTGTTTAGAGATTGCACACGGAATAGGAATGTCTTCTCCAAAATGTCTATATGAACCCCCTACATTGTGGTCTGTAGTACTAGGACCAGCAATATAGTCTATAATCCCCAGACATCTGTGACTAACTTCCCAAGTTTTGACAGGCCATTAATCCACGATCTCTCCAATAAACTGTATTGATTAAACCCTATCTGGGCCTATAGATGTTCGGATTTCACAGCTATTTATTGGACCTGTATTTGGACACGTTTAAAGATCATTAGCCTCCAAAATTTCTTGTTTTTACTTGTTTTGTCGACCGTGAAAAGAAAGTTGAGATCTGAGTAAATTTCTACAGGTGTTGCAGCAGGGAACCTCAATCAATAATGCAAAACTATATGCAGCAAATTAAAAATACTGGTTACCTAATATTACATATGATTTATAATCTCCGGTGGCAGCGAACACAAATTTAAATCATAAGATGATGTTGGTTATGAAGAAAGGGAGTTTTATATAGCCACTCCGGATATTAAATATTTCCCTGGTGATGCTGAAGGCAGACTAATCATATAACTAATAATTTTTAGCCCAGTTAAAGCTACACAATTACAGAGATATTTCTATAACACAGTCCAGACGGGCATCACGTACAAAGCTCGACTGTTTCACCAAGCTTGTTTATCTTTATATAAAAATTTAATCTAATTTTGAGACTGCTTCAATGGAAGTTTTTATTGGAAGAAACATCAAATGTTAGTAGAAATTGACTTCATTGTATAAAATAATGTGAATAGTGTAAATATTGTATGCATTATAAAATATAGAACGAGGAAAAACTTCTTAACTCTAGTGGTCCTAGCTATAAACACCTGGGGACATTTAAGGACGGTCTCGCCTATATGTATGTTTTGGGAGGCTGCGGTAATAGTCATGTCTCGGTAATAGTCATGTCTCGCTGAAGCATTTCGCCAAAGACACCAAACAGCACACCTCATCCGGTCACAGTATACTGACAAGACAAACCAGTCGTCCCATTCCCATTATGCTGAGCACGAAGTAGAGGCGGAAACTACAACTTTTATAGACTATGGGGATAGAAACAATCCAAAGCATTCCTCACAGGGACGACCGCAAGGAGAAAGAGAGACAATAAGATTCCAAATTTCGTCGCCTTTTACGATTATGTAGTTCTAAAGCTCTATCTAGACAGGAATTAGCTGCACCGATTAGGGTCTGGTCATGATCCTAAACATAAGTTATTCCTAGTGTATCCGCAATATGCTTATAAACGTTCCATTCAGGAAGAAATTCAGTGAATTTGACCATCGTCTTTGTCACGGGCACTCACATACACAACGCACATTCCATGGCATAAAGGAGAGGCCATCCTAAAATGTCCCTAGCTGCTAATCAACAGTCCTCAAGCACTGCCCTTTGTGAAGTTGCTGCAATTGGTGCTCAACTTCGGTAAAAGGACCACAGACGATTAAAACTGTCTTAACATTGTCAAATTAAATTGAAATCCTATCACATGTATCCAAAGAACCCACTTTAAATCCTCTTGTCGACATTCCAGCGATGTGTTAAGCTTCGTATTGTTCAGTACTATGGAATCAAAAATAAAGTATTTTGGTATTCTTAGCGCGCTGGTAAATCAAAGATCCACTATAGACTAATATATATGTTAGTTTCTTGGAATTCAAGCATCCTAAATACCCATGCAAACAGCAGCCATAGATGCAACACTTTACCACCAAACCAGTCTTACCAAATAATTTGTCAAGATATATATCTCAATCTGCTAATAAGTGTTTCATCCCAGTATCCTCAATTTCCCGTTGACCGTTAAATGTTCAACAAGTTTTATCTATAGCTTATAGCAGTCTTCTGTGTTAACGTTGAGTAACGTTGAGTCCTTGGACTTTTTTAAAATACGAACCTAGCAATAATTGAGTCGTGTACACAAACTTTGAAACGATAACTGACAAAAGTTGGAACCCTGTTACTACCATAACATGAGAGGCCAGTAAGCCCACTTTATCGGACGTTGTTTAGAAGTGTCTCGTTGTGCTATACCTCTAGCCACAGTCCCTGTGCCATCCTCGATACTCCAGGGGTTCCGATCACTTACGATCTCTACACCCCTGGACTATCTCATAGTGAAATTGAAGGCAGCTCAGCTGAAAATATTTGACCAATCACAGACCAGCAAAGATTTCCTTTGAAGACTACAGAGAGAGCGACGCCCAACTTCAAAGCCACATAGTCAACCACAGTGTACCGTTATACGGTTCTTTTGATGTACATCAAAGGACTAAATTACCTGTTCTGTTCTGTTGCCTCCAGTTTTACGATGAGATAGTCCAGGGGTGTAGAGATCGTAACTGATCGGAACCCCTGGAGTATCGAGGATGTCCCTGTGCCTAAGTGGACCATTGTACGAAAACACGTGACTTGAAAGAAAACTTTAGATAAAACTAAAACCAAGCAATGCGAATAGTCTATAACTGAAAACTAACAATAACATTGTCTATGGATGAAAAGTGGCTAAAATGCAGGCTGTGGAAGGCAGTTTATCGAAGGAATAAGCTATAGCCGAAACTGGTAGTCTTATATGGCAATTTTCTGACTTCTGACTACATGTTTGTGATAAGGAAAATCCCAGCAATATAAGGACTTTATTACTTAAATCTTTAGACGAAACCAAGCGCAGGACTTGTAGGGCAATAGAGGTGTAGGTGAGATTTATGCGAAATTGGTCATTGAGCAAGTGAAGTTTGTAAATGCAAAAACTAGCAATTGAAATAGTCTTGTATAGGCCACAGCTCTGGGTGAAGAAAACTAGCAATTGAAATGGTCTTGTAGGGCGAAGATTTGACTAACCTCTAGAAAGAACTTAAAAATAGAAAGGGTATCGTAAGGGGGAATCTTTTACCAAACTTTAGGTGAAACTAGCATTATCTATACATTTAAGAGTGATAGAAATCTTACATACGGCAAACATCTTGCTAAGCTTAAAGCAGAAAGTTGCAAAAGTGTCACAAGAATGTTTGGATGTTTTAAGAAGCAAGCACGTGCGTGTTATGGTCCAGTTGATTGTTGGACATGAATCAAAGGAGTGTCTTCATATTTTGAACTTTACAAAAGATCTCAATAGGCGTTTTACGGGTGTACATACCCATTGAGGTCTCTGATCATGAGTAAATGTTGTGTCATTTGATATGGGGACACCCTCTGAGAACTGTAAGTAAATTCCAGGTACGCATACCTGGGGTTGTACAGGTGTGAATGAACAGGAAGAGTTAGTACGACATTGTATACAGGGTTAAATGGTCCCTGTGAAGCTATATATATAGATAGGTAAATTAAACAGGTTCCTCGCTGTGTGTCGTCTGTAAAAGCTGTACCCAGACACAAGAAATATCTCAACAGACAATGCTAATGGTTCAATGATATGGCCATTCATTACTTTATATATTGTGAATAGGAATGTTTGACTTTGAAAAACATCATAGTGGACAGTTCAGTGAGCTTTCACGGGTCAACGGATTATATATATAAATCGATAGAAAAGAAAGCAAATAATTTTATTAGCATAACGAAACACGTTTCCAGCGATAGATCATAGGATAGACTTTCCCCTATGATAATAGTACATTTGTAAATACTAATAAAAACTATCGTCGTTAATTCAGCATAGTTAAATGTCTAAATTAGAATCAATTTATTATCAGATTAAATTTAATTGTGATCGATGAAAAAATGTAAATAAATCTTCAACACATTGATTTTTGACAGATATCCGGCAAAGCAGCAATATCGGAATACCCGTATCCCCGAACAAAATGATAAAATATTGACAGGGCAGGGGTAATTTGACGATAAGTAATATGCCAATATCAATAAAATTAATTTGAAATCGTATGGGTTACGGTAATTGTTTTGGTTTATTCAATGAATAATTCAATTAGGGGTCTCAAATTTTACTGCTTAAAATCATTTAGTATTCTATATTGCACTAGGTACACTGGCAAGGTTATTGAAATACGATATTCAATGTTGTGACTAGGATATTATGTATACAAATGTACATGTACGTAACACGTATCGTGAATTACACTCAGGCTAAGCTTGTAGTCATTGCGTTCTTCGAGAGATTGTACGACAGCATTTTTTTTCTTTTAAAGTTCTAATTAGTACGCATGTGTATATATATGTATCATATATGTCCTTGGTATACGCATATAGAGGAATCTACTCAGAATAAAAAGAACGTGTCCCGTACATGTACCTTAATTTCGGTTTATGCATTATAAGTACTTTTGTCATTTTACGGAACTGCATTTATTTATAAATGATAATGTTAATCCTTCTTCAGTTAAATATTTGCTCTCTTCCATATTTACAAATTAAACAGAGTGAATGAAATGTTATGGAACTTGTAGAAAATTTATTATTCGAAATACTGTCCCTAATCACGAAACTTAAGCTATGTTAGGCTTAGGTAGCCAGACTGACACTAGAAGATATTATCCGTTGTTTTTGTTGGGCTGATCGGAATACGTAAAGTATTGTTATAAATTTGATCCGTGATTGACAGACAAAGCCTATCTGGGTCATTTAGAATACCACACTGACCATCGCCCATACCGCGTCAATCAACAGGAGCCCTGGAGGGCAGTCTAGCACCGATAATCTACTGGTTACTGGGTCATTGTCTGGGAATTATGCAATTTCTGTTAGTAATTAATCAATGTATTAATTGATCGTTTTATTGATATTTATCTACCGGCCATATACATATTACACTTTGTACCTCAGTTTTGCAAATAAAAGTCCTGCTTTTTATACTTATTTTTCACTTGTTTTCAAGTTTTAGCTCAACACATTTAAACATATACAATACGTACATACCAGGAACAATCATGGTCCTCATGCCTAACTATATTATATGATTGAATAAATTGAAAGTCTATAGGACAGAACTAATTAATCAACTCGATAACATTCTACAGCATTTAAAGATTTTCTTGGTTTTTTTTCTCTCCATTTTATTTAGGTAATTTTGCATTAACGCTAATCAAATTTAAAAGATTTATTATTATGCATTACGTACACAGTATAATTACGCAAAAGCAGATAAGTATAGATACTAGATAGTAATCAATTAATTTAATTATGTATACACATGTAGTATAAATACACTTATAATTGATAAAATGTATTACGGAAATACGTGCGTTTTAGATTGAGAATTTCATTTTTGATTAATGTATATATGCTTTATGTTGAAATTTCATGCTCTTTATAACGCATTAGGTATCAAACAGATTTAGATATTTAAATCTCTGTAGCAAATTATGAAAACTCTCTGTTCATACTCTAAAGGTTTGTTCTAATTGCCAGTTAAGATCGTGGAAACAAAGTTAGTTACGTTTATTACAATGGTACGCAGAAATCTTGAGATAAACAAGAAGACATAAAGTGTTCATGTGTTGTAGCAAGTTTTAATTCATATCACGTGACAGGACAAGGTGCCCCTTGTTCACGCATGCGTATTGGAAATTTTACGGCAGGGCGAGGTCTGTGTGTATCTTTCACAGAGGAGCGATTTCACCGAGTTTTTCTCCTAAAGTTGCTCCAAAATGAGTGACAGTGCTCCTTTCTTCGAGCCTAAAGATGATCAAGACCACAAGAAGCCGAGTTTTGAATTATACATTAAGGTAAATATCTTTTACGTATTACATTCTCGAAAATACACATGTATTTCGATGTTGCCGCCCTGCGGGTTCAACGTTACAGGTAAGCTTCAACAGGTGATGAATCCTGTATCTCTGTAACATTTCAAGTTCACCGACTACATATAGATATCGACACTCGAAATGTTGGCAGTCTAATTAATGAATGATACGTTTGAAGTGTGGGCATGTGGGTCCATCTTTCGTTTTAAAACGCAAAACATCGAAGAAACGGGGGCAAGGCCTTCTGAACGGTGACAGTGTGCATTGGCACGTGTGTGTCACCTGTGTACAGGTAGTGGGATAGGTTGGAATGTAATTATCGCAAGTACGGATTAAATTAAAGAAGTTCACTTTTATTTGCCAAGAAATCTTCATGTGTTTTAAAATATTGCTATTTATATATTCTAGCAATATTAAAAATACAAACAAAGTAAAAAGATAGTTTCCAATAGTGTTACAATAATATTGGAGTATGGCTGGCTGTTTTAAGATATAATCATTACCCTGAACGATTATTTGATATTTAAAGCTATTTAGGTTTAATAAGGTGAATTTAATGTGATATCTCAAATCCATTAGGCCTAATTATAATCATAAATGATTAGAAATTTAATTAATTCATCAGACAAAATATCATAATAATATATTCCATCACCATTTCATACACTGTGTGCCTTATTAATATTTCATTCAGGTGCCTAATTTGAATAATCTTAAAATTAATTAGATATGGAAAAAAATCCTGTTGTTTTGACTTTTAATATCAACTTTTTCCTGTTTCAGGCTTCAACAATAGACTATGAATCCAAAGGTTCATGTCCCATTTGCCAGCAGTGGTTCATGCTGGCGTACCTTCTGGCTGAGAAACAGTGTATCAGCTTCCGAGTTTATACAGTGCTATCCTCCACTCCACCGAAAACATTCAGTGAAAAGTTGCAAGGCAAGAACCCTTCACAATACCCTGTAGTCATTGGGCTCGGCGGTGAAGACAGCAATGACCAAAGTCTAATGAACCGTATCGCAGACAACATCGATGAAGTGGAACAGTTCTTTGAAGAAGTGAATCCTTATTATCGGAATCTTAAAAGGAATACCGCAGATAATTTGAGTGGATTGCAGCTATTTCAAGACTTAACAAAAGTAAGGGTTCAAGGTGAAATTTTGTATCTATAATGACCTTCACCTTCCCTGTAATATATTTTGTGTACAGCTCAAGGTTAAGTCCGTGCAGATCAAGGTCAATTGTTTTTGTCATTGACCGTCACCTTGCCTGTAACTCTTTATCCCTTTGTTTCATTGGAGATTTTGTGAATAGTTCAAGGTCAAATCAGTGTGGTTGTCTGTTTTGACCTTTACCTTGTAATGGTGTATTGCATTTCAAGATCAAATGTGGATATACATGTACACTTCTGTTGAATCTGTTGGTTTGTGTTTGCAGTTCCATCTTTACCCTTTGACCTTACCCTTTCTACATACTAAACCACTTATTTGCATACTTATTTCCATCAAAAACCCTTGTTTCCCTAACATAACATGGATTTATATTAAACTTATTTAGGGACTATGATACGGCTAATAGTGAACTCTTTCACCCCTGAAATTTCATGATGAACTGTTCTAGTTTTAGTCTTGGAAAAGTTCAAATCTATTTTCAGGGGTTCATGATTTTGTATATATACAGTCATGTGGCAAAATTGAGAAAAACAAATGTGTGAATGTTCAGGGGTTTGATCATGCAATTTTCTCAGATTTACAGATAATTAAACACTGGCGCTAAATTCTATTGTAAACTTGATGTGCAGGGAGAGTGATTTTCTGGTGTAAATCTGCACACCTATGCTAAACGTGTGTATAGACTGCATGTAAACATGATACGTCAAGCCTGAGTGATCTGAATGAATACCTGTTGTATGACAATCAGACCATCTGATACACAACAGTGGAGATAGGACAATCTGGCCCACATCTTCTCAAAGTTAAATTCATTATCTGCGGCCCACCATATCTTCACTTACTGGGATCCGCCCACTTCTATATCCATATAAGTGAAGAAATGAATTAGTTATTCCCACATGATTTCTAGTCAAAACAGGTTCTAATTGAATCTCTACGAAAGGGAAATATTGCTGAAAATGTTGATCAGTGCAATTTTGAATAAAAAAAAGTTTCAGCAGCTTTAGATCTATATCTCGAAAACAGAAAGTGATGATATTGCAATATATTTGATAACACATCATTTAGTTTATGCATTTGTCAATAATCTTGATAATGCTGTTATCCCATCATAGCCTTATAGCAAGACATTTTATATGTTCCTTATATTAATTAGATACCACTTGAATAAATGGATGGATTTAATTCATTAGTGGTATTTGATTACTCTAAACTTATTCCATGTTTGCTTTTAGTAGGTTTCTCATTCATAAAGTTCAAGTACTGTACATATTGGTTTGCACTGTCTGACACATACATACTGGTTAGCTATGTTAGATAGGCTGAAGTTCAAATGCCAGCCAACATGCAATGTCTACCTGTAGACATAGCATTACTGGTACACATTGATATATATACACGACACAATTACACCTGATGGCATGGTTAGTTTTCAGGCAGATCGGGTTAACACAATTACACCTGATGGCATGGTTAGTTTTCAGGCAGATCGTGGGATCAGGTTAACACAATTACACCTGATGGCATGGTTAGTTTTCAGGCAGATCGGGTTAACACAATTACACCTGATGGCATGGTTAGTTTTCATGCAGATTGGGATCGGGTTAACACAATTACACCTGATGGCATGGTTAGTTTTCAGGCAGATCGTGGGATCGGGTTAACACAATTACACCTGATGGCATGGTTAGTTTTCAGACAGATCAGGTTAACACAATTACACCTGATGGCATGGTTAGTTTTCAGACAGTTCAGGTTAACACAATTACACCTGATGGCATGGTTAGTTTTCAGACATATCAGGTTAACACAATTACACCTGATGGCATGGTTAGTTTTCAGGCAGATCAGGTTAACACAATTACACCTGATGGCATGGTTAGTTTTCAGGCAGATCGGGTTAACACAATTACACCTGATGGCATGGTTAGTTTTCAGGCAGATCGTGGGATCGGGTTAACACAATTACACCTGATGGCATGGTTAGTTTTCAGGCAGATCGGGTTAACACAATTACACCTGATGGCATGGTTAGTTTTCATGCAGATCGTGGGATCGGGTTAACACAATTACACCTGATGGCATGGTTAGTTTTCAGACAGATCAGGTTAACACAATTACACCTGATGGCATGGTTAGTTTTCAGACAGATCAGGTTAACACAATTACACCTGATGGCATGGTTAGTTTTCAGACAGATCGGGTTAACACAATCACACCTGATGGCATGGTTAGTTTTCAGACAGATCGGGTTAACACAATTACACCTGATGGCATGGTTAGTTTTCAGACAGATCGGGTTAACACAATTACACCTGATGGCATGGTTAGTTTTCAGGCAGATCGGGTTAACACAATTACACCTGATGGCATGGTTAGTTTTCAGGCAGATCGTGGGATAGGGTTAACACAATTACACCTGATGGCATGGTTAGTTTTCAGACAGATCAGGTTAACACAATTACACCTGATGGCATGGTTAGTTTTCAGACAGATCGGGTTAACACAATTACACCTGATGGCATGGTTAGTTTTCAGGCAGATCGTGGGATCGGGTTAACACAATTACACCTGATGGCATGGTTAGTTTTCAGGCAGATCGTGGGATCGGGTTAACACAATTACACCTGATGGCATGGTTAGTTTTCAGGCAGATCGTGGGATCGGGTTAACACAATTACACCTGCATGGTTATTTTAGGCAGATGGTTAGTTTTCAGGCAGATCGGATCGGGTTAACACAATTACACCTGATGGCATGGTTAGTTTTGAGGCAGATCGTTGGATCGGGTTAACACAATTACACCTGATGGCATGGTTAGTTTTCAGACAGATCGGGTTAACACAATTACACCTGATGGCATGGTTAGTTTTCAGGCAGATCGTGGGATCGGGTTAACACAATTACACCTGATGGCATGGTTAGTTTTCAGACAGATCAGGTTAACACAATTACACCTGATGGCATGGTTAGTTTTCAGACAGATCGGGTTAACACAATTACACCTGATGGCATGGTTAGTTTTCAGGCAGATCGTGGGATCGGGTTAACACAATTACACCTGATGGCATGGTTAGTTTTCAGGCAGATCGGGTTAACACAATTACACCTGATGGCATGGTTAGTTTTCAGGCAGATCGGGTTAACACAATTACACCTGATGGCATGGTTAGTTTTCAGACAGATCGGGTTAACACAATTACACCTGATGGCATGGTTAGTTTTCAGGCAGATCGTGGGATCGGGTTAACACAATTACACCTGATGGCATGGTTAGTTTTCAGGCAGATCAGGTTAGCTTTATTATAGTAACAAAAAATAATCAACATGTATTATGACATTTGAGAAATTCGGAACGAAATTGTGATCATGACTACATGAGTATTCTGAATGTTTTTGTCATGGTCAACTCTTGGTGATGAATTATCAGTTGTAAATTCATGTTGAAAATATTACATTGTGATGTAATAATTATAATTCAACAGAGTCTGTGTACCAAATGTCCTTTTTAAAGTTAGACGGTAAAACACATATCTTATGCACAGTTCTGCATGTTGTATTGCAATTTAGCCAGGACAGGACGTTCACAGACTGAATGCATGTATGTATATATATTTGTTCGATTAAATTGTCAGACAGTTATATTACCTGCATAACATTTGAGATCACCTTTAGCAGTGTTACTTAAAAAATTTACACACATAAAAATTACCCACATAAACCTGAATTTAGTTGGAGAGTAATTATAAATGCAACATTCATTTGTCAACTTTGACAATGTCGCAGAATAATTTAGCTATTTACTATAAACATGTATGTATATACAAGTAGGTCTCATAGTCTTTGATATCCTAGATTGTTATGATCGAGGGCTTTGTTAAAGTAATTTAAATACATCATATATATGATGCATTATGACTGAAAATGTTGATTCCATTGCCTATGCCTGTATGCATGCATATGTTTAAGTTTGGCACTGAAGTAGCTATAGGCTACAGTGATCTGTAAAGTACTGTAAGTTATATCGATTAACATCAGAAAATGTAATAAGCCCGCTGATTAAGTATATATGCTAGGTAACGTGTGATTCGATCTGCATAAGTTTAGTATATGGTACTGTAGTCTGGTGCATGTGATTTCGATGAGGGTATATTTATATATTTCCACACAAAGTATTCAGATTACTAGCTGTACATTAAAATAAATATAGCTGTCTCTTATTTTGGTCTTCAAGATTGAAGTGCTAGCTGAATTAAGTCACCTTGAACCATTGTGACTTTCATTTATGTAATGACATTGAAAACACTGAACAGAGAATGTCTGTCACTGTATCTAATATCATAGACCTAAAGTAGAGTGTGTTACTTAGCAGGACCTTGAAACAATTAGTAAAGTTATTGAAATTATTTATGATTGATAACCTCTATTAGATATAGTCTATAATACCTATGTACTTTTTAAGTTGGTGTGTATATGTCACTGACCTTGATATATAATTGACTGTAATGAATGTTGTTTAGGGTCATTACTTATCTCTAGATTTCATGATCCAGACTGAAAATGACACAAAAGGTCCTGTATACTTATGAAAGTCTCTCCTGCCCAATTTATCAGTTTTCCCAATATTAGTGTATAAAGGCTAGGCCCATCCCAATTAAGTGAGAGATTTTATCTTTGTGTATTTATGGTTTTAGTTTTAATAGTTAAACATCCTATCATCAGCCAGGGACAGGGTCATTTATGGATGTGCCAGGTTTGTTGGTTGGGGGAAGCCAGAGTACTGGGAGAAAACCACTGAGTTTTATTCAGTTACACTATTTATTTTGCTTGTAATACTGACATGTCGCCCCTCAACCTTCCCACACATATAATATTTTACTGACATCAACATATTGTTGAAAACTAATCTTGATAACAGTTGATGTATAAAACAGATTTGAAATGTGGTTCTACGATGAAATGTAGCTTAGTATTTGTATAGGATCAGGGTTTCTAGATAATAATTAAGCCAGCACATTTTTCAGGGCGCTGATATCCAAAGTTAAAACTATTTTAATTGTTGCTATAGGCCTTGGTCATTGAGAGGGATGTCGTTGGGATATGATTCATCCAAAACACTTGGCCAGGAAGTGAGAGTGAGCTTGGTTATAATTTGAAACACATGTGGCAGCTTGTTTATGATGTGGTATAAATAGCACTTTGTGTACACGCCAGTTTAATTATTTAACTTTGGCTATTTGTTTCTAAGTCAATTTAGAAATTTTGTTGATATGAAATGCAGTACGTGCTATATATATAATATAGATGGGTATAAATAGCACTTTGTGTACATGCCAGTTTAATTGTTTAACTTTGGCTATTTGTTTCTAAGTCAATTTGGAAATTGTGTTGATATGAAATGCAGTACAACTGCTATAATATAAGATGGGGAATTGCCTGCTTAGGCTGCTTATGTACCTATCATTATATATAAGTATCCATCTTTGTGTTATTGTCGACTATATTATATGATGATGATTCCTTCAGGTACAGTTACATTTACAGAAAAATGTTGACCTATTGAACTATCTAAAACCTTGTGTCTGTATACATACTAGTACTGTTGTAATTAACAAGAGTTTTGTCCCTTTGTTTCTACCATCATACCATAAACATCTTACAGATTTGTTGTGAATTGGTTTCTATTGCATTCGGAATCATGAATTATTCCTTGCAATAAGTGTCTTTTCCTTGATATAAAGACAATATTTATGAGAGTTTGACACAAAAATATAAAGGAGATACAATGTGTTAATTATTATGTCACTTTCTAATTATGAATAATCTATTATTAGTTGTTCTCACAAACCAGACAAACATATATGCTATCATATACGTATTAGAGGCATTCCCTTTTACACAAGATGCCTTAAGTTTTTTTGTTTTTTTGTTTTTGTATTTCCATTAATATTGAGATGTCTTTATTACAAAGTGTAGCTTGTCTTGAGACCATCTACTTTCATCCTCGACACTCCAGGGGCGAATATAATTCCAGTGATTATAGCCCCTGGAGCATTGAGGATTACCTACTATAAGCTTTTAAAGCTGAGTGTTTTGCCCAAAAATGAAAAAGGCCTTGGGAATCGTAACCCAATTCCATGACTGAGAAATATCTAGTTTCTTCTCTTTCTTAAAACACACTGTTTGTTTAATAATTTTTTACTTCTTTGTTTTCAGAAATTGAACATATATCTACAATCTCCAGACCCAGATGGCACAAAGCTAACAGCATACCTAAAAACCTTAGATGATCATCTTCTCAAACTAGAAACCAAATTCCTGTGTGGCGATTCTTTATCATATGCTGATTGTTCCCTTTTGCCAAAACTGCAACATGTGCGGATAGCCTGTCAGGTAAGTGTTCAATTCTGTCTTATCAAATCACCTACTTTCTATAGAATGTTAAATTCTGTCTTATTAAATCACCTACATTCATAGAATGTAGATATTATTTCCGCTTTTCTACTGTTCTGTTCATTTGTGATGCCATCAGTTTGTGTGTGAAATGTCAGTTTGTCACAAATTTATTATGGTATCTGTGAATATTGTCATGAGTTAATTATACATATAATGATTTCCTAAGTCAATCCATTGTCAGAATGTCCGAAGAGAAGTTAACTCTTGTTTATCAAAATATGGTTATAATTGATCATTTATACAACATCACAATGAGATGCTGACCAATGTCAGACAATCACCCTTGAGGCAACTTTATTTCAATAAACTTTATTTATGCTTATACCTGCAAATTATTCTCAAGATTAGTCCCGTTTCATTTACTAGCAATATTTAATAATATTACTCCGATTTGTTTTTCATAGTGGAATGTTGAGGCTTGAAATACATATTTTTATTCATTATGTGATTATTCTAGTTAATATATTACCTTTGTTTATTATACTATGTTGAAATTTTCAGGCTTTAAAAGGCTACCAGATTCCAACTGAATTCAAGGGAATTTGGACATATTTGAAGAATGCTTACACAGTTCCAGCCTTTGTGCAGACGTTACCTGCAGACAGAGATATCATTTCACACAACATGCAAAAGGCTTCCGTAAAGTTGGTGGGGAGCAAGTCACCGCATCTGTTAAAGCTTGAACCTCCCACAATTTCTGTGCCAGAGGAATACATGCAGGAGGAAGTGGTGACCACACAGGAGGAAGTGATCAACAACGGAAACGATGACGAAGCCGACGAAGAGGAGGTAGAAGAAACCAAGCCTGTCGAGGAAAACGGCGATGACCAGGACCAAATGCCAGAGCCCGATGAGGTCAATAGGGAAGTTTATGAACAACAGGAGGAATTAGAAAACGAACAGGTGCAGGAAAATGGTACTAATGGCGATGCTCCAGATGAGTGAAGGGAGATAACTCTTTCAGCTATCCTTTAGCTTGTATGGCTAAAAGATAACAAGTTTTAAATTCTACATCACGAAAGTAAATGTAGACTAAAGAAATCTTGTCTAAGACAAAGATTGTCTCGCATTTATGATCACAAAAGGCTTAGGATTTACCCAGGAACCAGAATCCATGTATGGCTGGGTAGACAAGTGTACTTATAATTTCAACATTTGTTTTATGCCTTTTTGTATTTAGTGCTTTTGGATTAAGGCACAGGTTACTGACAAGTTTGGCGTAAGACTGCATTGTTCTTGCTACAAGCCAGTAGCAAGCAGTTCATATACACAAAGTAAATATGGACCATGTTGGATAATTTCAGTAAAAAAAATAAAGACTATTCTTGGAGGTTTCTGGTGTATTTCCATATGGGAATCTCCCAAGGAACAGAGAATTAATGTGAATGATATATCCAAAACTTGAAAATGTTTAATGTATATTGTTTATATATATTTATATATATGTATATCGATTCATATTTCATAGTCTAGACATGAAAACATATTTTATTGAGTCATCACATCTATTAAAGAGGGGCTATCCATATGTTATATTGCTTCATAAATCTTTTCCTTATGTAGAATTACCTGCTGTTGTGGGTACATATTGGTTTTAAGTCTAATTTATTGTGAGAAATATTGTTTTCTCCATAAAAGGAATTATAAACTTAGTTGATATGTGCTCCAAGAGTGGATAACTCTGTATGCAGTACATAGCGCCGATAATACACTTCATTTGTGGTTCATTATGATATGGCATGGTGGGAAAAAAACTATCCCAAACTGTTTAATCACTGGTATATCTTTGTAAATTTTAGTCTAAATATTATTCAGATTTCAGAACATTTTTACCCAATTGTCATGTTTTGTTCAGAGATGAGTTTTAGAAAGAATGTGTGTATATAGAATAGAAGGAGTAATTGGAATTTTTAAGATGGTTTGGAATTCTGTTTAATTGGCAATTATGAAAATCATTCTAGGAACGCAATGGTTTTTGTTTGATTGTTTTGAAATTTCATATTAATCATGGTTCATGAGTGTGCGGATAGCTTACTACCATACAACAAATTATTTAAAATTAGATAAGAATATTCTATTGGCTTATGTGTTACAGATTGGAATATGTTATGTGAAATGTCTTTCTAGAGAAAGTACCGTCCAACAAACAATTCCTTGTGCCTACATTGAAGATGATAAATATGTGCCTTCCCTGGAAATGAGACTGTTTTACCATAAATATTGTTCATAACAATTCACACCCTGTGAATGTTGTGCATCTTACACCATTCACCATAACCAAAATAATTTTAAAACAGGTTTATTTTCTAGGTTTTGCCAATAATTTCCAGGCTTTAAAATGGTTTTAGTCTTAAGTTAAAAAATCCTTGACTACATTGCTTCATTATGAAAATTCAAATGTAAATGAGAGAAAGAATGATAATAAAGAAAGTAAGGTGATGAGCTAGTATAAATGTCCAAATTCTGAGGATGTTATGGATTTGAAAAGATAGTGCCTGTTTCATAAACAATATTAATGTATGTGCATTTCTTAACGGAATGGAACTTAACATGTCTCATGATCATATGAACATATTTAGCAGCTGGAAAAGTTTTATGTAATATATATATTTACCCAGTACTTACAATAACTACACAAAAATTCTCTTATTCATTTTAATTAGTGGAAAAATGAAACCGATTGGTTTTGATAACACATTTTTGCTACTTAATCTGTAATAAATGAAATCTTTCAGGTTGTATACCTAATCAATCATTGTATAAATGGTGACATTAATTGATAATCCTCTGATAAGTTTTGCCTACTGTTATACACATATATAGGCAGGAGAAATGAGTTGTAGTTATGCATCTTGTTTTGTTTGTTACAGAGAGTTTGTACACACCGTTTACATGTTACTGGTAATATGTTGTTGTTTGTACACACCGTTTACATGTTACTGGTAATATGTTGTTGTTTGTACACACCGTTTACATGTTACTGGTAATATGTTGTTGTTTGTACACACCGTTTACATGTTACTGGTAATATGTTGTTGTTTGTACACACCGTTTACATGTTACTGGTAATATGTTGTTGTTTGTACACACCGTTTACATGTTACTGGTAATATTTGTTGTTTGTACACACCGTTTACATGTTACTGGTAATATGTTGTTGTTTGTACACACCGTTTACATGTTACTGGTAATATGTTGTTGTTTGTACACACCGTTTACATGTTACTGGTAATATGTTGTTGTTTGTACACACCGTTTACATGTTACTGGTAATATGTTGTTGTTTGTCCATTTATTCAAATTTATGCTGTTAATATTGACCGAATGATAGGACCAAAGGTTCAGTGAAAGAGATGTACACTTGATAACAATAGTTTTAGGGATTGAAAACTTTGTTGATTATAATTAAAAACTGTTCATTGCCAGAAAGCCTTTTCTGAGTTGCTTCCCTTGGATCGCTGTCGCCTGATCGATTGCGACATCTTAATTTATAAAGTTGAGCATAAAATGTCATCTTAAGATCACATATTTTACCTTCCCTGGTTTCCTTTGTGATTTGATTACAAGTTCATATTACAGATTGTTTTAAATGTTTTGTTTTTGAATTTTCAGTGAAAAAGTTGATTTATTTTGACGTCTTAAGATAAATTTTCATTTTCGCAGCAGGTTTTGGTATAAGGATGTAAATGATATCAAAACAACGTAACTTAAAACAGATATGCTGTTGATGAGTCATTAACTATATTGACTCAGGTCAAAAATTCAGTTGGTGGTCTTTATCAGCAAAGTTAGAAGTCACGCTGTTTTGATAAGTTGTCAATTTCATGTTAAATTGAAGATTTATTGTTGGTTCTTGCCATTTATTTCAATCTCAAGTGGCTTCCAGAATACACAATCAGCGATATAAACAGCTTTAATATCTAATACTGAATACTGGTAATTATCTTCTCTAATTTCTATGCCATTACTTTAATGCAAAACCTCAGCATTGACATTAAGAATGAAACATTATAATAATTATGTCTGATATCAGTACATTCGTTATATTACCTCTGTAATATCATTGTCAAATGTAATCTTTATATATGATAGAATTATGAAATAAAGGTAGTGTACAGAATTCTTTGTTTTTTGTGTATTTGGAATGTTCATTTTTCATCTATAATCTTACTCTGCTAATTTAAGAAGGATGGAAGGAGGCGACGGTTTGCTGAAAAGAGCCAAAAATGAATGTTCATTGTCATGTCGGTCAAACCGTTTTGATGACAGTGATGTACTTCGCTTGCGCAACTTCACAATACTGCATACTGGGTTACAATATAATGATCGCGAGTGTGATAGATCTATGCTGAACTAATTTTTACTGCATAAAATGTCATCTTAAGATCACATATTTTACCTTCTGGTTTCCTTTGTGATTTGATTACAAGTTCATATTACAGATTGTTTTAAAGTGTTTTGTTTTTGAATTTTCAGTGAAAAAGTTGATTTATTTTGACGTCTTAAGATAAATTTTCATTTTCGCAGCAGGTTTTGGTATAAGGATGTAAATGATATCAAAACAACGTAACTTAAAACAGATATGCTGTTGATGAGTCATTAACTATATTGACTCAGGTCAAAAATTCAGTTGGTGGTCTTTATCAGCAAAGTTAGAAGTCACGCTGTTTTGATAAGTTGTCAATTTCATGTTAAATTGAAGATTTATTGTTGGTTCTTGCCATTTATTTCAATCTCAAGTGGCTTCCAGAATACACAATCAGGATATAAACAGCTTTAATATCTAATACTGAATACTGGTAATTATCTTCTCTAATTTCTATGCCATTACTTTAATGCAAAACCTCAGCATTGACATTAAGAATGAAACATTATAATAATTATGTCTGATATCAGTACATATGTTATGTTACCTCTGTAATATCATTGTCAAATGTAATCTTTATATATGATAGAATTATGAAATAAAGGTAGTGTACAGAATTCTTTGTTTTTTGTGTATTTGGAATGTTCATTTTTCATCAATAATCTTACTCTGCTAATTTAAGAAGGATGGAAGGAGGCGACGGTTTGCTGAAAAGAGCCAATGCAAATGGAATGTTACTGTCATGTCGGTCAAACCGTTGATGATGACAGTGATGTACTCGCCGCGCAACTTCACAATATTATTGCATACTGGGTTACAATATAATGCTAAACGCGAGTGTGATAGATCTATGCTGAACTCATCGGATTTTACTGTACTCCTAAGAACTAGATCTATCCTGAACTTTTCGGGTATTACCATATTCATAAGAACAGCAGGATGTGTCCATACTTTCTATTACCCGCAGTTTTTACAACAGACGTATCTTCAAAGAAAGCACTGGCATTAAATGCGATGATGCGGTTTTCATCAGCTGCTGTCTGTGTTTCAGCAGGGATTTGGTTTGGTTTGATTAGTTTAAACGTCCTATTAACAGCCAGGGTCATTTAAGGACGTGCCAGGTTTGTTGGTGGAGGAAAGCCGGAGTACCCAGAGAAAAACCACCGACCAGCGGTCAGTACCTGGTAACTGCCCCACATAGGATTCGAACTCGCGACCCAGAGGTGGAGGGCATGTGGTAATATGTCGGTACATCTTACCACACGCGGCCCATTCAGTCAGGGATAGACTGGATAACTTTTTGCGTACGAACATTCCTCTCCAATACACGGGTCATTATTTTATTTCTGTTTATTCTATAAACTAAAGACTAATCTCATGTCAAATATCCTCGCGTGAAGTCACATTCTTTATAATCTTGTGACAACCTCCTCTCGTAACATCAGTTTTTTTTTACTAATCTCATGAAAAAGATAATCCTTTAGTCTATAATGAAGATCAAGTTTATCACGACGAAGTTTACCATCCGTCAGTACCTCATTAGCATAACATCTTTTATCAGGCGCAGCCATATTGCCTTTCAATCTCTAGAACATTGTCAGATAAACTCCGCCCACTTGTTTTATCGCCTGACGTCAGGTAGGCTATCTAAACTCCATCCCTCCAGACAATTGACAGAACCACTCGACTAGTTGATAATACTGTCGCTCAACATACCGAGGTATTACATCATTTATTTTGTCAACGGTTAGACTGACTCGACAGTAATACATTCTTTAGCCAGATGCATTTCAATGGTCATGTAGATTAGTAATGGTCTTGTAGATTAGTAATTAAAAAAATGAAAACAACACATGATAATGTTAATGTTTCACCATTTTATCGAAGGAATATCACAAAATATCAAAGAAAAATAACAGAAGAGTTTCAAACACAGTTAAAATATTGTTGTTTATCTAGATCAAGATACAGAGTATATAATGCAGACTAACTGGGACAACATAATCTCAATAAGATTCCAATAAGCTTCTAAATGCTTATTCAGTCAAATATGGCTTTGTTGACAGTCAAATTTTATGAAAGATTAAATTATATCGCAGTCGATGTATGCATTGTAGTCATTTCTCTGATGAAAGAGTCTAGCAAAATTATATAAAAAATATAATTTCAATTGCAGTATACAGTCATGAACAACAATAATTAAATAAAGGGACATAACTCTAACAGCTTTGGACCCATTTGTTAAACGAATTCAAATGCACACATGTACATATGGAAAGAGAAAATGATTATATAAGCAGTCATTAAAATGGCATGTCTTGGAAGGAGAAAATACAGAACATGTACTTATATACATATATGGCACATAAATACCGGATGCATAGTTTATGAAAGTTTCATCACAACGACAATGTCATATTTGGACGGATATTTGTAAAAAGTTTTAAGAAATTAAGTTATTTTAAAAATATGGCCTGTATTTGGAAGTATAATTTTAACGACTTTGAATAAAAACTGAATTAGGCTTAAGGCATCATTTATGTAAGATTACATTAACATTTCTACAGACATACATTTGTAAGAATCCAGAATAACTGGAATATATATACAACCGTTGATATTATAAATTCAAGTACCCTGTATCTCACATTTGATATACGGAGCACAAATACTTGTAAGATGCTGATCACATTCTGTACATTTTCTTAATGGACATAATATTCTCACAAACATCCTTGATTTGTTAATTGAATATTAGATGGATAATGAATATTATGTTTCTCTTCCTTGTGTATAAGATATGATGATGCAAATATATTCTACATTACAATAAATTAATTTATAGCTGTTTTGTATGTAATATAACTTTCAGATATAACACAACAATGTTTGTATAAACATTGACATAATATCTAATTCAACACAAATATACAATGTACAGTAAAATAGAAAAATATATAAATACTATACATAACTTATTATTATTACTTTGAATACTCTGTCACACAATGTGTACAAAAAAAAAAAACAAAAAAAATACAATAAACACAAACCCATGTTCACATTCACAATGGGATTAATTCATGTACCATGTGATACCCGATAACGTTTGTGCGGGATTAGTATCTCCAGTGGTGATGGAATGTAACTATTTGTAATCTTCCCACTAAAATGGGGTTAGTGTGGGATATCATCTTTTAGGGTCTTTCCATCACCAATAGAAACAATAGTCCCGCACAAATGTTATCGGGTGTCAGATGGTACATGAATTAAGCGATATCCTCATAAACACATTCACAATTGACCCAATATCTTGTCTTTCATTCTAGCAACCTTCATTCCTACTAAATTCTATATTTAATAATGTTCATTTGATACTGTAGCCACTGAGGCCAGACACATATAATATTGTTATACACATGATAATACACATGTACACACATATATATAATGTATATTATTGTATCTCATTCTTTTAAACCAAAAAATACACAATAAAAACATTATCTTTGTTCTCTGGAATGACATATTTAAAGCCAAACATTCATGTTATCATAGTATATAGATTTAAAATAGGCAGCCTAAATGTAATTGATATAAATACTTTGAAAGTGAAAATAATTTTTGAATAATTGGTCCCAGTTTCTCGAACAAAATTCAGTAAAATACAGTTTTTTACATAAGTAACATCATGAGAAACCGAAATATTGACTTCTTTGGGTTTTTTTTTTGAGAAATTAAAGAATGACCCAGATTTCTCGAAACAAACTATGTTAAAAACAGATTTAAGTAAATAGATTTTGGCATAAGATACATAAGGTGGAAAATAAATCAAATCTTTGACAAAATTGGTACTTTTTTGTTTGAAGATATCGGGGCCAAGTAATAAAGATAAGTTATCAGTTATCTGGTTTTTGTTTGCTAACTTTTTAACATATTTACTATACACCTGGGTTGTTGATATGTTTTACAATCAATCTTCTACTACAGGTACACCTGTATGGAAAAAGACATACAGCCAGATGTCTGTCAGCAGTTTGGTTTGGCAGTGGGAAGGTTTCTGTTGGCTTTTGTCTATTATACACATGATCACAGCCTTTTTACAAGGAATCCGCAAACTATTTCCCCTTTTCCTTGAAATAATCAGCTGAAAAAGAAATTATACTTGATTCAGGTTGACCACATTAAATTTAAGAAACTCTATCATAATTTTTTATCTGAAAAATGTAATGATGAGAATTTTCCATGTCTTTATGCTTTTTTTTTTGTATTTTCATATTTTGATTTTAAGATTTTTTCGTAGTTTGATTTTTAGGTTTGTCCTTTGATTGTATTTGTTATACCTGCAATATAATTGACTAATTATTGATTAATAATTTTGTATTGTTTGTTTGAAATAATTCTGAAAAACCTCATGACTTGCACATCTCTCAATTTTCTATAAAATTTGAGGAAAAAAAAGACACCACAGAAAGATAATGAAACTTTGATAACTCCATGATTTTACGAGCCTTACCCAGTTTCTCTACAGCCTCCACACATACACTGGGGTACATACTCTCTGTATAGGTTGCCACCACTAACATTGATAGAGTCTTCACCAGTATTAGTCCCTTCTTTTCCTAAACACAAAATTATACTGACAAGATAATCACTATTTCTTTATCTGAGATAGAAATATTTCAGGAATAATGATTTCTGAAGATTTCTTATTAAAAAAAAAAGTAACATCACTTATGCAAGATAGGATATGTCTCCATAAAACCTCACTTATTTATTATAATGCCTGAAGGCTGGGACTTCAATATGATATTCTCCTTGGTAAGCAAATTAAAGATCCAGATGAATGCTAACACTTATGCCTCACCATCGTATACCAAGTAAGATAATAAATCTTTCTCAGACCTATTTTATAACTTAAACTTATTCACTGCTGAAAATTCAAAATGAACTGTTCAAACCTTTGAATCAGAAGAGTTCAATCGAATCTTCAGGGATGTATGAGTTAATCATCATTACCAGTAAATCTGAAAACAAATATGAATTTCTTTACTTACACATTTGCCATAAATGGAACTTTTGTCTGCCCTCACACATCTATACTGTCTGTCGTCAAAGTACACACCTTCCTCTCGCGTCTGGGGCGGGTTCTTAAAGGCGTCAAGTAACATCTGAACCTGGTCCGGGTAAAGCTATAACACAAGATTTCATATACAGTACACAAATAGGGTACCTCTTAGTTTCCTGTACTCTTTGAAGTGTGATAGAGGTAGATTGATTCTAAGATGCCATGTCCAACTTTTACCCCAACCACTACCTCAGGTAATCTTCAACAATTTTCCATTTTTTTTTTTAATCAATGTTATAACTTGTAAAGCATTCCATTCTGTTTTTAATATGTTTCAACCTTCAGGTACATAGGAGGTGTAAAGCCCTCCCCTAGACCATCAGTAGTAATTTGATGTTTTTGAATATATGTTTCAAAGGTAAAGATTGCTTATGCATGCAGTAACAGCTAGGGCGCCAGCTGAATTAAACATATAAAGGAAATTCAGTTGAGTCGAGTTGAACAGTTTAGAGGTCAAAGTAGTTCAATATAAGAGAGTAAACAGCAACAGCAACTTTGCTTTCTTTTCTTTATTTCCATGGTTACAGGAAAATAATAAAATACAAGGAGCCACAAAGCATTATCCCTTGCACCCCTGCAGTGTAACAGAAAAAATATTGCACATGGAAGGTCTACAATAGCAAAAGGCACAACTAGGGCATTTGTCTAATATATAGAGAAAGTTTCAAGGAGCTTCGTTAAAGGGTTTTGGAGGTAGAGCCCGGAAACAAAAAAGAAACAATAATTTGTTGGGTTTTTTTTTACTAAGTTTCCATGGTACCAGAAAAAATACCAAAAATTGAAGGTTTGCAATAGCACGAGGCGCAACAAGGGCATGTATCTAATATGTACAGACAGTTTCATGGAACTGTGTTGAACAGTTTTTGAGTTATAGCCACGGAAAAAAATCTTGGATGGACACACGAACGGACGGACAGAGCCCAATTCAACATCCCATGTAAACACTTTTCGTGGGGGATGAAATAATTGGAAAGTCACTGATAAGAAAAGGCACAAATACATGGTATTGCATCCTAGCCTAATGATATATTGAGTTTCATGGTGTTTAGTTGAATGTTTTGGAGCCATAGCCCAAATGTACAGAAGAATTAGCCAATTTAATTTTCCATACAGTTAAGATAACATTTTTCATAATTACACAAGATTTTTTTTTACACTTACATTGAATCCGACAGAACTTGCTCGGACATTACAGTCCTTTCGTCGTACAATGGCACAGTGCTGGACATGGTCTGTCGAGATCAGAGCATCGTGTATTAGGTTCTGAAGCTGATTCATCTTAACAGCATCCTGTAACAATAGAAACCAAAATTTTGGTTTATTGTTCTATCTTTATGAGCTTAAGCTGAAACAAAATTATTTCTGTTCCTCTGAAAATAAGGTATAGTCAAACCTGCCTAAACGACCACCTCTGTATAAAGACCACCTGCTTTATAAGACCACTAACCTGCAACGACAAAATCTCATGGTACCAAATGGTCTAATCAGCACAAAGTGCCATGTGTATCAAGACCACTTGGCTATAAATACCTTTCTTTCTTAGTTCATTGGGTGGTCTTTATAGCCAGGTTTGACTGTATATAATATTCACAATGAATCTGATATAAATAATGCTCATTACCAGTGTTTCATAGGTCTTCACCCGTTGTACAAGCCCTTTAGTCTCAAAGTGAGCATCCACATTGAATGATTTAGCCATCTTGGCATTAACTTAATAATTTATCCAAATGACTGGACACAAGGAAATACAGGTATGTTAATGACTGGACACAAGGAAATACAGGTATGTTATCCAGTGACTTCAGCTTAATGAACTACTTCTCCAGAAGACAAGTTCATTACTGGGGAGTCTTAATATTCGTAACTAATAACTTTTATCAGCAATATCAATAATTTGAAACGGTTACATCCTGGTTCTTCTAATATATAAACACTTCAATGTCCTTTCATGAGACAAGTACATAAAATGAGCTTTCTTTCAGTTATTGACAACGATGGTAAGTAAATTGCCTTTCTGTGTATTGCCTTCAATACAATTCTGTGCATTTTTGTTGGCAATTTTCTCATTTAGAGTTAATACACTGTTTTTCTTTCACCTTTTTCTAAACACTGAATGTTACCGTACAAACTTTAGATCACACAAACCAGAATAAATAGCAATAATGACCGAAGGCGTGATTACATTTGGTCGTCCATGCGGAACATGTTATACATGTATCCCAATATAGGTAGAAATTGCGATTCCAAAGTGGACTGATTTCAGAATCAAGGCCGTCAGAACTGCGATTTTCGTCTTAAATTACAGAAGTATATGTCTTTGCTGAATACATTTAGTTTTCCATCGGTAATATCAAAAGATCAGAATTGTTGTTAAGTGCATGCAGCTTTAATTTTGTCTGAAGCCACAGGCTTACAGTGAAGGTAGTATTCCGATTGATTCTGAGCGATGTTTCTCCACATAAAGATATAAGGTAAGTGTGAACTATGATTGATAGTTCACATTTTGTTGAATGTCACATATGTTTATAGGAAAATATCAATGGTGTAAAACAGTGATAGTAATGTTGTATGTCCTTTGATGAATGCTCATTTTATGCTTACTGTAAAGCACTATAGGGTACTCTTCTTAAGCTAGGACGCACTATATAAATGTTAAAACATATACTTTGATTTATTAATATAGTGAAGCGTATCTATAGATATTATTTCTTTATAAGACTTCAATTTTCTTCTTTCAAACAGTTATGAGTTACAGTATACAAATATACATTTTACGTAGGCAATCACATTTGGGATGTCTTCATTTGGGTTATGTAAACTGGAAATCTCTCGTTACTATTCCAATACACCACTAAACAAGCTAGACTTAATTAAAGTGAACAGTCGGGCAAGGATGGCTAAAGCCGGTAAAAATGGTGTGAATATATCCAGTATAATTTCTTATGAAATGGAAAAATAAAATCTCTCGTCAAAATCTGTCTGCGTATGAAGAAATTAATTTTAAGTATGGAAATTCTAAAACGTCCTCCCGGCTCACTATGTCCGTGGTTACATTTCCACGCAGCCTCGCTTTAAATGCTTTCAACTTTTCTTTACTTTAATGGTCAGAACTGGGAAACTAAGCAGAACTTGACCATCGTATTAATATTTGAGAACTTTTGGAAGGCCAATGAACGCATTTAGACTGGTTTTCTTTGCCCGACTATTCACTTTAAGGTTGTTTTGATCTAAAAGTAAAGTACCCACTGAAAAACCACTGACCTACGGCAGGTAACTTAGTAATTGCCACATGTAGGCCTCAAAGTTTTGATAAAAGAAAACTTAGAAAATGACATATTGCAGACAATGTTTTGATAGCCCAAATTGTGTCAGACAAATGCTTCATTTCATTGGATTGCTTAATAGTTTCATCAAGGAAAGACCTATGTGAAAGTTTTCTCAAATTACAATAAAATCTATGACAATAAGTAAGTTGTCAAAATTTTGCAGAGATATTTACATATTTCATATTATAATTTGGCACCATTCACTGTTTTCCACTATCTGTTTTAGAGATTGGTCCAAAAGTGCCAATTTCTCTACAGGAACGCTCCAGATAATTTCAAGTTATGCCATGGAAAATCCAAATTGTTAAACTCCATATAATTCTTCATTTCAAGAAGTGTTATTCTTTTGTCTTGACCAATGACAACTATATGGTTAATCTAAGGTCACACCAAGGTTACACCAAGGTCACAATATATGTAGCAGGGCTGGACTAAGATCATCTGTGATCAGGTAACTCCATTGATAGGATAGATCCTCTGGCTAGTGTTTGGTGGTTTTGGGTTTGAACCTTGGTCTGGCCACTACATTTTCTCCTATTACAAACTTTGTGCCCAACAAAATACCCACAGTGGTGGTATAAGGGTCTTGTGTGTCTTTGAGGGCAAATATTTTGAGAAAGAAGGTAGGAGTGAAGTGAAATTGGACTAGGTTGATCATCGGTGACCAGATAGCTTAATAAATAGAGCTGCTTGTGTTCGAGGTTTCTGTTTTTAATCCCAATCTGGCTGTTACCTTTCTCCTCTCCTATATTCTTATATTAAGTCACTGAAGTAAATCATTAAGATGTACAAATGAACAAAAACTTCCTACTGTAACAGTGCGAAAGTATAGTGTACCTCTAGCGGGGCTCGAACCTGGGACTTACTGTCTGCCACTCTGCCCTAGCATGAATCTAAAAGGTGAACGTATCACTAATAATTCAATTCTTTATTTTCCTTAAGTTTACAACTTATTGGAATTGTGCAAAATACGCACATATACATATATATACAATCACATAGTAATTAGTACAATATCATAGACAAGTTACAAATGTACTATACATTGAAATCAAAATGTGTATTATATAAAGGCTACATAACTTACAGGTTAAGTATACAACATTAATATAACTGTACTGAAATTATTGGAGGCGGGATCATATTTTCATGGCCTCAAATATAAATTTTGCTAATTTACGTAGATCACTTATATTTTCGCAACATAATAATTGTATCAACTTGTACATAGATGGTTTACGCCAATAAAAAGGTTTTACATATTTCTTTCTTAAATCATGATAATTAATACATATTAAAATAAAATGATATTCGTCTTCCACATCTTAATTGCAACCAGGGCACAATCTTTGTTCTCTAGCAGTATCGGTAAGTACAATTAAAACCTGCTACTCTACTCCCCTCCAAACACAGACCAACTTAAGTTCTATCTCCAGTGTATCCTCTCAATCTTGTATAGCTTTCACTTGCAGTGGTCTACGGCACCAAATGTAAGAAGGTGAGAGTAGTGTGCTGCAAGCTGGCCTCGAACCTGTGACCCTGGACTTACTGGTCCGCCTCTCTACTGACTGAGCTAAAGGGAATTTCCCCTTAGCATGAAGCTAGAAGGTAACAGTATCAATATGTACAATTAAAACCTGCTACACTACAATGTGTCATAAAAAAAAGAACAATACTTTACCATAGGATCTATATCTGGGCTATCAGCCATTCCTCGAAAATAGTCAACCATTTTTACACTAAATTCTTTAATCAATCCCAAAATGAAAGTTATATATCCCAAAGCAGTTCACTTCTTCCAAAATGACAGCTAGATTCCAATTAAATGTCTGGATGACCAATGTCAATAGCTTCTCCAAAATTCGTCCACAAATTTTACAAACAAAAATATATATATATATATATGCTTATATACTGTTAATATCCAAAGTAAAGTCTTTCTGATCCAAAAGCCACTGTCACCGAACAATAGTTATACTTTGTGGCTGCTCCGTGTATATACATAAACTTTCTGTCTGAAGAACTTCACTTTCAGTGAAAACCAGATTGACAGTGTATGTCTATCACCACACAATGGCTATATAGTCTTTGCGATCTTTTTGTCACAGCTATTGTTTCCTCTGGGGAGCAGACAATGTTTAAAGTGAATGAGTAGTGTTCAGTTATACATAATTCAGTGAAATGACGTCACTCAGTACAAGTCCAAGATGGATTTGTTGCTTGGTTTCATGTTTACATTTCAACTTATCCGACGAATCCTGGACTGGAATTCTTCACTTTTGTATCGAAATACACGGCACAAAGAATGAACTTTAAATGAAAGGCTTGGTAAATAGACTTAAATCATTTTACACTATAAAGAAATGTTTTAGATAAATAGAGTTTTAAACGTGAGTTGATGGTTCCAATCTCCGCTGGGACACCAGAGACGGATCCCCCACCGGAGTCGCAGACTAATACCATACACAGGTAAGTTTTGTTCAAATCACACGTCGAACGTAAATTCTCTTCATAAGGTGACAAATAAGAAAGAAAAGCAATTTATTATCCAGTTAACACTCCTGAAAGAGGTCCTGGTAATCTTTTCGATGTGAACTAACACTGCAGGTAAATTAATGGTTAAAAAGAGTTAAGCAGACATTCAAATGAAAAGGGAATACACAAAAGGAAGGTATACCCAGGTATATGCATCGTCTATAAAACAGGTAAGAGCCTAGCAAGTTTTACATGGAAAATTAAATTTAGTATGTAAAAGCATTATTCATATGGTATCTTAAGAAAGATGTTTATATAGTTGAAAAGTTTGTCAAGAGGAAGTCTACAAAAGTTAAGTAGTCTATAAACATTGTAAGTCTTAGAGTTTACTTTGCTATCAATTTACATACTGTTAAATGTTCTTATTAAGGAATCTTTTTGTACCAAAAATGTCATTTTCTTTATGCTGTTTGTATAGCAATAATCATTTGAAATTTATGATCGTATCATTGTTGTAACTTTTTTCTAAATCCATTTTGTACTAAAATGCAATGGCGCCAAAACAAGCACCAGTAAAAGGAATGAATCCTTGTCTATGGCACAATGACCTAAGAGTCACTAGTTGGAATCCCAGCAAAGACAGGTGTATTTTCTCTTAGTGCAATAACATATTTTGCTAAAATGGAGAAATTGTAGTTTTTAAAGCTAAAGGGGCATTTCAAGATGTAAGCTAAAATCAAATGGCAGCTCTAAAAAGTTGTAGAGCTAAAATGGCAGTTTAGGATGTATAGTGTGTTATTGGTAGCTCCAGTTACAGGAGTAAGTGTGTTTAAAACTGGTTGTATCAATTTCAATTGTAAAAATCACCAAAATGTATGTTTTGGAATAATTTCATACGATTCAAAGGGGATTATCTCCCCTTAGACTTTGACCTGTTCCTATCCTGGCCCACTTTAACCACCAAGCCCTTTTATATTACACAATCCAACACAATATGAAAGATATTGGTATAAGATGGTGATCATTCATTTTAAATTGGAAAGCAATTCTGTCACTTGTACCATCAGTTGCCTAATCTATAGAATTCAGATGACAAAGATACAATGGTACTGCTGGAAGTTGTTGTCCAGAAATATAGAGGTAGAGTATGATAGGATAATTCATACAATTATTTATAATATGTATAATACCCAATAAGTGGCCATGTTCCTATAAACATTCCATCACCCTTTTCAAGGCCTAAAGTTCACTAATCTTAAAAATTATTTATCCTAAAGAAGCTCACATGTTCGAGTGAAACCAAAAGACGAAAATAATAAAGTTACTGACGTCCTTGGCATGTTGTGATTGAATTTTCATTGTTAAATCCTCATCAAATACAAATTGAAAATTTGAATACAGTTTATTTATCTCATTTCTTTTAAAAATTGATTTGTTTTTGTCTACCTGTGAGCTCATATTTGGTGAAATATGGTATATTTCTCTTACTTGGCCCATGAAAGTCAGGCCATGACTTTAGATTTGTTATTGAAACACTTCTGAAGGTATGAAGACTTAGTAGGATGAAAATATAAAGAAAAGTTTTTAGAAAGAAAGATCTTGATCTGTAAATAGTTATTATTCGGACATCATAGCTATCATTGAAATAATGATCACGGGTGATTGATAAAGGCAGGGTCGATAATCCCAGCAGCTAGACTGCAAATAAATTGTCCTAATCTTATATAAATAACAGCTATGTTAAACATAGAAAATTCTAAGCTTAGATATATATTCAGAAAGTTTCATGGAGATAAGTGGAACGGTTTTGGAAAATCATCACTGATGCATTGATGCATGGACAAATGGAGCAATCCCAAATTTAGGAGAACAAATGGAGCGATCCCAAATTTAGGAGAACAAATGGAGCCATCCCAAATTTAGGAGAACAAATGGATCCATCCCAAATTTAGGAGAACAAATGGACTGATCCCAAATTTGAGAGAAAGACCTCATACTAAATGACAGAAAAATTAATAAAGAAATAAAATTTCTCGAAAGGAGTGTTGCGATCATCAACTGAATATCGCTAACGTAAGCAAACGGGGGCCTGTACCCGATCAGTAAACATATATTTCCATTCAACCTATAAACTATTAAGGACTCTGAGTTGATGTCTTTGTTTGCAGGTAAAACAATCAACCTGATCTGAATCTGTAGCCGATACCTTGTGGAATGAGATTAATGGACACATGACAACCATGAGGTAAGTCATTCTGGTAGACTGGTTCTCGTCTCAGCTACCTCCCTTGTATATGCTTTACTGAGGACCAGTAGCCAACATGAACGACATCGGGCATTACACATAATACACTGATTTATCTCCCCTCGATTGCTCTGGTTGGACCAGTAGCCAGTAACCATCTTGAGTAGGAATTCCTACTTCAGAGTGCTATCATTTCTGTGGATGATATGTCATCCTGGCAATAACGTCGTTTCTCTACGCACACTTAGCTCTTTTAGCATGAAATGATTTCAAAACTTAAAACCTAATTTACTTTTGTTTATCTATTGTCCAAAGACAGTACACATTTTTATTATTTACGTTAAGACCCCCTGCTTTGTGTGTAAAAGGGTTTTACACGTCTAAAAATGTGATGCCAGCAAAACCAGATATGTAGACTGACCAATCAGAAAATCATCATGGTTACCCGTTACCAGTTCCTAGTGAGCGGAGTGGAGCCTGGCAGAGAGTAGAGAACTAAGGGAAGGTAGAGAACTAAGGGGAGGGAAGCAGTCTATTTATTCTGGTAAAAACTATATCAAAGGGGAGGTAATCACTGGATCTATCACACAGGGGAGGTAATTCTAACATAAATCTATTTAGTAGATGATATCCAGTATCTATTTACAACTGAAACACACAAGAATAGTCATTGGCTAACACTACCAAGGAGATTTAGCTAACATACAAAACAATAGGTAAATCTGTAAAATCATGACTTTATTTACAATTTAATGATTAAGTTATGACTGCAGTCAAAGGGGAAATAGTAAGTATAGTCCCTTAATTCTTATCAGAAAACACCTATCAGCTTACCATAATACATAGGAGATAACATTCAGCTGAATTGGGCAAAAGGGGACATAACTCTAAATTGAACATTGGAATGTTAGATGACTAGTAGTTAATCAGATACTCATGCGAAAGGGGACGACATTGTCAGTTGATCATCATAACAGAGAGATAACTTTCACTCAATTGTTTAATAAGATGGGAAATAATTTTCAATTGATGGGAGATATTTTTCAGTTGATTTTGAAGAAGGGGAGATAACTGCCTTTCATTTGATCATTAAAATGGGAGATGTTTATTTTCCAGTTAATTATCAAAAAAAGGGGAGATAACTGCCTTTCACTTCGGCCTGGACCAATATGGATATGATATTAAAATGCTATCTCAGGCTAATGATTCTAACCAAGTTTGACTCGTTTCCAATGAAAATTGAGCAAAACATGTTCATTAAATGTGTTTTCCCTATATAAACTATAGTAAACTTGACCTCCTCCCCAGGACGAAACGTGAGACCCCAGGGTCATATAATTTACAATTTTTATAAACAAACTTTAAGACCTTTTCATCTATAAAGTGTATTTGATATACCATTTCCAGAATTTAAAAGAATATTTTGCAAAACATGTTCATAAATGTGTTTTCCTATATAAACTATAGTAAACTTGACCCCCTACCCCACTCCCCATCCCCGGGGGAAACGTGAGACCCCAGGGTCATATAATTCACAATTTTTGTAAAGGACCTTAATACCTTTCTATTTATGAAAAAGTATTTGATTCTACCATTTCCAGAATTTCAGAAGAAGATTTTTGAAGTTTTAGCCTATTTGACCCCTTTTGATATTTATTTTTCAGTTGATTATCAAAAAGGGGAGATAACTGTCTTTCACTTGATCATTATAATGGGAGATATTTTTCAGTTGATCTTGGAAAAGGAAATAAACTTAATCAGAAAAGGGAGATAATCATGAAGTAATGATGTAGGTGCACCAATAACCATCAAAACAACAATATTTAGATGCTCATGGTACACTAAAGGAAATTAGAAGTAGTTCAATATTATCTCATTATCATGCCTATATATATATACATAATACATGGCTTCACATAATTTTGATCAATTACTAACGGTCATTGATGAAGGATTAGATGATTACTCGACCCTTTTTCAATGATAAAGTTTGTGTTTTTTATAAGTAGTATGGAAAAATTTCTTAATTTATATCTTTTATTTCTAACAAAATACAAAATGTATATCAAGGCAGCAAATGATCACATTACTGTTTCTAACCTTATAGAAACAATATTCTGGAATTTGGACAAACTCCACAAGCAGTTTATTTGAAGATTACATTGTAAAAATCAATTAATGAAAGACTTAAATAGCAGATCCATTCTTAAAATACATCTTGGTACCTCTTTATCTAATCAACAGGTAAAAACTTCAATAACATACGACAGGTATGACATAACAAGGTAGATAATTACTTATAAGTGTCAGATATCAACATAACAATGTCTTATTAAGATTTGTTAGTTCTAAGGTTTAATTAAATACACTTTATTCCATGGTGATTTGTAAACAAAAGAAGTAAGCTATTTTTACCTACGTTAATGAACAACCTGTCAGCCTGGTTCTATAAACAGATATTGTGATATAATATATAGCGGTATTATATCTAATCAAATTGTTTCATTGTTTCGGGAGAAGAATGGAGGCAGTCGTGTGTTATAACGTAAACAGAGAACACATGTGACTTTTGAATACTCTGTCATTCTGTGGTAATGTTGACTGAATTATAAGGACTATTAGGGTCCTGACTTAGACTATCCAATACCTTAATTAAATACAGTTCCTATACAATGTGGTGCTGGATTCTATTGCAGTAGTGTAGATGTATATCGTTCAGTACCTGTGGGAAAAATACGTAGGAGCTTGACTTGGCTACAAATTATTATTTTGATTATTTGAACTTTTCTAATTCTCTTGATTTTGGTAACTAGGTAAAATAGAGAGATCGAGCTAGCTATAGTCTAGATGTCAGCTAAAACACCTGCCAGGCAAAATAAACTGCTACATACCGTTGTATTAAGATATAGAATGTTTTGTATCAGTATTATTAGATGAAAAAAGTTGAAAATTTAATTTTTAACAGAAAATGAGTTGAGGTTGATCCTAATAAATGGATACTGATCGGCAGGCAGTCAAATACATATGAATGGAAAGATGAGTTTATTGACAAACAAATAAACAAAAAAGAAGATTGAAAGTTGAAATCTCCAAGAATTTAGCCATGAAATGTTTAAACAATATGAGAAATAAATGAATATTGAAATGGCTATAGAACAATTGAGATTATGGTAATTTAGTAAATTAATGAAACTGAAACTTTTAAAGACTCACCGGTAACCCTGTTAACTGGAACTTAGATTGTTTACGAAAGTCCTCCCCCATACTTGTTGTCAAAAGACTGTCCAGGTGAAACACAGATATAAAAGATACTCTGTACAGCAGGTATCAATATGTTGTTAAATTAAATGTCCATAACACATTCTCCTCAGGGCCAACCCTAAATCTCCAACATTTGTAAGTACATTGTTTCGACACCACAATAAGACCTATGTAATTACAACATACTTAAGTGATTTAATCGTTCTGATACCTGTGCCCCTACAGTTCAGGTTCATATCCTCTAGGAGAGTCACAACCCAGTATTGTCCAATTCACCTGATGCAAATATTAGTAGAGATTTCAACGTATCTAATCAAAATTCAGTAGTAAATATCAAGGGGCCTTTACGGGGTAACGCAGGTATCAGGGGTTTTTCTTCTCTGTCATATCACACGGATTGTGTATCCGATATGTCAATTTGTCATTTGACAATGCCTAACATACAGGTGGACATATTGACAGCTGAGATTGGGCCCGATTATGCATAATGAACTCTGAAGGATTAATCACAGTGAACCAATGATTGGCTGCTAGCCTGGAAGCACTCAGCGAGGCTGTTCCTCTCTTTTTGTTTGAATAAGCTATATAAACAGAAGTACTATATCAAAAGAGTCAAAGTAGTAAGCTGTAAATAAGCATGAAAGATGGAACAAGTGAATAAGCATGAAAGTGAATTCAAAATAATGTGGAGAGCAGATATATACATCTATCTACAGCTGTGGAACATCTGTGCAGAAAATTCTGAGGATATTTGAATATATCTTTATTGTCATCCTTAATGAATTTAAATTTATGTAAGAAGCACTCGGCCAGCTTAAAGCCTTTACATGTTTATAAGGGTATTGGAACTGTAGATTGATAGGATTTGTAGGTAGGCCGCTAAGAAAGGCGGTTTAGAGACCCGAGGAGATTAAATTGGCCAGGGATTTACTATATCTGATAAGACTGTGTTACACCATGTAATCACTCCCGAGCAGACGGTCAACACTCAGGTACGTCTTTTTAAACTCAATCCAGTCTTAGATATAATTCATGTGACAATTCTAGTTCAAAACATAAGTCTTCTTTTCTATATTTCCATTTTCTTTGAATTTGAATTACTAACTTAAAGTATTTGTTGTATAAAGTATACCTAGGTTGGTAACTAAAGATTAAAGTTTTCTCTGTTAGTAACTGAGGAAAGTCATTATAAGGAGATTAATTGCAATAAGCTTAATTAACCTTTACTTTTACTCTAAAGTGTTCAGTACATTTATATTTCTTTTGAGAATCTATGTCACCAAAAAGGTAGTTACTGTCAACTTTGGAATTGTTGTGTTTTGTGATTTTTGGGAATTTTTGAGATTTATTCAGGTTGTAGGTCTATCAGTTTTGCCCATTTTGGGCTTCATCAGGACACAATACTAATATGCGGGCAAATTTCATTTGTGACGTAATGTACAATGCACACAAGAACGGTAACTCTAAAATTGAAAGGTATAACATAACTGCAATTGAAGATAAATCATATAATATATCTACAAGCATAACTATAGAAATGAAAATATTGCTCACGACTTTCACGTCTTTGAATACTTTTAAATTCACAACCATGATTTAGAATATCTACAGTTGTATTTAAGTCAACATAAAAATAAAACATCCAAACATCGTATTACATCGTTATCATTATACTGGATTTTGATTACATGTTTATTGTTATATTTCACCGTTACACCAGTAAAAGAAAGATATATATATACTAATACCAATTTAATTGAAGAAATTAAATCTACATGACTTTTATATAGAATATATTTATAAAGGGAAGTCGGGGCCAGGCTTTCCATTCATATTACTGTTGCAAGATTATACCTTTGTTAAAAAGAGTTCATAAAAAGGGTAGCTACGGTTTCCGTCTTAACATCTCAGTTATAATGGACTCTTAATGGTAAAGTACAATATTTGTCATAATTGGTTAGCACATACCTTCAATAATCACCCCTCCTTACTATGAACAAATCAAAGTTACATTGGACCCCATCTATATTGGACACCGTCCCTGCTTCCCTTCATGAAATGATGATTACCCGCTACATGTTACGGTTTCAATGGGTTTTTTTTTAATTTCTGGATTACATGTTTGTCAAAGTCACTTTTTACATAAAATAAGTTCTACTTCCTCCAAAGATGGCTAGTATGAATATAGATGGAAAGGTACTTGGATGTACCTGGATGTGATTTGCTGCACTATATCATATAAAGCCATATAAGCTTATTGGTCCTTCAGGCCAGATTGAAAGCTTATAGGTCAGGTCATATGGACAGCTTATTGGTTTAGGTCAAATCAATCATTCAAATAAGGGAAAAGCTCTTCAGTCCTGGAGGTCAGGTAAAAAGCGTATCACTTATTCAGGTTGTGGACAGTTTTATTGCCCTTCAGGTCAGATGAAACACTCATTGGCCCTTCAGTTTAGGTCAAAAGCTCAAAAGCCTCCAAGGTCAGGTAAACAGCTCATTCATTCCATGCAATGTGAAAAGCTCATCAGCCTGCAAGGCCAGGTAAAACGTTCATCAGCCTCTCAGGCCTGGTAAAAAGATCACCAACCTCTCAGGTTTGATAAAAAGATCATCAGACTACCAGGCCTGTTAAAAAGCTCATCAGTCTCACAGGCCAGAAAAAAGCTTATCAACCTCCAAGGTCTAGTAAAAGGTTCATCAGCCTCCCAGGCTAAGTAAAACACTCATAAGCCTCCAAGGACAGGTGAAAAGCTCATCAGCCTCCCAGCTAGGCCTAGTAATAAGCTCATCAGACTCCCAGGAGAGGTGAAAAGCTTACCAGCCTCACAGGCCAGATGGAAAACTCATCAGCTCACCAGGTCTAGTAAAATGCTCATCAGACTCCTAGGCCAGGAGGAAAGCTTATCAGTCTGATAGGTATAGCAAAAAGCTCATCAGCCTCCCAGGTCTGGTAAAAAGTTCATCAGTCTCTCTGGGCAGGTGAAAAGCTCATCAGCCTTCAAGGTCTGGTAAAAAGCTCATCAGCCTCCCAGGTCTGGTAAAAAGCTCATCAGCCTCCAAGGCCAGGAGAAAAGCTCATCAGCCTCCCAGGTCTGGTAAAAAGCTCATCAGCCTCCCAGGTCTGGTAAAAAGCTCATCAGCCTCCCAGGTCTGGTAAAAAGCTCATCAGCCTCCCAGTTCAGGTAAAAAGCTTGTCAGCCTCCCAGGTCTGGTAAAATACTCATCAGACTCCCTGGCTAGGTGAAACTCTTTTCTTCTATCAGGCCATATAAGCTAAGAAGTCAGGATAATAAAACCCACAAGAAAGTTGGTACCAGTATCTCTCACAATCAGACAATCTACGTGTCAAACTCTTACAGCGTGTAAATGACCCTTAAAGTAAAATTGTGTGTAATATATATTATAAATCATAAGTCTACAAGCATCACTTTAGTTTACTTTATTGGACTTAATATACAGACATTCTTGTCCCCACATTTGAGGAGCTTTCTATCAGCCTTTACAGTTCAATCCCTGTATCGTAATCTGTTACAGGGTCAGATAAGCATGTCAGAGTTCTAATATCATGCCAACTATTTTGTTTGATGTGATATAAATCAGAAAAAGCTCAGTAGTTCTATCCAGATAACTTTCCACTCTGACTCTCCATATCAGTACTTAGAAGTATAATGTTTTATTGGGTACCAAACTGGGTACTTATAAACCTGTAATTATGTTTCAATCGATTGGTCAAGATGGCAATTAAAACCTCCATATTTCCCCAGTGCACAGTGGGATTACTGGTAACGGTGTATTAGGTAATTGGTATTTTGAGTGAAGTAATATTAGTATTTAGAATTAACACCAAAATGCTCTATTTCAACATTATATAATCAGGTGGTCTAAGAGATCATATTGTGTAGCAGGTTTTAGGTGTAATGTACAAAGCGATACAGTCACCTTCTTGTTTCGTGTTGGGAGGGAATTTCCCTTCAGCTTGGTCAGTAGCCGTCATTGGCGGTATTTCTTCATACACTACTCTTGCCCTGCTACAATGGATTTATGTTTTAATAAGATATCTTTAGAATTATCAGGTAATTCATACTCATAGATTATATGAATACATGTATATAATATAATATATAACATGATAGCATGTATATTTTGTTAATTTCTCTGTTCAATAACTCAAGTTTTGTAAAGTCAGATAAAATTGAGTAAGATAATTGGTTTATTGAGTACGGTGGTGGGCAAAAATGTGAGGAAATGAGTAAGGTTATTGACATACTAAAAATAAACTTTAATATAGTTTTACATCAATTACTGTGAGGGATCTTTGGAAGGAAACCAGAAGATGACTCGGGGTCCTGAGCTTTCATGTTTGTGCTCAGGATGTGCTGGCAATTCAGTTCACAGGTTCAAAATGGACTGTATACAACAAGGAACCATAGAGGGCAGCATAATAATTCTCTTTGAGAAAGATATGTCTTCAGTAACTTTTGAGAAATAGCAAGAACAATGAAACTTAAAATTATTAGTATATACCCTGGCTCATGTATGTAATATACGTATTAATGTACGTCAGATAGCAGGCCGTAAGCCACCTTGTTGTTATAATCAATCGTATGCACAATTTTTTTATTGGCTGAAATGGAAATTACAAATAAAAGTAAGGAAGATCATTTTCCTATTTTCTTTTGAAAAAACCCAAGATACCTAATTTTTTTAATGAAGAATATAAGCTTAAATTAATGTGATCATTAGGCCCATGGGGTCTTGATTTGAATATACTCGCCCGTTTACATTTATCTCAGCTAATATTCCCCCCCCCCCTCCCTAAAATCCATATTCCTATGTCATATAAACCAGGGTTTGCGACTGGGTACGTGTTCCATAGATAGGGTCCTTCTCAGAACAAATTGGGTCAATCTCCTCTTATGAAATGGGGACCTTTTCATTTCATTTCAACCAATTTGATTGATAATAACAAGAATTTTTAAGTGAGAAGGATTCATGACTGTCTCTTTACATTACTAAACACCACGCGAGACGCCTATGAACCGGGGATAAAAACCATTTTTCTCAACTGATACTTGTCTTATCGAGTAAAACGAAACACCAATGTAAAGTTTATTAAATTTCACAACGTTTATTACTTGCTAATAACGGAATATTTAGAGGATATGTCTTAAATTTGCGTTAAAAAAATACGACAGCTCATGAAATGACGGCCCGCTTTAGAAAGTCAGACGGTAACCCTCACACCCGCAAGCTACATCAAAGGCTGCGCCGGCGGATATCAAAAGAAAATCAGTCACGGTCAATGCCCAAACACAAAAGCTCCTGCCTTGTATTTCCCCAAAACCCAGTGTGACTTATCCTTTTCATATATGTCCTTGTTAATAATCGATAGGATTGGGCAACAGGCTAAGCAATTATATAAGCCCTTTCCAACCCAGAGATTTGATAAACTTAATTATTTATTTATCCAGACAAATAGGGGTATGGAGTCTCCTTTTATTCATTTGGAATGGATTTTCTAGAGGGGGGGAGAATGTGTCATTTTCATTTTCTATCCTTAGAAAATATTGGGACAGCATAAAAATGCAATCCCTGATATTAAACCTATCATAGATAGTAGTGCAAGCAATGCCGCAAGAAAAGAAAGTGGTGGAAGAAGGGAGACAATTCAATCACCTTATGTTGAGCAAGATATAATCTTAAAAACTGATAAATGGGAGATAATCCAATTTTAATGTAAAATGACAAATTCTGTTTCTTTTTATGTGAAAAATAAGGGTTTGAGTAAATATAAATTATGTAGACACCAACTTTATCATTAAATCACTTTTGATAGAAATTAGTATTTTGTGACCTATATATATATGATTATTGTAAAAGCAACAAGTACATTTGTACTCTAACTGGCCGGTATACATCGTGTAAGCTGACTTTTGTAAAAAAAAATTCTGATTTTAAATATGATGTCCTCTTAAAAATCATAAGTTTTACTTTTTGGATTGCAAATATCTACAGTACCTTTAGCTGACACTAATGACACATTATAATTTTGGTAATCAAACTATCTCTTGATTTTTATGAGCCTTTCAGGAACAAGCCAATAATAATTAATGTATTATAACTCATATTGTCAACAGATACAGATAACATAAACTTGTGCATTTAAAAAAAAAACACGGCAAAATTAAAACCAAAGTATGGTAAAACAAAGTTGTCATTGAATGCAGAATTTAATATACACTTAATGTATTTTATTATACGACTCTAATTTAAAATATAGAGAATTTTTATATTGTTTCTAAAATAAATAACACTATTTATTATTTATTCTCTAAAATTACTGATCTTCAAACTGAATCAAAATCTGCGAAATATCAGCATAACGTTTATAGGCTAATAGATAATAATAAATTTTACAGCACTGCTCACTCAGTGTACAGTACATTATGTACATAGTTCATTAAAAAAATTCACACAAGGATGAGTGGTGACACAATTTGAAGATAATTAACAGAATTCAATGATTTTATAAAACGTTTGTGTGAAATTTATGTCAAAGGTCATGATTCCAGTTACAGCTGAGCCGACATTTCTGTGACAAAACCACATTCTTGTCTGGCATTTGGTTGTCATTTCAAATTAAAATATTGATGTAGCAATCCATATGAAAATTAATTAATCGTGACAGTAATCAAAAGTTTAAGATACAATCACAAACTATTGACTTACCAGTTGACAAATCGTTCTTATATTATGTTGACAGTGATAACACAGATGTTTGATCTACTCTTGGTGGTTTGTACTGGTGCTCGTCGTAAAATAATTCCGAGTTGTCTCCCTTACCGGAAGCAAAACATTGCTAGGGAAGCTTTGCTTCGCGGAGCTACTAAATTTCTTGTGTTATCTGCATTATATTCCATTTTGAAAATATAGGAATCGACTTAGAACATATCTCAATAGAATTAAGAATTTTATGCTTGATTATAGTGACGAATTTATGACTGCCTTGTCAAAATTAGCTAATTAATTACTCAGTGTTTTGATCTCCATGTGACGTCACATTGTTTCACAATGGCGGAAAGAGAAAGATTGCCAATCTGATAGCGACAAATTTTGTAGGTTCTAGAAGACATTTTGGAGTTTTGCTCGCCTGTAGCGGCGTAGGCGAGCAAAATGTCGTCTCTCCTTTGCTTAAAGCAAGACGGTGGGAGTGTACACATCCACGACAATGATGTTATCCGGGAATTAGCTGTTGACAGCCAAGATCACTCTATGTCTATCGTAAGTAACGAACCGATAATCTCAATAAAATTTCAAACAGAGTTGACATTTAAAGAATGATATTTTAAAATAGAGCAACAAATTGAAAAATGGATTAGTGAAATGACATTTATTACGATGTACATTATCCTCATTTCTTAATTAATTACATTATCATTGCTTTAGGTTAGCCTAGCGAGGCCCCCAATATTGATTATTAACTTACATATTGCCACGTACTACAGCCTCTGAATTTCAAAGAAAATTTCTACCGAAAAACACATTACAATCCTCATTGTTTCTGCGATGTACTTAATTATGTAAAAACTCAACTGACATTATGTTCTCTCTTGGATTTCCTTAACATCTAGAGGAATATCCCACAGGATTGTCGAATTATCATATTTGGCTGGGATGAAGTGTGCTTTTATACTAAAGACTGATGCCCAGTGTGTACTATACACGTGCAGTTATGTTAGTAACAGTAACTGATTTATTACAAGCATGTCCGTTTAATTGCTATTAGCAGTTGATTAAAACATAATTTTAAGTTTATATTAATCTACTGTACATGGCCAAAGATGAACATTTGAATTCATTTGTCATCAATATCATATTATATATCCAGTTGATGAACAAAATTGACACAAGGGGTCGGAAATCAAGACAGGCAGAGGTTGTCGAGACCACAAATGGAGATGCAGGGATGGACTCACAAAGTCTTATCGGACAAACCATGAGGGTTCAGGATTGGCTGAATGAGAAAACAGTCAAAGGGCTACAGGTATGTTAGTTATAACGTTTATGATCAAATTTAATCATTTCTGGGAAAATTTTCATAGCTGAAAATAAATTTCTTCATACAAAAAATGTCAATAATGCACAACATGTGTAATTTTGTTGGATATTGTATCACAACCCATTACACATATGCAACTTTTTGATTTTAATCACATATTTCATTTCAACACACTTGTCACTTTTTGATCCATGATGTTAGTTATGTATATACATGATATGATTTTAAGATAATGAAAATTTGTACCTTCTTAAAGTTTACATTGAATGTATTGCTTTATTCTTGGTTGTTTAAAAATGATGATAAATCCTCTTAATACACAATGGCTAAGTCCAAGACTAAGTACATGTGGGGAGCATATTTCCTGTTGGATATATTATGATCTGTACGGGTATTACATGCAGACAATTAGTGATCTTTATAAAATGTAGACTACTAAAGACATTGTAGTTAAGAAAAATATCATCAACCTTTAGTTTATCCTTTACTGATATATGTACTTATCTTAGATTCTGAAACCACTGACATGTATTGTAACTATAATGCTAGTTTATGATTCTATATGGACAACTCTGACTGTATACCTTAAAATTACCTTCCCTGTACTTTATCACAGATATTTTAACTTTCCCCATAGCTGATTTCATATTACCTATACAAATTGTAGAACATTAGTTAACTGAAAATATATATTGTAAATTATAAATTCATTTCAAATTTTAAACATTTCAAAACTATAACATCTATTCATAAAAAGATATATCAATAATTGAATAAAAATAATTACAGTAAGTATTCTTAGACAATTTGATTTCATTTCTGATCTTCACTATTTATATTCAGATTTTCTTTACAAAACCTACAGTTCTATCAATATCAAACTATTTCAATAAAGTTCAGTTTTGCAATTGGCTCAGGAATTTTTAGTGATTCTTATTTCTCACAAATTTACTATCTTTATCGACCTTTATTATTATTCTAAAAAATTCATATCTTTATACATTGTAAAATATATATATATCTGTATAATATGACCTGCTACAGCTGCATGGTCCAATTTTTATATTACAGTTCTCTATACCAAATGCATGGTTAGAAAAACAGGTACAATATGTATACGAATTCTACCTTTTTTCCCTTTATTTTACTCTTTATAAGCTTGTAGTTAAACTCTCTCTAATTACTGACTGTTGGGGATCTGTTACTTCTAAAACTGTTTATGTTGTATAGTTCTTAGGTTAAGAAAAATGTCAAAAGACATACTTGACCAATGTCACCAAGATGTCACTAAAAGCCAACCACCCAATGGCCCACATATATGTTACAGAAAGTCATGCTCTCAATTTATCACAATACTGAAATATTTTGTTTCATGGTGAAAGCACAAATATTGTGAATTTATTTCCATGGACAATGCTTGGTGAATGTAAATCTTTTTTTTTTTTAATTTCTATATTTGGTGTTGTGACAACAGTAGTTTAATTTTGAATCTCAACTACTTCCATTAGAAGATCTTATAATTAATTTCAGGTTAAAAAACATTTAGTCTTTTTTTACCCAAGTTAATATTTATGTTTCACCCAGGATAATTATTCCTTGAGATGTATAGCTGTTTCAGTAATATAGCCCAATATAAGATAAAAGTCTGTTCAATATATCGTAAGATCTATTTGTGGCATATCAAAGGCTAAACCTGTTACTACAAAAATAGCTATTCAAGACATCCCCACATTCAGTGAATGGAGATTATATAGACATTCCTATTCCACAGCATCCTTGATAACCCAGGGACAGAAATCGTTTACTGATATCATCAAGAATGTATATTAATATCTGGGTTACTGAGGATGATACCACAGATGGACATGGCTTAACCTGCTTAGAATTTTCAGATTTGTTATGAATAGTAAAACAATACCCATTTTATAATGGAATAGTATGTCACTTTACGATGGTTTTGGATCTCAAGCCCTTGTATAGCACCATGTAGGGTTGGGAGTGGCACTTGTAGGTACCAGCAGAATGTATGTATCACATGACATTTCACGGTTATTAGAACATTTAGACACAGCACCTGTAAATTCACCTGTTGGTGTCGGCCATTAGAGTGGTTGTCTAACACACCATGTTGACAACGCTCACTATATTGGATAGTTGATATGCTATAAACTTTTGTAAGTCACAATGTTACAAAATATTTCCCAGTAAAAAAAGTTTCCATCCAAACTGTGACATCTGCATACAGTTGAAATACAGTTTAAGTTGGATTAAGCATTGGGCTTCAAAGATTGCTATGACAATGTTTTGAATATGCAGTAGAATCTAATATCTTACTCTTTAATCTTGTACAATTTCAAAAATCATTTCAATGGTTCTAACCAAATTGTTCACGTAACAGACTGAAATGTAAAAGAAAATACATATGAACAGTCTACATGTACACATATAAAACACTCCACATGTATTTTACTAAACCAAATATATATAAATAATGACCTCAATATATATATATGCAATTGTATTACGCTTCTCTTCTGTACTAGGAATTGAAATCTAAAACCAGATCTATCTCCTCGGCAAAGAGCAGTGTTTGTGGTGAAGGGGTAACCTATCTCAATATCAGCATGGTTCTTCGTCTTCTTTCGTTGTTTTATTAATTTTCGTTTAATTCAATTCTGTTTATTTTTCTTGTCAAAATGTTTATAATATTACATTTTGATACATTAACAGCCAAGTGAAACATGGGTTCAGGTTTGCATGTCAAGTTTTACTGCATGGATCTGTTGATTAATATGTTGCTTGTTTGTAATTAATTTAATTTGCTACACCTGGTATGTTTTAAAAATTAAAGGAAATTGAGTTCACAATTGTCTAATCCTTTTTTTGTCTATTTATAGAAAGATTGTAAGAAATTTAGAAGAAAATAAATTCAATAAAAACACCTTTTTAACTACCACATATTTCTAATTGATAAAATTTTAATTTTCAAACAAAAAATTCAAAAATAAAATTTAATAATAAGGTTATTTTGTGAGCATAATGTGAAAATACCAAAATTTTGCTCCAAACCTAACAATGCAGCAATCCCTACCTACTCCCAAGAACAAATAACTCTGTAATATGCAAAAATGGAATGAGGCTGCATAAATTTTATTATTGTTCTGGAGATTAGACAATTGTTTCTTAAGAGATTGAGAATGTTTGAAATTTATATGACGGTAATAATGCATGTGTTTGAAAGCATTTTAGTTGATTTGATACAGCTTTATATTAAAATTTTGTTCTTAATTGTTAGATAGATATGTAGTGTTTTAAACAGGGTGTAGATTATATTTGTGTTGTATTTCATTCATTAAAATTGAATTTGGTTTATGGCTGGAAGTAATTTATTTGCATATATTAATTAAGCTTGCTTTTGATTATAATAATTTGTTTTATGTGAACATAAACCAGTATAATAGGATTTAAATATTTCCATGGTAACATTAACAACTAGTATTCCAGTTATCAGTTTAGACATCCTGCTCTTTGGAAAAAAGAAATAAATATGTACTGATGGGGATGGTACATGGTATTGATTTATTGATCACTAAATTGTAATTGGTTAATTAATTGATAAAGCATTGAATTTTAATGTTAATTAGATAACAATGGTGACAGAATTAATGATGATTGGTGTTGGATAGTATAAACGTAATAATCCCTTTCATTTAGAATAAGAGTTTGTCATTTTTTTTATTATAAACTTCTTGCAAAATGTTGAGATAATTTTGATTTTCATAATTTCTTAGGAGAAATCTGATGTAGAGACCAGAGAAGCACGTAAACTGTACGAACCTCTCCTACAGACTGAGGATACATTTGTAAAGGTATGGTTCAAGGTCACACTGTACACCTAAAGGTCATCTTTATGTCAATTATTCACCTTCAAGATCACACTGTACAATTAAAGCAAATTGATCATCAGTATATCACTGGTTCAAGGTCATATTTTAATCCTGAGGTCATCTATATGTCCATAGTTCAAGGTCATAATGTATACCCGGAGGTCATCTCAAACAGACATCAATTGCATAATAAATGAAAATAATTGAAATGATATTTAAAGTCTGTTCATTCTGTAAATTAAGTTGTATTACATGTATAAATAACAGCTAGATGCTTCAAACCATAAAAAATTAAAATGTAAGGAAAAAGTCCTTGAACTTCCCAAAAAGGCATTTATAAAATTCCTAAATCGAAACTGTAAAAGGAAAAATAATGTTACAATTTTCTGAAATATGAAGGTACAGTACTTTTGAGCTGACACCAAGTCAATCCTCCAGAATTTACCTATTTGTTATTGTAGGTAGTTACTATTGACATCTTGAGTTAATGTTTGTTTTTACTTTACATTGTGGCCTTTAAAGGGTTTTAAAGTGTTTACCTGTTTATAGAATACACACAGTACGATAGGGTAATGAACAACAAACATATACCTTAGGTATTCAAGATTATTTGGTTTTCACTAAACCTTCCAATAATATGCTAATTAGATTGGATTTCCAAACAGCCCAATATTGGATTAGTTTCAAGTCTAACTGGATTTTCAGGATAAGATTGAACAATTATAAATGAATGTTATTTCCAGCACTAAACATACCTATTGATATAGCCATTATTGGTTCCAAAGTTTTCCCATTTCTCACAGACCTTATCAGCAACCATTTTAGACAAACACCATCACAAACCTAACACACCTTTCTTGACACAATTGGTCTAAATACACACATTAAATGCTATAATGGCTGCCATTTTGGGGTATACATTTAATAGTTATCCCTGTTTGGTTTAGAAATTTCTAGTATGAAGTATTTCTTAAATTATTTTTCATTTACTCATTTGAATTAGAGTAAATTATTATTTGAATTTTATATTTCCATACGATAAATATGTTCCAAGAGTACTTTCATATTGAATTGTACAAGAGTAATCAAAAGATAATTAGCAATCCAGGGTCTAGCCAATTACAGCTGTACATATTTACTTACCAGTACATATATTCTTGTAGCAATTTAAAAAAAACTAGTTATCTGAAGAAAGTGTTGTCATAAAACTATAGCGACAGTAATTATTTGCACAATTACTTGATATTAATGAACCTAACAAAGACTGACTCAGAGTGGTATGGACGACAAATATTTAGGGGGTTGCAATAGTTTGGTTTTTAACATCCTATTAACAGCCAGGGACTTTAAAGGACAGTCAGGGGGAGCAAAGCAAGAGTACCCCCAACCAGTGGTCAGTTTCTGGCAAGTGCTCTATTAACCCAGAGGAGAAAGGTTTGTGATTATGTCGGGACATATGAACAACTCTGCCACTGCAGTCCCAGGTTTCAATGGCTCTGGGTTGCAAGTTCAAAATCTCACTTGGGGCAAATACCATGCATGAACTGACAATAGGGTGGTATTTTTTATCTGGGTACTCCGGATTTACCTCTAAAACCTGACATATCCAGAATGATACTGTCTGTTATTACGATATTACATACAGTAAACTAAGCCAAAAAAAGTTACCTACCATAAAAGGTTACAAACTTATATGATGAATGTTTTTAATTCAATTAGAATATCTTTGTCATTACTCTTTAAATAATATCCAAATGTACATATTTTTTTACTGTCACAGAATCTGGAAGAATACATCACTTACAAAGATGTAATGGAACAGAGGAAGAAGGAAATGCTACATAAGAAATGGAATGACAGAGTGTTTGAACCCCTTAGGAAGAATATAATTGAAGCTATGGACAGTGATGACTGGCCTGAACTTGATAGGCGGAAACGGGAACTCCACAAACAATACTTAGAGTTTACCAATCAAAAGGTAGGCAAGCCAGGAAACTCCAAATGCACTAACAGTTCTAACAGAGTTTACCAATCAAAAGATAAGGATGCCAGTAATTCCACTAACAGTTCTAACAGAGTTTACCAATTAAAAGATAGGAAAGCAAGAAACACCACTAATGGTTCTGATAGAGTTTACCAATCAAGAAACACCTCTAATGGTTCTGATAGAGTTTACCAATCAAAAGATAGGAAAGCCAGAAACACCACTAACAATTCTTTTAGAGTTTACCACTCAAGAGATAGGAAAGCCAGGAACCCCACTAACAGTCCTTTTAGAGTTTACCCCCCAGATAAGGAAGACAGGAGCACCACTAACAGGTCTGATAGAGTTTACCCCCCAGATAAGGGAGCCAGAAACACCACTAACAGTTCTGATACAATTTACCAATCAAAAGCTAAGGAAGCCAGGAAATCTACAAATGGTGCTTTTAGAGCTTACCATTCAAAGGTAGGGAAGCCTGAGTCTAACTTGATTTGCCCTTTTCTACTTCTAGCATAAAACTTCTCGCCCTGATTTATCGAAACTAACTTAAGTCAAGAACTGGCTTAAGTAAAATTTTCATATAGGTTACGTGAGGAGAAAAATTTAAGTTTTGACTTGTTCTGTACTTTTGTTTCGAAAAATCAGGGCTAGATAATTCAATTTTTTTAGCTCTTCTGTTTCTGGGTGCTCTTCTGTCCAGGCGCAGGGAATCTTATGAGAAGATATCCATTTTAGAAGAGTGCAAATCAAGTTGGCCTTGTGAAAAAGTTGCTACCTATCAAAATGAAGTCAATGTGTAATTGTTATATGTACAGCTATGTACCAGGTAGTGACTATTCATACTTCAATAACCTTGAAATTTTATATATGACCTTGACCTTTTGTTTTATCAGGGTCATGTGTTCTTGGATACCATGGATCCAGAGGAGTACTATGCCCAGGCCCTTAATGGCCACCGACCTTCACCTATCAAGGTACCACTATTGATACAGTAACCATTGTTTATCATGCTGTGAAATATCACGATATTATCTATTCTCTCTTTGTATATTACAGAGTTATCTCCCTTGTGGGGAGGTATTGATTGCGACCTCTTTATTTTGTGAGCGAAAATCTCATCAAGTCTCTGAAAAATGTGACGTTGCGTTCACATAGGGATTGAATGTATTTTTTTAATTTTCATAACGGCTATGAATAGCAGAAGCTATTTATATATACCATGGAGCACTTTGTTTGAAATCAGCTGATCGATGCAGGAGAATCGTTGTATTCCTAGTGTATTCATAGTGTTTTCATAGGCAAATGTTTGTTTTCGTCAGTTGGTTGATTCATATAGTGACGAAACACTTAAAATGTAAATATAAACACATGACGTCACAATCAATACCTACTAGAAAGGGCAGATAACTCTGCAATATGCAAAGAAGGAATAATGTTAAATCAAATATCTACAAAATTGTTTATATGTATTTTTTCATGATGTAAGCTTATCTATAATGTGGTCACACCTTTCATATTTGCTATTGAATAGAAGAGTAAAATCTAAATTTTTATAAATAGTTCATTTCTATATATTCTCCAATGTTAAAACGTAATTGTATGGTCTTAGCATGCATGTGCTAAATTGGACAAGCGGATAGCAGCGGCCAAGAAACATTTTGACCACCAACATTACAAGGTAACAGGTCAATTGTGCTGTACCTGACCTTTGACCTCTAACCTGTGACCCCTACACCCACAACCGGAGGTCTTTCAAACATGTACCCACACAATTTGATTTGTTTTGCAATATTGTTTTCACACTGCTCAAAATCCCCCACAAACTTTTAATGGACTACTTCTGTTACCATTCATTACCTGGCAAGTTTTGCAATTTCCATGACTCGTTCAAGATTACCATAATTCCAGATTTCTGAAAATATCCACCAAAATGAAACTTTTGCACACCTCTGGTCCCTACTAAACACTGTATGAGCTTGCTGTTTATTATAACTGATAGTTACATGTGACACATGTGTCTTAATTGAATTTGTAAAATCACATGTGTGCATATGTGTAGTTGTATATATGATGCATGTTACAGAAGTAGGTTTGGAGTTAATGCATGAAGCTTGAATGTAGTGTATACATGTGTAGTAATAAGCAGATCCAGGAATATTCCAGGTCATACACAAAAAGTCTTAAAATTCCCTTTACTCTGGTGAAGCGAACTTCCTTTCTACTAAAGAATGCGGCGTTGCAATGTCTTCCACTTCCTCTGATTATACAGTGTAATTAGTTATGGAATCTAGCAAATAGAATCACCAACTGAAACCCTTCCTCTTTTCTCTTGAGTATGGTTGATATACAGCAATGGTAGTACTTTCCTTCCTCCTATAGATGGCGCTGCACAGCCTGCATGTCTTCCTTCCAAACAATACATATAGATGGCGCTGCTGTCCTCACTTACATACAAAGTCCCTGGCAATTTTGTCCAAACAATTTGTACCAGGTGGTGGTTTACTTTTCAGTTCCCTGTTTTAACTACAGGTTTACTAATCTTTGTTAAATGGCCCTCAGTATTCATAAATACAAATTAGTAATAAATTTCATCCACTAGTTGGCCTTTAAAGCTCAAAAGAAGGAAAGAAAAGAAATGTGTTTTTATTCTTTTGGTATTTCTCATGTATTTCACAGCATACTTTTGTACTCTTATCATACAGTTATACAATAATTCTTTTTTTTCTGTGACCTTCAGTTCTTGTCAAGGTCAACAAACTAATGAAATTTCTCCTACGGGTACCACATGTGATTTATTTGCAGCACTTAAGTAACAGTCTGTATGTGTGTTGTATAATTAATGAATTCTACAGTATATACATATTATGTATGCAGGCAGTTGTGTTACAAGACATCGAGGATGTACCTCAGGTTGGTAACCTTTCTGTACCAGACGCAGCCCTGGTACCTGGCTGTGTTAAAGGCAGCATATATCAACTTAATGCTTATAACTATTAATAAGAACCCAGTCGGCCATATGACAAGATAGACCTTGACCTTCTCCCTGTGGCTCTGATCCCTTCTTTCCACTAAAGACAAGGTCAACCCCAAACCATGTTTCCCTTTGACCTCTATTTGTTAAGCTCCAATTGTAATTTTCTCTTGAGTCTTAATTGGTGTTACCCATATCCTTTAAGCTCCTATCTGTGTTCCCTCTTGTGATCAGCCAAAAGTTTAATCCTTAAAACTCCAAAAATGTGTTTACTTATAGGGCAATTTAAACATAACCCCTTCAATCCCAAACGTTTTTCCTTCTAGGGGCAGCCATAACCAAAACCTCTGATACTTATTGTTCAAAGCCACACCACACTAGCTAACCCTGATTTACAAATTTTATAACATTTTCTGACTGTCAATAGTAAAAATTTGTCCAGGCTTTGTAAATTTCATTCACACTTGAGCAGTTTTCAAAAAATATTATGGCTGAAATGTCTAAACTTTATATTAGGGTTAGCAGATGTAGTGGCTCCTTGAACAACAGGCTTTTCTCATAGTTCAGAGTTATCTTTGTTGAGAGTTATCTACCATTTAGAGTAATCTACCATTTGGCATTATCTACCTATGGGAGATATCTACCCTTGGGAGTTATCTACCCTTGGGAGTTATCTACCCTTGGGAGTTATTTACCCTTGAGAATTATCTACCTTTGGGAGTTGGTATTGTTTTTGTACTAGTAAATATTTTATTAGAGGACAATTTAATTATCCCCCGCCCAACGAAGTTGGCGGGGGATATACAAATGGGTTCCGTCCGTCCGTCCGTCTGTCCGTCCATACGAATGGTTTCCGGAGCATAACTCTAAAACCAGTAGAGATATTTCCATGAAACTTCATACACACATTGGTCTTATGATCTAGTAGTGCCTTTTGCTATTTTTGGGTTTTCATTTTTTGCATTTTTTCCGTAACCATGGAAACATTGCTGAAAATATCATATTTTGTACCAGGTTCGTTCCGGAGCATAACTCTAAAACCAGAAGAGATATTTCCACGAAACTTCATAGACACATTGGTCTTATGGTCTAGTAGTGCCTTTTGCTATTTTAAGGTTTTCACTTTTTGTACTTTTTTCTGTAACCATGGAAACATTGCTGAAAATGGCAGATTTTTTGTGTAAGAATCGTTTCCGGAGCACAACTATAAAACCATCAGAGATATTTCCATGAAACTTCATAGACACATTTTATGTAGGACTTCTGATTTTGTATTATGCTTTTTATTTAATATGCATGCAGTAAAACTCAGATATATCAAACTCAGTTACTATGAACATTCACTTAATTCCTATGTAACTCGTCACTGTTTAAAACAAATCAAAAATCGCACTATTAGCTGCTGAACTTTGTTAAAGCTAAGATCAATTCTGGTATTTTTCAAAGAAGCAAATGTTTTCAAAGTTGGTTTCACTTTGTTAAAAAAGACATAAATATGTTTTGTATATATTCTTCAATTGCAGTTGGGTTTTAAAATACTTTCCCTATACTCTTACTAGCATATAAAATTAATGCATTAATTGATTTAGCTCTCCATTGGCGGGGGATCTGAATGACTATGTCCTTGTTTTCTTACAGAATCTTCCTAAATGTTATTTTCTTTTAAAGAAATTATGGAAAAAATGATATCAACAATCACAGCTTACTCTCAAGAGATGATGATTCTGAATTAAGAAAAGAAAAGACAGAATAGTTTCCCTATACCTGATTTAACATGCCCACATGTAGCTGTTGTGGAAATGATACCAGGAATGTTTTCATTTGTAGAACAAACGATGTAGATTAGAATGACCTTGTACTGAAAATCACTCTCAGATACACTTTATATGTTAATCTTAATTTCTTTGACTTTTTGTAACTTTTATGTAACCATTGAAAAAATTGTTTAATTACTCACTGGGTTTTTTTTTAAGAAAAAATTATATATAACAAAATAAAGAAGTTTTTCACTGTTTGACAATCCCAAAGGGAGGTAATCAAAATTTTATAAACATGTCTTTACATACATTCTGTACTATGATTAGTTTGACCACTATTTTAGTCTATCTAAATGTGTGGAAAACATTATCCTGAATTATGTTATCTTGTAGGTTGTTCCACCTTATGTACTGAGAGTGATTTGATTTGCACTACTAACAGTTGTATTGTAGACTTAATACAGTAAAACATTCTTAGTGTTGACTGAAAGTGAAGCAAATGCTTCCTGGCATATTAAAGCAAACTTTTGTTTTTTTGGTTGAGCTGTATTATCAAATGGTCTTATAACCACAAATGTCCTATGGCTTTGTCAAATAAAAGAAAACTATCATAGACAACCCATTCACCCCTGATGACATAGTTGAACTCTTTTTATTCTAAAGATTGAACAGTTTATTATGATATTTTAGGGGTGCATGAGTGAATATCCAGCAGATGTTTTTCTGAGTTGATATGTTTGAGATGGAAAAGTTTGGTTTTTATTTGTCAATTCTGAAAATAAATGAAAGAACAATGAATAACTTGTAAAATCTAAGAATGTTTTACTGGATGCAATTCATAGGTAGCGGTCACAAGGAAAGAAATAACATAATGTGTAATTTCTTAGATACCCAGAGTCAATCAGTAGAAACAAAACTTACATCGAATGCTTCTGGACAAAGCTATGAAGAAAACGATTATATGAAAAGAATTTTAAGATTTAAGACAGCACAATTAATTTGAAATTTAACTAGTTTTTGAAATTGAAATTGAAGAGATACAAAAATTCTCAGTATCCTCTGTTCAAACCTGACTGTTTGAATATTCCATCTTTGCATATAACACAGTTAGCTCCCTTGCAGGAAGGTATCCATGATGTCATTTTTTTTTTGGTGCAATTTATGTCGTTTTCTAGTTTGCTCCCAAACAAACGACGTCACAATTAACACCTACCTGGAAGGACAGATAACTCTGTAATATGCTACTAGACTGCTAATCGTAATTTGAATACTGATGATCTCTGTCAATGTTTCTATGTATATTTTGTTTCTACTGATCATATAGACTTATCATTTATCAAATATCTTAAGGAAAACAATCTGTTGTATTTGACACCTTTGTATATCTCACACCAAAGAGTGCTGTGTACCGTATACCAACTGAAGTCTTGAGTGTGACAGATTGTAAGGTGTCAAATAGGGCAGGCTGTCAGTATACACAGTATATCCATTAAGTTTTGTCTAACTGACTGGTATAGCTGTAACCTCGGTGATGGTTCACATTGTGTCAGCCATTCGTACTACGAGTGGTTGATGACTGGTAGTGAATGGTTGAAAGAGATTTGCCTATTAACAAGGGTGGATCATTTTGCAATTGTTTATAGATTTTTTTTAGACATTTATGCCACTTGTACAAGTTTTTTTATCTGTTTTGTTTAATGTTTAATTCATATAGTTACCACCAATTAAGCACATTTTGTCATTAAGATTGCTTTTGATTTTGATAACACCAATTTCAAAATTATTTGAAATATTGTACATTTAAACATCTCATTATATGATTGATTGCACAAGTGTCATATTGAAATTCTAAAGGTAATTCTAGGTTAATGATTATCATATTAATTATTAATGAATTAGATTTAGAATAGGAAATTAGAGAAAGTAGATATTACTTTTAGACTAGGCTTGGAAACAACTATGTTTGTAATATTGATACATGTATAGAGTAATTTTGTCTTATTGATTGTAATTCAACTTCATTAAGAATTAGTAAAAAATACTCTCTTTATTCTATTTAGAAATAAATGGTATAATTTGTAGTTTCTAAGTAGAGTACTGTTTTGAACAATCTGGTTATCTTTGTGTAGAATTCCACTTCCTCTATACTCAATGCAGAATTTCAGAATAATCATCCAGCATAATCTTTAATATACAACTGATATATATGATAAATACTTACATGTAGTATCCTGTCCACTTTCTCTAGGTATCTACCGCGGCCCTAAGGGATCCATTGTTGTCCCAAGGAAGACAACGCAGCGCTGAAGACAGGACAATCCTTCGCTGTATCACTGGTTACACTTATACAGATAAGGACCTAGAACAGGTGAAGTTACCTCCCCTACCACTAGTGCCTCTTGGCCGTCATGGAACTGACAGCCTCAAGTGGCTAGAAATGCCACTACACAACATTGAAAGTACACCACGAATAGCCAGCAGGTATTTATCATATTCTGACTAGTTTTTTTATCTTTTTTCTAAGATTTCCTTTTTTTCAAAATTAGTACACATAGCCTAAATTGAATATCACCAGGACCAGAATATTTGGTCTATATGGTAAGGTTTCCAGATTATACAGGTATCTAAATCTGACAAGGGCCAGTTTACAGAGTATATGACAAGTTATACTGTTACTGTAAAAGTTAACTGTGTAATTCACAAGATGAAAAAAATTATATTGAGCTGAACATTTATACAAAAGCAAATGTGTTTATTGCTCTTGTAGGCGTAGGATGCGAGGGACATTCAACACGAGTAACTTGGACTACAGTACCTGGGAGAAGACACCCCAGGACAATCACCAGCGTTACAAGGAAATGCAGATCCAGAGAAAACGGATATTTCAGGAAACTCCGCCTTTTGGAAAATCTAAAAAGAATGTGCGCATAATACCCCCAAATCCCTCAACTCCTGCTGAACTACACCGAGAACATACGGAACCTCAACTTTTATTAGAACCACACCCTCCTGTAGAGCCTCACCCACCACTAAAACCATGTCCACCTGCAACGGCCCCTGCAGAAACAATGGCCGTGAAATCTGTACAGTTCACAGACAATGTACCTACGGCTGTGCAGACCTCTTAATGTTGTGTTATATAGTTACTATCAAACTGATCTTCTTGTTACTGTTTAAAGCATTTATTATACAAAAATATCTTAGAGACCATGGCAATGACCAGAAGTTGCCTTATATCGTTGGTATCCATTTCTGGTACACATTTCTAGCATTGTATGTTATTGTCTATAGTGCTGTTGCCTGTGTTTTGTTTGTAGACGTTGAATCTGTCATATTGAAGCAATACGGTCAAAATAATTTTTCGGCCTCAAATGATATTTTTTGTCCGAATGATAGAAAGTTAGTGAACAAACTTTTGATGGTTCTAAAAAGAAAATGAAATGTTTAGTTAATTTGAGAAATTTTTGAGAAATAAAAAAGTTAAAGATAATGATTGTTTTGAACTCTTTGGAGTTTTGTAGTTAGTTGTAGTTTAGTCAGTCTGAGACTGCTTGTTATAGTATAACCACAATATGTGGATTATAAATGTGTTGAGTTAGTTAGCACGGTGCTATGTACTAGTCATTAGTTAACTCAACCTCCGAACCCGTCACAGTGTCATTGAATTTTTAAACCATCTATTTCTTGGACATGACAGGACTAAGTAAGATGTCACAGACACATGTGCAAGCTGTTTTGGTTACATCATGTAGCCATTTTCTTTGACACTCATGTGCCCATCTTCTTGGATACTACAAATACGGCTTTGTTCTTGGATGGCACACATGTCCATTTAATAAGACACCAACTTGTCTGTTTTCAAATGTCAGTATGTGTTTATCTGATTAAACACCACACATATGTACTTAGACATCACAAATGTGTCCTAATTTGACACCATACATATGTCTGTTATTGGACACCATACACATGTCCATTTGACTGGATATTATACCATCCTTTTAGATGTGTTTGTTTTGCTTGTCTTGTTAGCTGCAATGTTTCCAGTATGTCCTAACAGCAGAAACCCACTCATACTAGTTCTATCATATAATCTAATTATTTTTTTGTGCTTTTGAAATGTGTTGAGTATTAATTGTTCTGCAAGATTTCATCATCAATCTATGGATGAACCACCACAATATATGTATCACCCTGCTTGTTCATTTTTGTTTTGCTTTTTAAATTTTAACTTATTAAAGTGTCTATAGTCTATATTTACTCTTTTAGTCACAAAAAATTGCTCACATTTAACGTAATGATCGCACAATCTATGCCGAGAACTGTTTATATATAACATGATAACATCTTTCACCCCTGAAATTTCATAATGGATTAGTCTATTCTGTGTTTCATAAGAGCCTAAATGTGTCTTTAGGGGTGAAAAACCTGTTGTGTTATTGTGAACACTGTCTCGCCATCAGCTCAGTTAAGAGAAGTGAATTGTATTTTTGACTCTATCCTATGAACACTACTGAGTGCCTTACACTGTACATTTCCGACCCCGAGTTACACTGCAGATAGAGAAACAGTCTATGTGAAATCTATCTTATTTTATTTTCATGATATGAAAGAGACACCAAATACTGATTTTTTTTTTTTACACATTGGTGCATAATACAGATACATGCATGGTATTTCAGCTTTTATTTTACATTGAACTGTTCTTATTTTCGCAAAATAATTTTGAAGACTTATGAATTACCAGTCGATTTTTTTTTTATATCTTGATATCTTATTCTTAAAGTGTGTCTATCTTAGTTTTCACTTTGATGTTCATGTACAAGGTGATGAATTTTTATGAATTCATTTATTTTATAATTTTCTTTTTTCTTTGATGAATCTCGCTGTGTGACAGTATTGCCTTACATACCAGCTCCTCTTTTTAGAATTGTAACTGTATACTGTGGGTGATTTATTAGTGTTATGGGTACAGACAGCAGATGAGGGACCAGTTGCTGTGAAATTTTGTTGTCGATGTTAGGAATCTATGCATTGCTGTTTTAAAATGATCATCTGTGATACTTCGATGTTGACTAGCTTGTGGCTGGTTCAGTATTTTATGGTAAATAAAGGAGTACAATCTGTAAATCAGTTTGATTGCTTTTTACCATTGATTATTCATTGCAAAAGCTATACAAAGAATGATGTGTCCCTGTCTAAAGGGAGAAAACTAAATATTCAAGGGAGATAACTGCAATCTTGGTAGGGTCAATGTGACAAATATTAGTAAACTTGCTGCTGTAATGCCTCCAGCTTGTGGAAATTTACTTCTAATTAATCTAGCAGTTTTGTGTATGTAAACAAGAGCGAGAGGTATTACAAGCACAAAAATATTGATACACTTTATGTTTTTGCTACATATTTCATGCATTTTAAATTAGTCCAGTCATTTTAGTGGCTTTATTTTTCAACAGATTTGGATGAATTTTTTTGCTTTGGAAGAATATTCTTTACCAGATGATAATTCAGTTTCATTGAATTTGACAAAATATCATTGGATTTGAGACTGAAAATGTACAAATATTGTCAGAAAAAGTGAAAAATAATTCAGAACAATTCTTACAGCAAACATAAGATGTACTTGACAAATATAAGCTGTAAAAATTCAATGAAGAAAATCAAAATGTATGAAATATGTAGAAAGAAATTACGATTTCAACCTGCAAACACATTTGCTCTTATTTGACTTATTGTTCAAGAGCATGGTGGGCTACATACATAATTTCATATGACTTGTTGGTGTATTCATATAGGGATTAGCACTCCTTGGAAGATATGCAGATAGCTTCTGCTATTCATAGCTGCTATGAAAATTAGAAAAATACATTCAATCCATACATTTACATTAAAATAATTTATTAAAACAAAAATCATTGAAAGGTTATTATATTGTTTCAAAAATCATGATATCCATATACAACGAGAAACAAGATTAATGGAACAGCTGGATGACAAAGTTGTTCCACAATGTCATGTTTTCAAGCTTCCGCCCTATTTTTGCAAATGACAAACAATAAACAGGAAATATAGTTAAAATAAGTTTTGATTGACTTATTACACTAAACCTTAGTTGATTCTATATCAAGAAACAACACATCAGAGATTATACATTAAAATATTGTGGGGGCCAATTTTATTGATATGAAACTGGTGTATTGTTTGAAATCAGCTGATCGATGCAGGAGAATTGTTGTATTCATAGTGTTTTCATAGGCAAATGTTTGTTTTGGTCAGTTGGTTGATTCATATACAGTAGTGACGAAACACTCGGAATGTAAATATATACATGTACAATATGTATTAATCTGTCCTAACAAATAACAAAGACTCCTGAATTTGTCGTTCTCTTCCATTAGAAATAAAATCTATTTATTAGATTTCTTGATTTCTTTACAAAAGTCCTGTAAAGCAAATCATATTGATAATACAAAAATAAGTTTTTTTTATTGCATATGTAATTAGAATGAAGATTGCCACATTTGTTTTATATTCTTCTGACACTCACTCAACTCCACACAAAAATTTCACATATTCCCGTAACGGGCCCCCCGTAACTCCTTTCACACTGCCACACTTAAATATTTACTGTTGTACCAAAATCTTCAGTGACATAAAGCTTGTACCCTAAGACATGGCATAGACAGATCTGATTACATATCAATTATAATTCACTTGTACAAAGTGATTAAATAAGTTCATATTTTGGATAATATAAAAACACACACGAAGTTGATCAATTAGTACCATATTCTATTTTAGGAATTTGCATAATGAGGGCACTTGATGAAAACCTACTTTTTGATGGCCTTGTGAGCCGTCTCCATGAGAGACAAAATGATCAACATTCCAAGAAGGCAGAGCTGATCAACACTTCTTAAACAATTTAGTGTATAGCAAATCACATTTACTCTGCCCTAAACATTACAGTACATGACAAAAAGCTAAAGTTGTTGATGCTATTTATAGGCAATTGATTCATATGGTTTAAAATTAAACTATTGTTCCTGCTTTTGTCAAAACATTTTCATAATCTGTCATATTCATTTATATTGTGCTTGCTTTATTACATTCACCCGTATCCTACCATTCCTGAAAATATAATATATCTTCTGCTTCTAGATGGATATGCCAGTCTAGTTGACATATGGAATCAAATTTATGAGATCAATATGAATTAAGAAAAAAAAAAGTTGTATAATAACTTAGAGTTATCTCTGTTTGTTGATAGTCATAAAGACTGTTATAGGCTTAGTTTTGATAAAGTCAGAGTGCTTATACAGTTGTACATACGTCAAGTATTATGTAATTATCACCATACACCTCCACATCTTTAACACATAATTCACTCATATGCAAGACTGTTTGGAAACTGCCTTAATGGACATCAGGAACAAGCTTAAAGCTCAAGCTCAAACATACACGTACACACATTATTAAAATCACTCTATCATTATTAAAAAAAAAAAAAAAATTTAACACACATACTGTTAATTTTCAACCTCAACAATCAATTTTAATACATAATTGTCAATCTCATCAAGTCACTCATTTTCATAAAATTAATTCCATATCATGTGATATGTAAACAACAGAAGCAATGCAAAATAATTTTTGAAAAATATAAATATATATTCACTTACAAAAAATTGTATAACAAAACACATTTACAACATGTCACAAATTACCATTTCAGTGGTAGGTTTTCTTATTCAGTAAAGGAATAGCGATTAGCAGGTTATCAACAAAATATCTTATAAAGTCATCGGAATGGGATGTATATATGACAGAATAAAAGCAATTAATTAACAATTAGATGGTTTTTCGATACTCAATAAGACCAAACTGTCTTTTTAATGTTGGATTTGATTGGACATTTGGTTTGAAACCTTACCAGTAATTTTGATTGGATGTTTAATTCATCATTGGCTCTTATTGGATAGTTCATACAATCTGGTAGCTATATATATATTAGTCTAAAGATAAATACGGATAGTAAAACTATATTAGACATTATACGTAGTAACAAAGGGGCACAACTCTAGGAAGTAGGTTTGGTTTGTGCCTAATGATTCCATGCCCCATGTATTGAGGGGCAGCGGTGGCTGAGTGATTAAGATGTCCCGACAAATTGCCACAAGCCCTCCACCTCTGGGATGCGGGTTCGAATCCCATGTGGGGCACTTGCCAGGTATTGACTGTTGGTCGGTGGTTTTTTTTACGGTTACTCCGGCTTTCCTCCACCAAAAATACTGGCATGTCCTTACATGACCCTTGCTGTCAATAGGACGTTTAAATAATAAAACCAAATTCCATGTATTGGATTAATGAAAACACTGAAAAAGTTATTTTTACTAAATTAAGAGCTAAAGACTCAAAAAGTTCCAGAACCTATAGAATTGATCAAATGAAACTACAATTCATAGGAAATATTCTTTGAACCTGACCACATTGTATGTATAGTATTGGAAATGTGAATATATTCGCAAGTGTTTATAATTTCGCAATCTGTATGTGTATATATATTTTGCGACATCATTTTTTTTTGTTTTTTTTTTTTTTCAAGATAATATTGAATGTTAACCTTTTCAGAACATAATTCAATATAGACATTAAATCTTAAGAGGGGTGGTATCTTCATGCCAAAAACATTTGTGTAATTAGCATAAACCATGTTTACAAAAATCAAAGCTTCATCTGGATTTCTCATTGGTCTCTTGTGTGTACCGATATTTCATTTTGAGAACGATCTGAAAACACGAAACTGCCTTGAGGTTGGTCTGAGCCTCATATATCCAAAATGAAAAAGAAAACTACATTGTATATTGAATGTCCTCTACAAAAATCCAAATATCATATTTCCTCGTACTTAAATCACAAACATACACATGTTATTCACCATCGGTCAAACAACGACTTAAAGTTGTTCTGCCAAAATTAAATTCATAGCTCACTCAAACTTAATAAGATAAAAATATGAAAAGGAAAAAAAGAAAATCTGGGAATACTGATCGTCATGCTTATAAACACAATCACAGATAATCGGGACACGGATGCGTGGAAGTGAATCAAATGGTACGTCAGTCCAATAAATGGTCAGTCTACCTCAACCCACAAAAGAGAGGTCATATGGTTTTCCTAGACCTAGGTTTTCTGTTAATGTTAGCTCCGGATTAGATGTGCTGGGCGAACGAGATCGGTATAACGTGCATCGTAATTTGGCCAGAAATCTGGGGAAAGTTTGGCGGATCCCGGGACAAATGGTTCAATAAGATGTCTGTTCATCAAGGCAAATCTGTCAAATAAAATATCAAAAATATACATATGTATGTTTAAATGTGTTCATAAAGATAATTTTACAATTCCTCTCTCAAAAACATTCTTTGCGAGCTTGCCAATTTTGTAACAAGACAAAGAAATGTAGCGGCCAGACCAGGGTTCAAACTCGGGACCTCCAAACATAGGTCAGAAACTGTTCTACTGATTGAGCTACCACAGGTCACCAATGATCGACCTATTCCAGTCTCTTTACACTTCCATACAATAATGATGAGATTCATTACGACAGCACTATAATAAAGAAATTAGGAAACAAAAGAATGCTTTCATATTTATCAAATCATATTCTAGACTTGCATGTTCAAAAATGACAATTCTGCAAATAATGCTTTTAGATCAACAAGAAACTTGTGAACCAAGAATTAAGCTTTTATGTCAAATGCTGCCTAAGGAAATAGGTGGAAAAGCTGCCAAAGTACTTTATGGTAGAATTATATCAAACTTACTTGTTGCCAGTCACTCTGAGTAGGAACTTCCAGTAAGCAGGCCTCAGATTGTGGGGCTCAACAACAGCCTGTATAATGAATACCAGGTATAAAGGATTAGATAGTTATTAGTTTACCACATGACTCCATCTATTACTTAAACAAGGACATAGTCATTCAGATCCCCCGCCAATGGAGATATCAAAGCTGAAGTTTGATTGTGGAGACTTATGTGTATGAAAAAAAACAGGAAAAAGGAAATTGAGCTAAAGAAAGATGGAGTATAATTCAAGAAGAGCGGGGCTGCAATTGTTGAATCAGGTATACAGCCTTGACATATAGACTATATACACAAAGATGGGTGAAGTTTTGCAAAGTAACATTTACCATTTACCATGATATTTTCAGCAATGTTTCCATGGTAACGGAAAAAGTGCAAAAAATGAAAACCTAAAAATAGTAAAAGGTACTACTAGACCATAAAAAGAATGTGTCTATGAATTTTCGTGGAAATATCTCTGCTGGTTTTAGAGTTATGCTCCGGAAATGAACCTGCTACAAATATATGATATTTTCAACAAAGTTTCTATGGTTACAGAAAAAAGCACAAAAAGTGAAAACCTAAAAATAGCAAAAGGCACTACTAGACCATAAGAACAATGTGTCTATGAAGTTTCATGGAAATATCTCTGCTGGTTTTAGAGTTGTGCTCCAGAAGCGATTCTTACACAAAAATCTGCCATTTTCAGCAATGTTTCCATGGTTACAGAAAAAAGTACAAAAAGTGAAAACTTAAAAATAGCAAAAGGCACTACTAGACCATAAGACTAATGTGCCTATGGAGTTCCGTGCATATATCTCAACCGGTTTTCCAGTTATGCTGCGGAAACGAACCTGTTACAAAAATATGATATTTTCAGCAATGTTTCCATGGTTACGGAAAAAATGCAAAAAATGAAAACCTAAAAATAGCAAAAGGCACTACTAGACCATAAGAACAATGTGTCTATGAAGTTTCATGGAAATATCTCTGCTGGTTTTAGAGTTGTGCTCCGGAAACGATTCTTACACAAAAATCTGCCATTTTCAGCAATGTTTCCATGGTTACAGAAAAAAGTACAAAAAGTGAAAACCTTAAAATAGCAAAAGGCACTACAAGACCATAAGACCAATGTGTCTATGAAGTTTCATGGAAATATCTCTGCTGGTTTTAGAGTTGTGCTCCGGAAACGATTCTTACACAAAAATTTGCCATTTTCAGCAATGTTTCCATGGTTACAGAAAAAAGTACAAAAAGTGAAAACCTTAAAATAGCAAAAGGCACTACTAGACCATAAGACCAATGTGTCTATGAAGTTTCATGGAAATATCTCTGCTGGTTTTAGAGTTATGCTCCGGAAACGAACCTGGTACAAAAATATGATATTTTCAGCAATGTTTCCATGGTTACGGAAAAAATGCAAAAAATGAAAACCTAAAAATAGCAAAAGACACTACTAGACCATAAGACCAATGTGTCTATGAAGTTTTGTGGAAATATCTCTACTGGTTTTAGAGTTATGCTCCGGAAACCATTCGTACGGACGGATGGACAGACGGACAGACGGACGGATGGACGGACGGACGGAACCCATTTGTATATCCCCCGCCAACTTCATTGGGCGGGGGATAAAAAGGTACATTATGTATCCAGTGGAAGGGTGCAGAATATTGCTACCTTTATTTAAGAATTGATGTCCCTATGATGTCTAACTTCATCGAGGTATGAAAGAAATTTTGTTTTCAAACTGTGTAAATCAGCTTAACAAGACAAAGTTAAATAAAATAGTTACATCAATGCTTATAATTAATTTTTCAGACTATTTGACAACACAAAATACATTTAAATGTATCATTCCTAAATCAATACGCAACGTCAATGTCTCTATTGTGACGTCATGTTAACGGTGGGTTTTCGCTCCATTCTCAAATTTTTTCTTCATAGTACAGTAAAACCCCTATAACTCAAACTGCAGGGGACCAGATCAATACTTCGAGGAATACAGGTATTCGATTATTCCTAAGTTGGTCACAATCGATCGTTGACAGTCAAAATGTCTGGTCTCAAATTGTGTCTAACAATGCATATCAATTACATTTTAATTACCGTAACTTTCAGCATTTTGGAAATTTTATGAAAAGGTATTTTTGATAATAATATAAATTTGAAAAATATGTATTGCATAAAATGAGCATTTGAAAATGCTGACGAGAAAGTAAATCATAAGTCACTCACAGCAGAGTAAGCGATCGTCATCTACGTCTGTACATTTTTTCTCTTAAATATATCATACGAAATGAGTACATGTATTTCACAAGTTACATTTATTAAAATCATTATTGTATACATACATTTACTTGCATTTTGTATTGTTTGCCTGTCGAATGAGAGTAAAAAATATTGAACATATATATACTGTAGATAGGCCGACGTAAGCTATTTCTTCCACCTCTTTTATCATTTCACAATCTATATTTTCTATTTACACGGATTAACAACTTTCGTATTTACAGCGAAGATTATTATGATCGAAACATTATTTAATGCCTTTTCTGAAATTTTCAAATAAAGTTAACATCTGCAAGACTGGCTATCGTGTAGATTGGTAATACTGACACCGTTGATTCCTTCAATTACCTGATGGCCTGCATAAACACAGACCGTGAGTTGATGCATGTCGGTCGGTGCAGTCAGTAGTGACAAAGGTAAAAAATATTCTCAAGGGTCGAGACACCTGTTCGACGCATACATGGGTTAATACTATGTTTTTGATGAAATGGGGATATATTACTGTTCAAGGAAGAAGGGGTATTCAACGAATAGCTGTTCGAGCTATCCTGGGTTTTGTTACATAGATATTATAGGGACACGGTCGGGACCGTACATCTAGTTCAATGGATGGGGGGTATTCGAGAAATCCGGGTTTGAGTTAGAGGGGTTAAACTGTGTATGAAATCCGGGTTCGAGTTAGAGGGGTTAAACTGTATATAAAGAAAAAGAATCTGCCAGTCAGAAAGTCGGATTGAGTATGAAAACAAATAAAAATTAATCATATGGGATTGAAAACAATTTCAAAAGTAAATTATAATTCTGAGCACAATATTGGTAAAAAAAATTGATTGAAATTAGTTTTACAAACAAGAGGCCCATGGGCCTTAACAGTCATCTGACTATTGGCACAATACAACATACAGTAAAACCCCTCTAACTCGAACCCGGATTCCTCGAATACCCCCTATTCGTCGAACTGGTCGTGCGGTCCCGACCATGTCCCTATATAATCTATGTAACAAAACCCTGGATAGTTCGAACAGCTATTCGTCGAATACCCCTTATTCCTCGAACAGAAATATATCCCCGTTTGAGCAAATACATAGTATGTACCCATGCATTCGTCGAACAGGTGTTCGGCCCTTGATAATTGTTTACCTGTGTCACACCTGACTGCACCGACCGTCACGGATAACAGTTCACGACCTGTGTTTATACAGGTGTCGTATCAAGCCTTTCGGTAATTAAGGGATTAACGGTGTCAGAATTACCTACCTTCACGATCGACAGTCGTTGTTTCATGCAAACTTTATTTGAATATTTCAGAAAAGGCATTAAATAATTGATGTCTCTCTCGTAATAATCTTCGCTTAAATACGAAAATACGGAAGATGTTGATTCGTGTTAATAGAAAGTACGCATTGTGAAATGACAAAAGAGTCGGAAGAAATCGCTGACGTCCGACTTCCTGTATAAGTTCAATATATTTTTTTTTAATTTCTGCGGTTTTTTTTCAAAAGATATAAACGATACCAACATTTGATAGTGCTATGTACAAATCACATTGACCAATGTTCGTTTTTATCAGTGCGTTCCGTATCTTTTCCCGCTAACCTAACACTCTTTTACAAGGTAGATATAGGTATCGTTGTTTGTTCGTAACTATGCTGGTTAATAACTTTATAGTGTGTATTTATTTTGTAAATGTGTTAAATGATTTTTGTTAATTAAATTATCGAAATTGTACACATTGTCTGTTTTAACCAATATGGTATTTTGTACCACGTTTGACGATCGATTACATTTGATTTACTCTGTCGTCATTATTTTCAAATCCTCATTTTATGTAATACATCATTTTTTCAACTTTATATTGCTATCAAAAACACTTTCATAAAAAATCCAAAATGCTGAAATTACAGGTAAAACTTTTCTATGACAAGAGATCCCAGAGGGATCTTGGCGCCCACCAAAGATTGATCTATGTCTGACAAATGAAAGAGGGATCTTTTCTCTGCTTTTCAAACTTACAATTCTTTTTTTCTGCTTTTCAAACTTTAAACTAATAAAATCCAAGATGGTGGTCGCAAAATGCAATAGGCAGAACTAGGGTCCTAGAGGAACCTACATATGATATTTGAGAACAATCCCTTCAATACTTTCTGAGAAATAGCGGTAACAAACTTTAACTATCAAAATCCAAGATGGCCACCAGTCGGCCATCTTGTTGACCGATCAGTCCCAAAATGCAATATGCACAACTGGGGTCCTAGGGGAACCTACATATGAAATTTGAGAAAGATCCCTTCAGTGCTTTCTGAGAAATAGCGGTAACAAACTTTAACTATCAAAATCCAAGATGGCTACCTGGCGGCCATCTTGTTGACCGATCAGTCCCAAAATGCAATATGCACAACTGGGGTCCTAGGGGAACCTACATATGAAATTTGAGAAAGATCCCTTTAGTGCTTTTTGAGAAATAGCGGTAACAAACTTTAACTATCAAAATCCAAGATGGCTACCTGGCGGCCATCTTGTTGACTGATCAGTCCCAAAATGCAATATGCACTACTAGGGTCCTAGGGGAACCTACATATGAAATTTGAGAACAATCCCTTCAATACTTTCTGAGATATAGCCGTAACAAACTTTAACTATCAAAATCCAAGATGGCCACCGGTCGGCCATCTTGTTGACCGATCAGTCCCAAAATGCAATATGCACAACTGGGGTCCTAGGGGAACCTACATATGAAATTTGAGAAAGATCCCTTCAGTACTTTCTGAGAATTAGCGGTAACAAACTTTAACTATCAAAATCCAAGATGGCGGCTTGTTCGGCCATCTTGTTGACCGATCAGTCCCAAAATGCAATATGCACAACTAGGGTCCTACGGGAACCTACATATGAAATTTGAGAAAGATCCCTTCAATACTTTATGAGAAATAGCGGTAACAAACTTTAACTATCAAAATCCAAGATGGCTACCTGGCGGCCATCTTGTTGACCGATCAGTCCCAAAATGCAATATGCACTACTAGGGTCCTAGGGGAACCTACATATGAAATTTGAGAAAGATCCCTTCAGTACTTTCTGAGAATTAGCCGTAACAAACTTTAACTATCAAAATCCAAGATGGCGGCTGGTCGGCCATCTTGTTGACCGATCAGTCCCAAAATGCAATATGCACAACTAGGGTCCTAGGGGAACCTACATATGAAATTTGAGAACAATCCCTTCAGTGCTTTCTGAGAAATAGCGGTAACAAACTTTAACTATCAAAATCCAAGATGGCTACCTGGCGGCCATCTTGTTGACCGATCAGTCCCAAAATGCAATATGCACTACTAGGGTCCTAGGGGAACCTACATATGAAATTTGAGAAAGATCCCTTCAGTACTTTCTGAGAATTAGCGGTAACAAACTTTAACTATCAAAATCCAAGATGGCGGCTGGTCGGCCATCTTGTTGACCGATCAGTCCCAAAATGCAATATGCACAACTAGGGTCCTAGGGGAACCTACATATGAAATTTGAGAAAGATCCCTTCATTACTTTCTGAGAAATAGCGGTAACAAACTTTAACTATCAAAATCCAAGATGGCTGCCTGGCGGCCATCTTGTTGACCGATCAGTCCCAAAATGCAATATGCACAACTAGGGTCCTAGGGGAACCTACATATGAAATTTGAGAAAGATCCCTTCAGTACTTTCTGAGAAATAGCGGTAACAAACTTTAACTATCAAAATCCAAGATGGCTGCCTGGTGGCCATCTTGTTGACCGATCAGTCCCAAAATACAATATGCACAACTAGGGTCCTAGGGGAACCTACATATGAAATTTGAGAAAGATCCCTTCAGTACTTTTAGAGAAATAGCTGTAACAAGAATTGTTAACGGACGGACGGACGGACGGAAGGACGGACGGACGGACGACGGACGGACGGACGGAGGACGGGGACGGACGGACGAAGGCGATTTGAATAGCCCACCATCTGATGATGGTGGGCTAAAAATGTCATTGCAATGTATTGTTTGTCATAGGGAGACCGGACATTTTGACTGTCAAGGGTCGATCGTGACCAACCTCGGATGAGTCGAATACCCTGTATTCCTCGAATTATTGATCGGGTCCCCTGCTGTTCGAGTTAAAGGGGTTTTACTGTAGTCGTTTAAAGATTTTAGCCTAATTGACTCCTGTGACATTGAATGAAGATAAAGGTCATTCATTCATTTGAACAAACTTGATAGCCCTTCATCCCAGCATGTCACAGACCCAATATCAGGTCTCCAGGCCTCTTAGTTATTCACAAGAAGTCATTTAAAGATTTTAGCAATTTTGACCCCTGTGATCTTGAATGCAGATCAATGTCATTTTTTAACAAATATGGTAGCCCTTAATCCAGAGCATATCACAGGCCCAAGGTCAATCATTTCAACAATCTTGTTTGCCCATCATCCAAGCATGCTGCAGGCCCAATATGAGTATCCTGGGCCTTACAGTTCTTAAGAAGTTGTTTAAAGATTTAAGCCTTTATGACCCTTGTGACCTTTAATGAAGGTCATGGTCTTTTATTTGAACAAACTTTGTTGCCCTTTGGGTCAGATGACCAAATAAATCTCTTATAATTTGGTTTAGTTTTACATTCTAGTAATAGCCAGGGTCATCTAAGAACAAGCAGCCCCAAATCTCATATGAAATGAACACAAATTTAACACATGTTTTATCACATATAGCTCACATTATGTTCATCAATGTGTGATGTGCTGGCAGACATCAATAAAAATATGAAAATAGTTTTCAGTTATCAAAGCTTTAACCAACAATTTTTTTGTTATTGTTCAAATGACAAATGTGTATAACAAAACATCAATCTGTTCTGGTTTTAATATCTTTGGGTTCTTATTATAGTAATCATGGATGTTTGTAACCTTACAATCTTATATACTTACAATATGAAAGACAAAGGCTGTGGATATAGCATATATAATGATATCAGCACATTTTATATAAGGCACCAGTTTCTTCTCAATTCCTTTGAAGTACAGAACCTGGAGAAAAACGTCAAAATCACTGTCAAATGTCAATGGAATATTTTGGGTAAAAATTGACTCACAAAAATATGTTTTCTTTTTACTTACAAATTCTAGAAATGTAAGGACTGGATTTTGACTAATTCAAGATTTCGGTAATTTACTTCTGAAATTAGGTCAGGACCATCAATTTGAAATTAAATTGAAAACAAACTTATACAATTTTCCAATTTTGAATGAATTGCCTTAGTGGGTATTTTATCATTATCCATAATTACAAAGATTTTAAACAATTTCAAGGAAATTGTACAGTAAATTAATCTGAAAACTATGAAAATATGTCTGTTAGACATTAAGTGGCAGAAAACTAATTCTGGAATTACATGCGTATAGTTGGAATTTTCAGAAAGCAAAAGAATACAGACTCCACTCCGACAACGAAAATAATAGAGCAAGTACGCTAGCACTTAAAATATCAATATTTACATTTTTTTTAAAGTTGTAGACTTACTTCTGCAAGTTTAAAAGCAGTATAAAGTGAAATAGTTATGCTCTTATACCACAACATTGACCAGCCAGCTAGGAACCCCGCTAGTAGTCCGTGTAGGTCGCTATCGCTATTACGGGCATATCGTAAACAGCAATTCACAGCCTGTCAACATAAACATTAGTATATATCACAATATCACATCAGGTTATTTTCACTTCATATCATACCCATTCATTTCCTTTAATATTATATTTGACTTTACCTGCTGCAACATACCAATGCATTATTAAGATTTAGCTTCATATATCATATTGCACTATTATGTCTCTGGATATTATAGAGTTATCTCCCTTGCATGTAGGTTTACATCGTGACAATATTTTTTCATGACCAAAACTCACATTATTATCTCTGAAAATTATAATATGACACCTGACGTCACAATCAATACCTACCTGCAAGGATAGATAACTTTGTTAATACTCTTTTACATTATGCAGTGATACAAATAACTTAAATCTGAAGGCAACAATGGCCTACCCTGAAGACGGCATTAAAACATCCTAAGAATGCTGCGAGTCTGAAGTTATCGCGATGTTTGACTGCCTGCATGAGAGCGTTGGGGTGTTTGATAAGTCTCGGAAGCACACTGACAACCTTGATTCCTCCCTGTATTAGGAAGCCTAAACCAAACATCTTTGTGAACCCCTGAAACAAATACAATGGTAATATTATAAGTAATAAGCATTTATCTGATTGAAAATGAAAGTGAATAAAAATGTAGATAAAAGAAGGACAAGAATATAGTCTTTTCAATTAAATGCCTATTTAGGAAAAAAAAAAACAGAAATTTTGTGTCTTAATTTCTGTTCAAATTGAAAAAATTGTTTTGAATTTTTCATCCACAAGGAATCGCAGGTGACCAAAATCAAAACAAGGATCATATAGCGATCGAGATGACAAAAACATAATTTTATTTGGTTTATAGTCTGTTTTTAGTCCCTATTAACAGCCAGTCATATCGATGTGCTAAGTTTATATGAGGTAGAGGAAAGCCAGAGTTCTCCATGATAAAATGAGTGACATTCATTTAGTACCAATCAACTATACCAAAGAAGGTTTTCAAACTCTCAAACATTCCATAAGGCTAAAGTGGTTATATTTTAATCAATTACTCAACATAACCCCTGTAACAAATGCAATAATACTAAGTCATGAAAGAGTATATATGCAACTAACAAAGATAATTAGAGAGAAAATATGCAAAAATAATTATTTTCATCACAAAACCAAACCTGTAATGAAAAATACTTTTCCAACATTTCTTTGCAATTTTTTGAATCAGAGTTACTTCCCCTCCTACATAAACCTCTTAAGTTCTGCATTGGGCCATGAAGTACAGTCGATTTGGCCCCTAATGACAGTAACAATAAGCAAAGATAGACGCACAACAACTTAATGATGAACCAGCATGACAATAACACATAAATATTGATTCAAACATTATCATTGGCCAACCTTCCGGATGTGTATCCATTAGGTTTATTACTGCACGGTCAACTGGCTGTCCCATTAATACACCATAGGAAGTGACTGGGTACACAATGGACACGTGTCTTTAAGTGAGGCCAGATGAAGAAAACTTGTACAATACTATATGTATCATCTTCTTAAACTGAACACAACAAAAGTTTTTTTTCTTTACTGGTGGGTGAATTTAGATTAAACTAAATGATTTTCATTTTAAAGTCAACATTTGCATTATTAATAAGACCTATATATATATATATGTCCTTTTTCCTTAAACAATAAATCTTTAAGTAATTTTATGAAAAGTTCAAAATACTATCTATATCTTGATCCTTCTTGACCAAAGATGAAGTTAAATAGTCAAATAATTCAGACAATCTAGAATAGCGCTTTAGGACAATCAAAATTAAATTAGGACAGATATCAGAGCACAAAGCCTCTGTTAGAACAGATAGTCACCTTAGCCAAAGAACAATAGGTCATCTTAGGACATACAACCCGTACAGGTGTGTACAGAAATTGTTTCGTCACACATGAGGATATCTTAGGATGCATCTAATAATAATTCATCTTCATATATCATTTAAGAGCAGAAATTTCATCTCATTTAGACACACAAAAAATAATGCAATTTTTAGGACAAACACAAACATCGAAAAAATTTAATTATTTATAAGACAGATTAGGCATCTGATTAAGGAAGACTCAAAAGCAGAACCTCATCAGGAAAAAAAATCACAGTTAAGATGAATATAAGGAGTTACTTGGTTTATCAGAAACCTAGCTATTAGGATAGAATATTAGGAGATGTATGGTTGCTGAGGACAGAAACCTAGCTATTAGGATGGAATATTAGGAGATGTATGGTTACTGAGGACAGAGACCTAGCTATTAGGATTGAATATTAGGAGATGTATGGTTACTGAGGACAGAAACCTAGCTATAGGAGATTTCAGAAAAGATGGCGTGACGTCACAGAAAGTTTACATCCGGGTCCTCAAAGGTACAAACACAGTATGGCGACTAATAAAAACAATAACAGATACGTACATCGCTGCTACACAATCGATACTTTGACAAAAGTATACACATTCATACTTGCAAATTCCGATTTTAAAATTGTTTCTTATTGTTTCAGAAGTTACAGACATTTATATTTTTGTATTTACAATTGTTTATTGCTGAATATATTAATTTGTGTAGATAGAGTGTTGAAGCCAGCTTGCCAAGCGGTGTCGGGCCGTCACAGTACCCGTTTTTTCTTCACAGGTAGAAATCCTTGTTGTGAAAAGTTATGAATAGATCATTGATTTTATTGTGTAACGTTTCTGTTATACATGAAAAACTTGTTCACAATACTATTAAATATAACGAAATGTGAACCACATTGCCAGACCACGGCCGCTCGTGCATGGAGCCTTCGCTGGTAGATAACCTCAGGACACAGCCCATAGTTGGGAATTTAATAATATAAATACGTAATTACCAACACATATCTCAATAAGTACTTGTAAAAGATATATATTTCGTTCTTTTCCGTGTATATCTTCCTTTAAAGGAATGCTATAAACCACTGTGTTACACTTATATGCAGATCTTCGCAATGTACATGTTTACGTAAACGTATGGCTGCCGAGATCTCGAAAATTAAAATGGTGAAATCGTTCAGTTTTAATGCTGTAGAGTTTATTTTTTAATGTCAGTCGCTTTTATTCCATGGACTGCTAGTGAAGTCTCAAATTGAAGTGATATTACTTTAAAATAATTTGAATGCATGTTAGATAGACTACATTTAGATTTATGAATACAGATCGTAATACTGTAAATGCCGACCAGGACACATTGCGCACGGCTTCGAAAATCCTAAAATACTAAAAGTTTGTTTAAATACGATAAAAAGTAACTATAAACTGACTCATTTGTATGTCATGAGCTAAAATCCAAAATTTCTGACGAACAAATTATCTAGAATACGTAATTTAGTGACTCTAAAAAAGGGCGAAATTCGAGATCTCGGCAGTACTGTACGTAATGGCTGCCGTGCGCTTGGGGTGATCTACGAAAGCAAACTTTAATTTGGTGACAATCACACATCTTAAGGTGTTTTACAAAGTAAGACTAAGAAAACAGTGATCGCTTATTAAAATTTCAGTACTATATTTGCGGAACTTGGAATTTAATTTGTAATTTCAAGCTGATATTTGCAATATTCTGTCAATGTTTACACATAATGGCGACCGTGTTTTTCCATGTGGCGGCCGAAAATGGAGTATAAACATCGTAAAATATATGAATACCATATATTTATATCTGTATATTATTGTTACATATTTTTATTTACACCTTTTGAAATTAAGATAAAGTAACAATTCTCGGATGGTCGTACTATTTATTACAATAAAATGTAAACAAAAATCGAAGCGGTTGTGTTCCCATCATGTTAATATGTACAGATATACAGAGTTGTACCTTTGAGCGCCCGGATGTACCTTTGTGTGACGTCATCGCCATCTTTTCTGAAATCTCCTATTAGGATTGAATATTAGGAGATGGATGGTTACTGAGGACAGAGACCTAGCTATTAGGATAGAATATTAGGAGATGTATGATTACTGAGAACAGAGACCTAGCTATAAGGATTGAATATTGGGAGATGTATGGTTACTGAGGACAGAAACCTAGCTATTAGGATTAAATATTAGGAGATGTATGGTTACTGAGGACAGAAACCTAGCTATTAGGATTGAATATTAGGAGATGTATGGTTGCTGAGAACAGAAACCTAGCTATAAGGATTGAATATTAGGAGATGTATGGTTACTGAGGACAAAAACCTATCTATTAGGATTGAATATTAGGAGATGTATGGTTGCTGAGGACAGAAACCTAGCTATTAGGATTGAATATTAGGAGATGTGTGGTTGCTGAGGACAGAGACCTAGCTATTAGGATTGAATATTAGGAGATGTATGGTTGCTGAGAACAGAAACCTAGCTATTAGGATAGAATATTAGGAGATGTATGGTTACTGAGGACAAAAACCTAGGATTGAATATTAGGAGATGTATGGTTACTGAGGATAGAGACCTAGCTATTAGAATTGAATATTAGGAGATGTATGGTTGCTGAGGACAGAAACCCTAGCTATTAGGATTGAATATTAGGAGATGTGTGGTTGCTGAGGACAGAGACCTAGCTATTTTCCATTTGTATCAATGTCTCTGTGACATGCATTCTCCAATAGTTTCAGTCCTGAATGTCCACAACTACGCTGTGTTAATCACTGCTGTTCTATCTCGACATCAATGTAAATAGTCTACCAGCTGGGTCTAATCAGGCTCTTGATGCATCAGTAACTGTCTCCAGCCTCACAGTAGAAAGTCTGGATGGCCAGGTATGGAAAAGACGGGGACCTATTCCCACTAAATGCCATAAAATCGGCCTTACAATTGCCGCATGGTCATTGATTATGTGCTTGACAAGAGCTGAGCACCATGAAATGTGTTTTAATTGACAACAACTCACACGATTGTGTGTCCAAAGCACTAACTCCTGTGGAATGTACACGCTACCAGGATATTGTATTGATAGAAAACCTTGTAATGGCCGAAGCTAAAGTACAACTTACACAAACATCTTAATTACGATGTCTTCATAAAGCTAATGGCTTACTATAACTATGTACTCTAATGATGCGTTGTAAATATTTTATGTCTTTGTTGGATTTCAATTCATTCAGGCAATCGTAGGAAGTGTCCTTAAACATCCTGGCCATTTACAAGTAAAGATTACTTAGAGCAATTGGCTGGAAGATATTGTAGTTTCTCTATATCTTCCGTAATACTGGGGAGTCATGCCATTCCTTGGGTTCAGACAGTAAGTACCTGATAACAGGATGATTGGTAAGGGTTCATGCTGAATGTAGGTGAAGGACAGATGGATAAATAGAGAGAATGTGGGTAATAGACGGACAGATTACGGGAATAACAGCGACATGACAGATTGAGAGATGGAAGAAACTAGGGTTGGCATGATAGATGGAAGGAGTGAAAGGGATGAACAAAATGATAGAAGAAATAAGTAGGGCAAACAGACAGATAGAAATAAATGGACTGATAAAGAACTTATGTTGACAGTATAGTACTATCCCACTGGAATATACTATTGTTGACACATAGTAGAATGTCCCATGTGACTGTGTTATCATACTAACCAGGTTACAGGTTCATTAAAAATATGTCTAGTTCTATCCAATAGCCTCTAGCAAAAATTGAGAAAAATGTTGCGTCCAAATGGCACAAGCATATCAGGACAGACCCATCCGTGTCTCTGTATCCAAAGACACACAACACAGAAATGAATAAATAGAATCCAATCATGCCCCTCAAGATCTTCATCCCAGGTAACATAAACCAACAGACTTAGCAGTCACAGTGATCTGGTGGCCTTGTGGTAAAATGATGCATCATATTACCACAAACATTATGGTTTTTCTAGGGTACTCCAGCTTTCCTCTACTACCTAAATCTGTTAGATCCTTACATAACCCTGGCTGCTAATAGGATGCTGAATTAATTATTCCTGGCTGTTAGTAGGATGCTGAATTAATTATCCTGGCTGTTAGTAGGATGCTGAATTAGTTATCCTGGCTGTTAATAGGATGCTGAATTAATTATCCTGTCTGCTAAAAGGATGCCGAATTAATTATCCTGGCTGCTAATAGGATGCTGAATTAATAATCCTGGCTGTTAACAGAATGCTGAATTAGTTATCCTGGCTGTTAGTAGGATGCTGAATTAATTATCCTGGCTTTTAATAGGATGCTAAATTAAATAATTCTGGCTACTAATAGGATGCTGAATTACATATCCTGGCTGCTAATAGGATGCTGAATTAATTATCATGGCTGTTAATAGGATGGTGAATTAATTATCATGGCTGTTAATAGGATGATGAATTAATTATCATGGCTGTTAATAGGATGATGAATTAATTATCATGGCTGTTAATAGGATGCCAAATTAATTATCCTGGCTGTTAATAGGATGCTGAATTAATTATCCTGCTGTTATTGGGATGCTGAATTAAATTATTCTGGCTGTTAATAGGATGCTGAATTAATAATCCTGGCTATTAATAGGATACCAAATTAAATTATCCTGGCTACTAATAGGATGCTGAATTAAATATCCTGGCTGCTAATAGGATGCTGAATTATCATGGCTGTTAATAGGATGGTGAATTAATTATCCTTGCTGTTAATAGGATGCTGAATTAAATAATGCTGGCTGATAATAGGATGCTGAATTAAATAATTCTGGCTGTTAATAGGATGCTGAATTAAATAATGCTGGCTGTTAATGGGATGCTGAATTAAATATCCTGGCTGCTAATATGATGTTGAATTAAATATCCTGGCTGCTAATAGGATGCTGAATTAAATATCCTGGCTGCTAATAGGTTGCTAAATTAATTATCATGGCTGTTTATAGGATGGTGAATTAATTATCATGGCTGTTAATAGGATTGTGAATTAATTATCATGGCTGTTAATATGATGCTGAATTAATTATCATTGCCATTATTAGGATGATGAATTAATTATCCTGGCTGCTAATATGATGTTGAATTAAATATCCTGGCTGCTAATAGGATGCTGAATTAAATATCCTGGCTGCTAATAGGATGCTAAATTAATTATCATGGCTATTAATAGGATACCAAATTAATTATCCTGGCTACTAATAGGATGCTGAATTAAATATCCTGGCTGCTAATAGGATGCTGAATAATTATCATGGCTGTTAAAAGGATGGTGAATTAATATGCGTTAATATGAATTAATTAGGTTCATCTGGCTGTTAATAGGATGCTGAATTAAATAATCTGCTGTAATGGATGCTGTGCTGCTGTTAATAGGATGCTAATGTGAATTAAAATCTGGCTGCTAATAGAATAGATTGAATTAATATCCTGGCTGCTAATAGGATGTGAATTAATTATCATGGCTGTTAATAGGATGGTGAATTAATTATCATGGCTGTTAATAGGATTGTGAATTAATTATCATGGCTGTTAATAGGATGCTGAATTAATTATTATGGCCGTTATTAGGATGATGAATTAGTTATCATGGCTGTTAATAGGATGATGAATTAATTATCCTGGCTGTTAATAGGATGATGAATTAATTATCATGGCTGTTATTAGGATGTTTCATGCATCACATCAAACAGACAAAGTTACCATTACCTCGTAATGAGGGTATAACATTGAACATTTAGACTTTACCTTCAGTACATAGTAGGCACAGCTATGATGATGTTTACATAGATTATGTTTGGTCTGATTCTGTAGCCAGGTCAGGACCGACTTGACAGCGGTCATCTTGGACTCATTTTCATCAGCAGGTCCAGGTGTGGCAGAGAGTCGATTCTGGACCATGGGCTCCTCCTCAAGGACAGAGGCTGGTAGTTCATCCTTACCCACCAGGAATCTGAAGCGTACAAACATCACACATGTTGAGCAGCACAATAACAAGACTATAGAAAGTAACATCGTACATTTTTTGTTTTGTTTTTTTTAATTTGAAAATACAATTAAATTTATTGTTATCTCAAAGTCAGTTAAACTATACTGTTTAACTTTTAGAGTTATCTAAGTTTTCGAGTAAAGCAGTAAATATTTCCTGTGTAAAATTTTGTCAAGACCAACAAAGAGAAAACTGCAGATATCTCACTGATTATGAAGTTTAGTACTTTGGTACTTTTTTCAATTTTTGAACCGCCCTAAGCAATTATTGGGTTGATAACGGTAATATAATCTGGAATTTTACCTGAATAATTTAACTGTAGATGCTGGCAGACTATTCCTCCTGAAAAATAAAGAAAAATAGTTCATTACACTAATCAAACAAATGATACATAAAATTAAAAAAAAAAAATTCTACTAATTTGATCTTTTTTAAAGCATCTTTTTGCCACGATTTTCCATGAGGGAAAACAATTTTATAACTCACCTATTAGGTAACAAACTAATTCGAATACGGATGGTAATGGACTAAAGTTGACATCAAGTAAAACAAGCAAATTCTTGGAATTTCTATCCCCTGCTTTCAGGACATATTGTAGGTAAACATTTTTAAGGCTAGGTTTAACCTTGGTTGAAACATTAAATAAATCAAAGGGCCATAACTCTGATAAATAAGGTCCGTCGCAAGTGGCAATCGAATTTGGCTGAGCCCTTAAGACATTTAACTTTGTTACCAAGGTTGAAGAAAATTGGTTAATATTTATTACAGTTATTGTACAGAAGTGGCAGAAAATGACTTTTTTTATTAAATCAAAGGGCCATAATTAAGAAGTGGCGATTGAACTTGGCTAAGCCCTTAAGGCATTTAACTTTGTTACCAAGTTTTAACGATATCAGTTTTAGCATTTGTTAGTTATTTAACAGAAACTGCAGAAAAATGACATTTGTAGTTAATAAAAGGGCCATAACTCTGATAAATAACATCCGCTGAAAGAGGTGATCGAACCTGGCCAGGCACTTAAGGCAGTCAACCTTGTTATTAAGTTTGAAGAAAATCGGTGAATATTTATTACAGTTATTGTACATAAGTGATAGAAATTGACTTTTTTTTAAGCAAAGGGCCATAACTCTGCTAAATAAGGTCCGTTGAAAGCCGCAATCGAACTTTGTCGGGACTTTAAGGCATTTGATCTTGTTACTAAGTTTGAACAATATCGGTTTACATTTGTTACACTTATTGAACGGAAATGGCAGAAAATGACGATTTAAGTAATTCAAAGGGCCATAACTCCGCTAAATAAGGGCCATTGACAGTCGTGATTGAACTTGGACGAGTCCTTAAGGCATTTAATCTTGTACTAAGTTCGAAGAAAATCGGTTTACATTTGTTACATTTATTGCACGGAAATGGCAGAAAATGATGTTTTTAGTAATTCAAAGGGCCATAACTCCGCTAAATAAGGTCCGTTGACAGTCGTGATCAAACTTGGCCGAGCCCTTAAGGCAATTAACATTGTCACTAAGTTTAAGCAAATTTGTTACAGTTATTGCACGGAAACAAAGTGTTACAGACAGACGGACAGACAGACAGACAGAAAGGGAAGAAAGCGGAGGGATAATAAAACTTGATTGACAGGAATCTATAAGCAAAAGATGTGATTTACAAAATCAAATCTAGTCATTATGTTAGAAAAATCCCTTCAATTATAAATATTCATAGTGATATTCCTGTCAAGGTGTTTTAATTGTGACTTGTTATTTCCAATCTAAATCTCCCAGCTATAAAAGTCACATTAACAACCACAGGGACTTTAGCAAGTCTAGGATGTTAATAATGCTAGTGAATTTTTAATGAATTTTTTCACTAGTGAAATGCAGTAACTTGGATTTGAAGAGATAGAATGACTATAAATAGATGATGATTCACCAAAAGTACACTTTAATTGCGATAAGAGTACAGAAATTCATCAGTGTAACCAACATGTAACTGGCAATAATAGCGATGACCTTGCTCAACCCCGATGACCTTGACTGAGTCGGAGACAAATGAAAGTTTGTGTGAGAGATAACGTCTTAGGGTCTCAAGATGTGGCACTTCCTCTGTATAATGCCATTATCACTCAATGTAAGGCGTTCTAATGTAAGGAATGTTTCACGGAGATTTACACACAATCAAGGAATACTACAGATTGTGTAAATGTGGTAAATCTTTGTGCCCCATCAGGTAATATGTCATAATATACCCTTGACATCCATCATAGCCGCCCCTGTAAATATCAACATTTCACCTGCAGCACATAAATCCCAGCTGTAGCACCAACAGATATACAGACGTGGGGGTGGGTAAGTCAAGGGAGTAGAGTCCTGGGGGTGGGGCATAGTGTAAGTAGGCAGGTCAAGGTAAGGGTTTATAGAGTAGGGCCCTAGGGGTGGGGTAAAGTGTAAGTGGGCAGGTCAAAGTAAGGGGTTATAGAGGAGTAGGGCCCTGGGGATGGGGTATAGTGTAATTGGGTAGGTCAAGGTAAGGGGTTATAGAGGAGTAGGGTCCTGGGGGTGGGGTATAGTGTAAATGGGTAGGTCAAGGTAAGGGGTTATTGAGGAATAAAGCCCTGGGGGAGGGGGCAGAGTGTAAGTGGGTAGGTCAAGGGAAGGGGTTACTGAGAAGTAGGGCCCTGGGAGTGGGGTATAAGGTAAGGGGTTACAGAGGAGTAGGTCCCTGGGGAAGGGCACAATGTAAGTGGGTAGGTCAAGGTAAGGGGTTATAGAGGAGTAGGGCCCTGGGGGTGAGGTATAGTGTTAGTGGGTAGGTCAAGGTAAGGGGTTATAGAGGAGTAGGGTCCTGGGGGAGGGGTATAGTGTAAATGGGTAGGTCAAGGTAAGGGGTTATTGAGGAATAAAGCCCTAGGGGGGGGGCAGAGTGGGTAGGTCCTGGCAGAGGTAGGGAGAGGAAATTCAGTGGGATTGGCTGGTATTGTGGTGCAAGAGATAAGGTTATCTGGGAGCAGTAAGGGTGTTTTGGTCAGTGTAGCAATGGAGACAAAACAGTCACATAGGGAAAGTTTAGGGTTCTATCTGAAGTGAGGGGGTTCTGTTTGGTGTTAGGGGAGGGATAGTTAGAGGAGGGGATAGTTAGAGGAGGGCATAGTAAGGGGCGCGGATAGTTAGAGGAGGGGATAGTTAGGGGCTGGGATAGTTAGGGGAGGGGATAATTAGGGGAGAGGATAGTTAGAGGAGGGGATAGTTAGGGAAGGGGATGCTCTCAGATCTAAAATGAGGGGAAGCAAGGCAAGGTAAAGCGGAGAGGGCTGTAAGATAAGTAATTAGAGAATCAGGAAGTTGTGTATACAGTGCTGAAACTACAACTTGGCTGCCCCCCAAATACTACAGGTTATTGCACCCCCTCACTTCATCAACATTTAGTACAACCCTTGAGAACACTTTCCTCACCTCACACATAGTATAGGAGATACCTGTACCCCCTCCCCCCATCCCATTTTCCCCTGTCCCTCTCTCTCATTTCTTCACCTAACCATAATACACCTGCCAGTTTTCACCACAAAACAAAACCACTCCTGTACCATTTTAACTCCACCGCCATAACGGCCATAACACAGTATAGGTTTTTTCATTAACTGTCTCCCTCCCTTACCACAGTAGTATATGTCATTTACTTACTATCTAATGGTAAACCTACATTTCAGCTGCATGATCAATTCCTCATTTTAGTAAATTTGAATGTTAGGTTTCGATTTGGACCATGCAAATTAAAGAAATGTCCAAACTATTGAGATTATCTCCCCTTACATTGATCCCAAGGAATCATGTTTCATCGCCCCCTCCCCCCTACGACCCCCCCCCTCCCCCCCAAAAAAATAAAAATAAATAAAATAAAAAAAGGGCCTAATTCATTTAATCATATTCATATCAAACAGATAAATTCTGGGCAACTTATCTAAACATTCTTTGTTTAATCATATATCTGTACAGATAATTTCACTCCAATATTTTGCCATCTAGGAATAAAACACTTCAAATATTTGAGCTTCAAGGTTTACAAACATATGTATTGTTAGACAACAAGCTTACACAGTAACATTAATGATGAGAGTTTTTACAAGGACATTCCAGCAAAAGTTTAGTCCTGGATTATCACCCCTTGATTGACTTTGGAATCAAACAATGTAGTAACCTTTATTACAAAACCCGTTGTTTTCATTGATAATTCTGATATTTTAATATTCTTAAAAGTGTGTGGCGCCCAGACTAGTAAAGAAGGAGTAGATAACATTTTAAAAAAATAGTAAAATCTTAACCAAATTAAAGTACATTTCTGCATTTTTTTGTGTTGATAACCATTCAACATGAACTTGACACAGATATGCATTCTAGTTCAGTTTGGTCCATATTGATATCACAGATTCGGGAACAATCCTGTGTTAAATCAGTTAGAAAGTTTGTGATGGTTACAGACGTACCATATCACATATCCATGTCTGTATTCCCAGTGGTAGTAACTATACGGAGCTAGAGCAATCCCAACACACTGCGCCATACTCCCTATATTAAGAATCTGTCTTATAAATTCTCCAAGAATTTGTGTACTTGAAAACAAAGCCCGGGAGGCAGTTGGTTCCCAGCGTATAGCATGTCACGGAGCATGTTTATCAACAGTTTTGTGCTTGATTCTGACTGACACCCATCCCTGCCTACCCATCTTGCACTCCCTCTCCTGTCTAACCCATCTCCCATGATAAATCTCCACCAACAAATCCTACAAAATCTCATAAACTAGCACCAATTACTTTACTTGAAGGGCTACACATATTACTCTATTCTGTTTCCCTGATAGTCGGCTGTGGAAAGTTTATCTCCGAAAATTAGGACGATTATGGTAGATTTTATATAAGTGGAGCCCACTAGTTGTATAGTGTTATGATGTTAATTCCATCGCTATTCCTCTATAATAACAAACACTGTAGCATCACCCTCTCTCAGCCTCAGTACCATCCCCCACCCTCTACCCCCCTCCTCCCTGCCTGTGTACCTAACCTCACTTGCTAACAAGACTAGCATCTGTTGTTCATGTTTCCTCCTATAAACTGTTATTAGGAGTAACAGCTCATCAATTAGCTAGTTTTTTCTCCGACTAAGAATGATATTGCTAATAATAGCCATTACAGTATATCTTTCCACACATAGAACCTATAGGCAATGCTAGGTATGGTCTATCTTAGAAATTCTCTGGATTTTTAATGGTAAAATGAAAATTACATGATCAGGTTGTGTTTCAACTTCTAAATTTAACACTTAATAACAGTTTACATGTACATTAATCATTCAAAATGATTCAAAATTCAACATATTTCAATTTAAATTCCATCAAGGTTGGTATTCAAACTCAAAGCATTTTTTCCAAGGTTCAATTAAATTAAATAAAGAAGAATTTTACATCAATTAAGAAATAATTCATTATATCAGAATTAATGCTAAAAAGAAGGTGGGGGGAGTTTGGGGTGGAAGAAGGAGGGACCAAATAAAATACTTCTGTATGTCCCTCGGGAGAGGGAAAGTATTGGAGGGAAAACAAGGGTTCGCGAAGTCAAACTAACGTTACTGGAGGGAGAGGTGAGTTATGGCTGGGGCAGGGCGCTGGTGCCGACATATACAGACATAACATAACATGGTACCATCCATAACTACAGTCGAATGTCCTAGTGGCTCCCCGGGGACTCACATTACAACTGTTAATAGAGATAGTTATAATATGCATGAAGAAAAGCATTTACGCTCAGTAATCCATTATCGGCTGAAACAGAAAACCAAACTGAGTGAATCCTCACGGGGCAGTTTTTATTTTATTACATCACCGTAAACAATGGTCGATGACGCTTTCTTATAGGAGATGCTCAGTAACAATTCGCATTAATCACAGTCAAGCCCGTGTCCGACACAAACTCATCACTACATTGGTGAAAAATTATTCTTCTCCACAGAATTTTCTCACACATCTGGTCCAATATGACAACGGAGTAGAGGCTTTATGATGTCTCCAATCTGTACTTAAACTGGAATATTCACAGAGGTGCCAGTCAATGTCCTTTCTCTGTGATGGATAGGGATCAGTCACAACCAGGGCTGTACCTCAACAAAGCAACACCGACCACAACTCTCCCCTTTTAATCTCATCCAAATGACCTTTGAACATCAGAGGCCACCATCACATGACCTTTGATCTCCACAGACCCTAATCAGATGACCTTTGATCTCCACAGACCAATATCACATCATGACCTTGGATCCATAAAGACCCTCATCACTTATGACCTTTGATCTCAACATACCATCATTACATGACCTTTGATTCCTACAGACTGCAGTCACATTATGACCTTCAATCTTCACAGACCACCATCACATATGACCTTTAATCCTCACAGACCATCACTTATGACCTTTGATCCCCACAGACCACCATCACTTATGACCTTTGATCCCCACAGACCACCTTCACATCATGACCTTTGATCTTCACAGACCACCATCACATGACCTTTGATCCCGACAGACCACTATTACATGATCTTTGATCCACACAAACCACCATCACGTATGACCTTTGTTCCCCACAGACCACCATCACATCATGACCTTTGATCTTCACAGACAACCTTTGATCTTCACAGACAACCATCACATCATGACCTTTTATCTTCACAGACCACCATCACATGACTTTTGCACTCAATAGATTACCATCACATGACCTTTGATCCCCACATACCACCATCACATGACCTTTGATCCCCACATACCACCATCACATGACCATTGATCTCTGCAGACCACCATCACATGACCTTTGATCCCCACATACCACCATCACATGACCATTGATCTCTGCAGACCACCATCACATGACCTTTGATCTCCACAGACCACTATTTTATGACCTTTGATCCCCACAGACCACAATCACATCATGACCTTTGATCCCCATGCAATGACCACCATCATATCATGACTTTTGATCCTCACAGACCCCATCATATGACTTTTGATCCCCACATAACACTATCACATGACTTTTGATCCCAACAGACCACTATCACACGACTTTTGATCCCCACATACCACTATCACATGACTTTTGATCCCCACATACCACTATCACATGACTTTTGATCCCCACATACCACTATCACATGACTTTTGATCCCCACATACCACTATCACATGACTTTTGATCCCCACAGACCACTATCACATGACCTTTGATCCCCACAGACTACTATCACATGACTTTTGATCCCCACATACCACTATCACATGACCTTTGATCCCCACGCACAGACCATCATCACACTATGACCTTTGAGCTCACATACCACTATCACATGACTTTTGATCCCCACATACCACTATCACATGACTTTTGATCCCCACATACCACTATCACATGACATTTGACTTTTGATCCCCACATACCACTATCACATGACTTTTGATCCCCACATACCACTATCACATGACATTTGATCCCCATGCACAGACCATCATCACACTATTACCTTTGAGCTCACATACCACTATCACATGCTTTTGAACTCTAAAGACTATCAAATGGTAAGATGACTATCATTTAGACATTCTGTGATCACATGACCTTAACTTCTACAGACCACTACATCATATATTACAATCATTACACCAATAAAAGATTTTACAAGGACATAGTCATTCAGATCCCCCGCCAATGGAGATATCAAAGCTGAAGTAAGTTTGATTGTGGAGACTTATGTGTATGAAAAAAACCAGGAAAAAGGAAGTTGAGGTAAAGAAAGATGGAGTATAATTCAAGTAGAGCGGGGCTGCAATTGTTGAATCAGGTATACAGCCTTGACATTTATATTAGACTATATACACAAAGATGGATGGAGTTTTGCAAAGTAACATTTACCATTTACCATGATATTTTCAGCAATGTTTCCATGGTAACGGAAAAGGTGCAAAAAATTAAAACCTAAAAATAGCAAAAGGTACAACTAGACCATAAAAAGAATGTGTCTATGAAGTTTCGTGGAAATATCTCTGCTGGTTTTAGAGTTATGCTCTGGAAATGAATGATATTTTCAGCAATGTTTCTATGGTTACAGAAAAAAGCACAAAAAGTGAAAATCTTAAAATAGCAAAAGGCACTACTAGACCATAAGAACAATGTGTCTATGAAGTTTCATGGAAATATCTCTGCTGGTTTTAGAGTTGTGCTCAGGAAACGATTCTTACACAAAAATCTGCCATTTTCAGCAATGTTTCCATGGTTACAGAAAAAAGTACAAAGAGTGAAAACCTTAAAATAGCAAAAGGCACTACTAGACCATAAGACTAATGTGCCTATGGAGTTCCGTGCATATATCTCAACCGGTTTTCCAGTTATGCTGCGGAAACGAACCTGGTACAAAAATATGATATTTTCAGCAATGTTTCTATGGTTACGGAAAAAAGTGCAAAAAGAAAACCTAAAAATAGCAAAAGGCACTACTAGACCATAAGAACAATGTGTCTATGAAGTTTCATGGAAATATCTCTGCTGGTTTTAGAGTTGTGCTCCGGAAACGATTCTTACACAAAAATCTGCCATTTTCAGCAATGTTTCCATGGTTACAGAAAAAAGTACAAAAAGTGAAAACCTTAAAATAGCAAAAGGCACTACTATACCATAATACCAATGTGTCTATGAAGTTTCGTGGAATTATCTCTTCTGGTTTTAGAGTTATGCTCCGGAAACGAACCTGGTACAAAAATATGATATTTTCAGCAATGTTTCCATGGTTACGGAAAAAATACAAAAAATGAAAACCTAAAAATAGCAAAAGGCACTACAAGACCATAAGACCAATGTGTGTATGAAGTTTCGTGGAAATATCTCTACTGGTTTTAGAGTTATGCTCCGGAAACCATTCGTACGGACGGATGGACAGACGGACGGACGGACGGACGGACGGAACCCATTTGTATATCCCCCGCCAACTTCGTTGGGCGGGGGATAATTATAAAATTCATTCCATCGCTCTCCACCATCAACTTATAATCAAACCTGGCTACTGTTTTATTATTTAACTACAAACAATGGACTTTTTATCAACACACTCCAGAAAGTTGAAAGTGCATCTAATTTTCAGATATTACAGCTATAGGGAACTCTTCCTGTTACATACAGTAGGTATCCAGACTCCAAGTTGTGACGGCCATCAACTGGGCTCCATCAATACATAGTCTCAAAGTCTGACAAATTTAATGGATATTGTGAGGTTTGAATTGTAAAATGCACTACTCCTACTATAGTGTTGTTATTGATTTGGATCTATGGAAACACCAAGTACCTTGTCAAGTTACCAACAACACACAGGAATTCTGTCCCGTACTCCCCTAAATCTTCATCCCAGGAATTATACTAGTTTTATGTTTGTGATTTCTGTTTTATGTGACAAGGTACAGCAGTAAATGTAACGATACAACTGTAACGGTAGCCACAAGGAGTTATTCAGTAACTATTTACAATCAAGTCCTAACAAGAGTTACACCTTATACTAGTATTATCTGTGGTAATTACTGTAGTACATAAGGTCAATAGGAGATGTAGTACTAACAAAAATGCAAACAAACTCAATTTTACAAGACATTATGTATGGAAATTTCTAAATCATCTACTAATATGACAAGACAACTGCCCAGAAATTGTCTTGGATTTACGATTCCATACAAACAGAAAACAACAATAAAAAGTTTGTGACATTGTTTATCTTTATTAAGAGTAATTTATGAATGGTAATTACCCAGGTGGCTAGTCGTGGGTCTGAAGAGGATGTGAATTCCTTGTTTTTATTTATCACTGCCACCTTCTAACACACACACAAAGGTCTTCATAACAGTCTTCACAAAGCAAAGGAGAGTAGGAGAGTATAGATGAGTGTATATAGGCATGGAATTAGGTTAATTAGTGAGATCAACAAAATAGAAATAACAATTTGGTTTGTTTTTATGTATTCCTTTTAACAGCTAGAATCATTTAAGTCATTTAAGTACAGTCCCAGATTTAGGAGATAGAGAAAGACCAGAGCATCCAGAGGAAAAACATTGACCTATGATGAGAACCTGACAAATGCCCCACATATAGCTGGTTTCAAACTTACAACCCGGAGATCAAATCACTTATTTTCTGAAACTGATGATAATAGCCAATCAAACATGCCAACAAATTCATTTACTGTGATCATGTATAAGTCCATTTACTGTGATCATGTATAAGTCCATTTACTGTGATCATGTATAAGTCCATTTACTGTGATCATGTATAAATCCATTTACTGTGATCATGTATAAGTCCATTTACTGTGATCATGTATAAGTTCATTTATTGTGATCATGTATAAGTCCATTTACTGTGATCATGTATAAGTCCATTTACTGTAATCATGTATAAGTCCATTTACTGTGATCATGTATAAGTCCATTTACTGTGATCATGTATAAGTCCATTTACTGTGATCATGTATAAGTCCATTTACTGTGATCATGTATAAGTCCATTTACTGTGATCATGTATAAGTCAATTTACTGTAATCATGTATAAGTCCATTTACTGTGATCATGTATAAGTCCATTTACTGTGATCATGTATAAGTCCATTTACTGTGATCATGTATAAGTCCATTTACTGTGATCATGTATAAGTCCATTTATGGTACAGTAGCAGTATTTACTTATTTTTGACCAAATTGCTAGTTACAAAGCTCCAATGATGATCTGACGTTCCAGGGAAGAAGTTGCCTTTTCCCCAGAAAGAGTTATCTCTCTTACCACCTAAGTCTGCCGCTTGTGTAACAAAGCTAATTACCATACAGCAATCCCACCTGGCTCGAGTGTTTCATACGGGGACAGGTAATATTTCATAAATGTCATAACGAGGTACGCTGGGAGACAAATGTCTACTTGTCATAACAGTGTCACACTAGTCTATCTCTCTCCCGGTTGTCCTGTCAGCTACTCACACCATGTATACACTTCATAATTAACATAGGTACAGTTTCACATAGACTTTTACAGGCAAAAATGGACACAGGTACAACATGTGTACAAGTGTTACAGTGTACAGGAGGTAATACAGATACATCTATTGTACAACTGCACAAGTAAAGTGTACACAAGGATAGCTCAGATAAAACAATAGTACAGCTAGGTACAGTGTATGCATCGAAGTCCATGTACAGTGTACGAATAAAAAACATAAGTACAACATGTGTACACTCTCAGGTAAAATGTCGACAGCCGCAAAACTTTGTACAGGTAAAGTTTACAGGTAAAATATCAACAGGCCCAAAACTTGTACACATAAAGTTTACAGGTAAAACATCGACAGGCCCAAAACTTGTACAGGTAAAGTTTACAGGTAAAACATCGACAGGCCCAAAACTTGTACAGGTAAAGTGTACAAAGAGACACCAATTGTACAATATATGTACAGGTAAAATGTAGACAGGTACAAAACTTTTACAGGTTAATTAAGCAAAGAGACATTAATTGTAAAATATGTGTATACATAAAAATGTAGAAAAGGTACAATACTTGTACAGGTAAATTGTACATGGATAATAATTGACAAATCGCACGACAGTATGAATCCATGTCTTGTGCTTGCACACGCATAAATATCTATATATTGCAAAATTAAGAACTGTCAATAGTACAATATGTGTACAGGTAAAGTGTACACCGATACAATAAAAGTACAACATGTGTATAGGTCTAAATGCACACAGGTAAATTGTACAGATATTTGCAGGTGCATGTTCATGTGTTATGTTTGTAATGCGTCTTCCTGTGATAGTGGAACTTTTGCCAATTTTATAGTGCTATCTCACTGAAGCAATAAATGACCAAAGACACCCATCAAGTAACATCACCATGACAACTGGCAAGTAAGCTGCTCCTCTCCCTTTAAGCATGAACCTCATTAGTTTTAGAAGGTTTTGATCTTGCAGTTTTGACCTTCAAATATGGTCAAGGCCATTCATTTGAACAAACATAGTTTTTCCTTCCTCTAAGCATGCTACAAGACATAAACATGAGATATATTATCATTGAAGGACATGGTTCATGCCTGAGCCATTCTAAATATAGTATCCACAAATGTCCATGTTCATATTAATATCTGATAACAACTCAAGCTTATACATGTATATGCAAATTGGCAGTCTATATAAAGTAGAGCATTACGCACAATCAACGTTTATCAAACATAAATTTTACATAAATTTCTCATTTAATTTATATGAAGATTGAACGCATACATTACCCCATAAATACGAACCACTATCTAATCAGACAATGTTTACATGCTGAATAACCTGTAACGATTGTCTAAGGCCATGACAGGTACAACACCACTTTTTAACGAGAAAGCGAAAAGGACCTCTGTTCAAATCGCCAAACCCAGATCCTAAGTCGTTGGTCTATAGTATGGTTGAGAAAAAAACTTGCGCATTATAACCCGTAACTTTTTTTCTGGTATGTTTGACACGGCCATTTGGTGTCTGTAATATCGCCAAAACAACTTCCTACCTTTCAGTGTCATATGTATTATTGTCAGCCAGGTTTGACATTCATAGATAATAGACTAGACAAATCATAAATGACACGAAAAAAGATTGGTATTTTTGTCTTTTCACTTAATTTCATATTTCATCTTCTCTGCGTTTAATTCCTCGCCCCTCACTGGGCGTCACATAAACCAAGCCACTCCACTTGTTAATCTTACTGAAAAGTAAATAATGCTTCAAGTTTAATTATTTCTTTATATTAAGCTTCCAACTTACAAAGTTTTATCTCTAAATAAAAAAGTTCTAAGGCACAATCACAGGAACATACACTCTCAGTAACTGCCGTATAGAAATTGAGAAATAGGACAGTCTAAGCTGTTGTGATTTTGTCCTCTTGTTTGCTTTGTATGACATCTAACAAACTCAATGTATGATTTTTGGCAAGATATATGTATATAAATATCCACAAGCAAATACATTGAGAACCAAATTCAAAATCAGCGTAACTCTCCATGGGTTGATAAATCCAACAAAAACAGATTTTAAAGCAGGTGGGGAATATTAATCGAATGAAAGGATGCTCACTGAAATACATTCATTATTGCACCATCTTTGCAAATGTAATAACAAGCAATTTATTTAAGTGGTTATATAAAATTGAGCCAATCTGTTAATATTAGATAGAAGTGTTAGAGTGAAGAGGGATGCAGAATTGGAAGGGTGGTACACTCTAATCAAGAGGAATTACAGACAGACTCCTCCTCATCTCTGAGGAGGAGGGGGAGGGAGGGGAGATGGAGGAGGAGGAGGGAATCTGTGACAGACTTTTGGGTGGTAGTTGGCTCCTGAAATATAGGGCCATTTCATAAACAAGGGTTGCTGCATTTAACGTTCAATTTATTAACACAGTCTGGTTTGGGTTACCATTATAATGCAGAGAAACGGTAAAGTTCTCTCAAAACGATATTTGCTGAAATGAGAAATATGACGAGTTGGATTCTTTCACCGCCTCAGTCCTGGTTCCACACATAATATCAATTATAAATGGCTACCATCGCTAATTGGAAACATAGACGCCAGTTAACCAAAGACGTTGTTGCAGCTCACAACTCAACAGGAACACAGCATAGTGCAATTTATCAAACATTTTAAAATAAATTTGCAATATTACAGTTGTCTTTTTTTATCCCTCACAAGGATTTCAAATCTTAAACAAAATATACTACAAAATATTGTCTGAATAAAGATTATATTTCTAAATGAAAATATGAAAAAAAAGGAACAAAAAAACCCAAAGCTAAACAATCTGTTTTAATGTGAAACATGCAGAAGAAATATTCTTACACATCATAAAACTATCTCGAGTTCATACAAAATGTCGCTGCATTTCCTCGGATAAAATCTTCACATTTTTCAATTAAAAATATTTTGCCTTTTTCATTCCAATCCCAAGTAGAAGATGTTAGAAAATTTGTTCCCGCTTAGGGATTACTTGAATATTTGAATCGGCCACAACCAGGACCTTAAAACAATTCTTGCTAATTCTTTGGGTTTTGTTGTTGTTGTTTTTGTTATCTTTATGTGATGTTTGACATTGTCTGGGGTAATTTAACAAGAAAGGGCCTCTGTGGCAAAGTGGTTATAAAGATGTCCCGACATATAACAAGAAGTTCTCCATGCACCTCTGGGTCCCGAGTTTGAATCCCAAGTGTGTCAGTTGCCAGATACTGACTACTGGTACTCCTAATATCCTCTACCTGTATACTTGACACATCCTTAAATGATCCGATGTCATGCATAAAAACAGTTTGATTGGCTAGGTGTCAATCAATCTACAAGAGCTAAGAAAATATAGGTTTGGAACCCAAATATGGCTGCTACATTTTTCTCCTTTACGTTATTTTTTTTTCAACACTATTACTTTGTCCCAAAATAAAACTGAGTTCTAATCTCCTTCATGCAAAACATCTTAGCCAACAATCTATTTAGGGTTCTGAACAGGACATTTCATGCTCAATAAAAGGGTCATTTAAATTAGGTTGTGACGGTGAAATGACATTTATCGTTGAACTGACCAACTTGAAGCAATCCTTGAGTCATAAATATTGACCACTTGAGAGTGACACCTGACAGGTACATGTAGGTTTTATCTGGCCCCCATCAGTACCACAAGTTATAAGTAATATGTCTTACTGTATATAATATCACTTACAAACTGGTCAGGGGTGCTGAGGTTAATAAGGTTACCAGAGCCTGAAACTTTATCTCAATAATACTTGCAGCACCATAGTTGAAGGCTAGTGGTAACTAGGTTGGAGCACCCTAACTACTATTCTCTCACAGGATACTGTCTCCCAGGGGATAATAGGATTTTCTCCCAGGGGATAATAGGATTGTCTCCCAGGGGATAATAGGATTGTCTCCCAGGGGATAATAGGATTGTCTCCCAGGGGATAATAGGATTGTCTCCCAGGGGATAATAGGATTGTCTCCCAGGGGATAATAGGATTGTCTCCCAGATAATATTAGGCCTGTCTCCCAGGAGATAATAGGATTGTCTCCCAAATAATATTAGGCCTGTCTCCCAGGATATAATAGGATTGTCTTCCAGATAATATTAGGCCTGTCTCCCAGGGGATAATAGAATTGTCTCCCAGATAATATTATGACTATCTCTCAGGGGATATTATGATTGTCTCCCAGATAATATTAGGCCTGTCTTCTAGGGGATAATAGGATTGTCTCCCAGATAATATTAGGCCTGTCTCCCAGGGGATAAAAGGATTGTCTCCCAGATAATATTAGGCCTGTCTCCCAGGGGATAATAGGATTGTCTCCCAGATAATATTAGGCCTGTCTCCCAGGGGATAATAGGATTGTCTCCCAGATAATATTAGGCCTGTCTCCCAGGATATAATAGGATTGTCTCCAGATAATATTAGGCCTGTCTCCAGGGGATAATAGGATTGTCTCCCAGATAATATTATGACTGTCTCTCAGGGGATATTATGATTGTCTCCCAGATAGGTGATGATTGTCTCCCAGAAATATTAGCTGTCCCGGAAAAGTCTGGTTGTCTAGGGGATAATAGGATTGTCTCCCAGACAATATTAGGCCTGTTCCCAGGGATAAATAGGATTGTCTCCAGATAATATTAGGCCTGTCTCCACCAGGAGAATAAGATAGGATTGTCTCCCAGATAATATTAGGCCTGTCTCCCAGGGATAATAGGATTGTCTCCCAGATAATATTAGGTCTGTTTCCCAGGGGATAATAGGATTGTCTCCAAGATAATATTAGGCCTGTCTCCCAGGGGATAATAGGATTGTCTCCCAGATAATATTAGGCCTGTCTCCCAGGATAAAATAGGATTGTCTCCCAGATAATAAATATTAGGCCTGTCTCCCAGGATATAATAGGATTGTCTCCCAGATAATATTAGGCCTGTCACCCAGGAGTTAATAGGATTGTCTCCCAGATAATATTAGGCCTGTCTCCCACGGGATAATAGGATTGTCTCCCAGATAATATTAGGTCTGTTTCCCAGGGGATAATAGGATTGTCTCCCAGATAATATTAGGCCTGTCCCCCACGGGATAAAAGGATTGTATCCCAGATAATATTAGGTCTGTTTCTCAGGGGATATCAAAATTATCTCCCAAGTAATATTAGGATTGTCTCCCAGGATAATAGGCCTGTTTCTCAGGGGATATTAGGATTGTATCACCCAGGGGATATTAGAACTGTCTCCCAAGGGATATAAAGACTGTCCCCAAAGTAATATTAGGATTGTCTCCCAGGATAATAGGCCTGTTTCTCAGGGGATATTAGGATTGTATCACCCAGGGGATATTAGAACTGTCTCCCAAGGGATATAAAGACTGTCCCCCAGGGGATATTAGGACTAACTCCCAGAGGATATAAGGACTGTCTCCCCATTGGATATTAGGACTGTCTCCCAGGGGATATTAGAACTGTCTCCCAAGGGATATATGGACTGTCTCTCAGGGGATATAAGGACTGTCTACAAGAGGTCATTTGGACAGTTTTTTCTTTTTTAATATTTTGGGTTTTAATATAAAAGTACATCCAACTTATCCTGACAAGTTTATAAGTAAATGCCTGAAAACAAGAACCATGAAAAGTGTAATTCATTTATGCATCAGTTTGTTGACAGCATTTCCGTTAGAAATGTATTTTTGTGTAAGCTTTAGTTGTACATCACTTATGAAATATTACAAAAACTGTGAGATGGTCGACACCAGAGCCTGTGTTACTGAAGCTTGGTGACATATTCCAGGGGTCAGAGGAACGGCAGTGCTGGTGTGGGGGCCATTAACAATCGGTATCCTGATGTCACAACTGCCACAACAATTACTGTCCTCCTAATCCTAGCCCCCCTATTAGTGCCTGCCTGCCATAGCTAGTCGGAGATGTATGAGGCAAGCTTGACCCACAGACTCCACTAAATTGCCAGTTAGCTAGAAACTGTCATAAATTGTTCACAATTTAGTGTAAAGATACACATTTATTCAACAAGCCCTAAAGACAAAAAAAAATGAAAACATGTAAAACCACAATTCTTATTTTTTGTTTGATTTTATTGCATACCTCAGTGTTTTCTCATGATAAAAATCCTAACAATAGAGTTATTTCCCTTTCACCACTCCCATGTTAGAAGTGTCAATTGAAATATGTTGAAGCATTAGAGCAAACACCCACATTTTCTGAGAAGCTTTATGTAATTTGGCTGGCTGTTATTCTGAAAGTTTTCCAAAACGAACAAAAACTTGAAAAGACACTGAAGAATATATATTTCAGGCGCAATATACATGAAGGGTACATTAACGCCTCCCTTGGTTCTTTCAGAGCAACTCTCATTACAAGGTCAACAAAGGCAAAGGTCAAGGTCATCTCATTACCAGATTTGCAAAGGTCAAGGTCACAATAAACCAACATTTATGAGTAAGAAGACAAACTCCTTGTCACTTATTGCTCCTTCAAAGTTGAAAAGAACCTTAATCTCACATATATTGATGTAAATATTCTAACAATCTATTGATATAAGTATCACCAACTAATTTGGCCATAAAAAAAGCTTTCATTGAGGTGTATCTTTGAATTATCTGATGAATTAAGGTTTTAGTTAGTTTACTGTTACAATTGAGTTCTGAAATTTAAACAGTTATGGACTTATGATCTTGATATGCCCAAGTAAAAGTTTACTTTTTGATATTCAATGCATTTTTGAAAGGTTTGAAAGGTTGTTTTATTTGCTAATTGATTATCATTTTAAAACAGAGATGTTAGTGTAATTACAAACTCTGGGTCTGAGTATAACCCTACATCCTTTAGCCATAGGAAGAACAATGATTTGGGTCTGAGTATAACCCTACAACTTCTAGGCATAGGAAGAACAATGATCTGGGTCTGAGTATAACCCTACATCTTCTAGCCATAGGAAGAACAATGATTTGGGTCTGAGTATAACCCTACATCTTCAAGCCATAGGAAGAACAATGATTTGGGTCTGAGTATAACCCTACATCTTCTAGCCATAGGAAGAACAATGATCTGGGTCTGAGTATAACCCTACATCTTCTAGCCATAGGAAGAACAATGATTTGGGTCTGAGTATAACCCTACATCTTCAAGCCATAGGAAGAACAATGATTTGGGTCTGAGTATAACCCTACATCTTCTAGCCATAGGAAGAACAATGATCTGGGTCTGAGTATAACCCTACATCTTCAAGCCATAGGAAGAACAATGATCTGGGTCTGAGTATAACCCTACATCTTCAAGCCATAGGAAGAACAATGGTTTGGGTCTGAGTATGACCCTACATCTTCAAGCCATAGGAAGAACAATGATTTGAAATTCATAAGACAAACTTTATCTCCTAAGAAACCATCAGAAATAAAAGAAATCTTTTTCTAAGGAAAATATTTTATAGCATACAATATTGGATAACACAGACTGGAAGCCCAAGGTCTGGAAGTGTCGGGTTACATATAGGTCAGAGGCCTCTCGTACAACTTCTGAAATTGGAAACTGATAAAATCGTGAGATGTCACTCCAAGTAAATTGTGGCGAGATGCGGAGGAAACTATGGGAGACTTTAATGGCCGCCATAATAGAGACTGTGCTGGTTTTCTAGGGGCCTGGCATCTACCAAGCCTGACAGGCTCTCAGCTTGTAGACATCCTGACTTCACTGCCAGCCAAACCACCAAACACATCAGATATATCTCCAATCATTGCACTAGAGCACCAGTTTAGGGGGTCAATGGTATCAGCCCGTTTAGACAGGGGCCAAAATTTTGAAGGAGTAAACAAAGAAATAATCAAAATGCTATATCTCTTTCTCGGTACAGCTCACATCAAACCTGTAACTAAATATAAGATAACCCAGATTATTTTTGTGAGTAAAGATTTCAGTTGAAACATTACTCATCTTTTGGAATTTGAAACACATCCATATATCATTTGGAATATATACAGTTAGTGCAGACAATATTTCACCTACTGTTTAAAATCTTTGTAAAATGATAACCTGTGTAAAGCAGATTTATCTGGATGTCTATAAATATTTTCAGTTCTTACATGTTTGACCTTCATCCCAATGATATAGGTATCTGTATGACCTTGCTCCGAGGTTGATACTAAATGCTTCTCCATAAAGATTATCCATGTAAAGTTATTGTGTTCTGATGATATTTGGGGTAGTAGTATATTTCGTCCATGTAAAAATGTTTCCTGTGATTATAATTTTGAGGTAGTTATTAATCCCAAAAATTATCCTTAGAAAAAAAGGCTTCAATTTGACTCAAAAATTCAAAAATACACTTGTGTTTTGCTATAAAATTAAGCCTCAATTGGTGTGACCCTGATTTCAGAAAAGTTGCATATTTTAATATAAATCATCAAACTTTGACCAGCCCGACTGAGATAAAGCATTCATTCAAAGACAAACTGCATGCATGGTGAATTAATTGAATTATCAAATTATCAGACTGACGCACTCTATCGAACACATAAATCAATCATATACGCATATACATATTTTCACTCAACTTTTTTAAATGTCAGCTAATCAAGATAATTAGTGAATTTGCCTGCAATTAGTTCATTATGCTAATCTGCCTAATTATATCTCAATTAACTTAATGCCAGATACCACATTAACCACTTGTATGCCATTGCCATACCTAATTGACTGATTGATTAATCTAATGATTGATTGATTGATTGATTCATTCATTCATTGAATTACATTGAATTAAAACATATGGTACAACAACCTGTTACATGTTAGATTAGTTTTAACGTCCTATTAACAGCCAGGGTCATCTATTTAAGGACATGCCAGGTTTAGATAATGGAAGAAAGACGGAGTACCCAGAGAAAAACCACTGACTAACAGTCAATAATTAGCAACTGCATTACACAGACTTTGCTTCAGGGACCTTTATTTGCTACCATATATTATAAGTTCCATGCACTTACAGAACTTTCAAGATTTTGGAAGACGTCTTTTGGAATGTTCAAACATATTTTATAAGTTTGAATCATGTTAGACCAAATCCTGCATGCAACAAACATTATTTGAAATAATGATTCAAATAGTTAACAAAATCTTTCTTATCTCATATTTACCCTCCAAAAATATTTCACAGATCATGATCTGAATTTGTATATGTAAGTGTAACTTTTAACAGAAGTAACAAACAAAATATCTGTGTATTAAATTTATTACTTTAAATAATTCTCTGTAATTTTACTTTGTGAGGTCTAGAAAGGTTGGATCAGATAGTGTGGTTTTAACTAGAGATATTGAATGAAGTTTATAGCTCAATGTGTCACGCTTTGATGTGCTCCATTAAACACTTAAAACCAAATGATTGGCAGCTGTCAATCAAACTCCAGCATATAGTGTTGCTACATGTGATGTATGTTTTCAGCAGGTATACATGTTATATAGTAGCTTCCCATACTGATTACCCGGATGGTTTCAAAAGATTTATTATAATGATTACATGTGGGTCGACCCCCAAAATTGCTGAGCACCTCAAGTGGATACCAAGGGTTCTCCCCAGCACCGCTTGTGGTTCCATAAATTCCATAGCACCACTTGTAATTCTGTGGATTTCATAGTACACCACTTGTGGCGGGAACACTTGTGATTCTTTTTTTTTAGTATAAATATAGATGTTTTATATTGTCTCAAAATGTTTCAAATTAATGTAAATTTATACAATTTTCTGAGAGCCGGCCATTCAATATATGAATTATTAAGATACGATGACATAGACTTACCATTTCATTTATCCAAATAGTTAAAGCATATATACACATATGTAATTGAATTATCAATAATCTAGTTGCTGAAATATGTTAGTAAACAAGAGGCCCAGAGGGCCTGTATCGCTCACCTGGTTTGTAATGCCTAGAAATGTTCTGAATTCAAGTTCATTGTTTCTTTTCTGAATTCCCCTATTAGGCCCCACTCTTTCTGCTCCAGGGGGTCAAAGCCAAAATTTATACAAATTCTGTTAACCCCAAGGTGTTTCTGGGCCAAATTTGGTTAAAATCCAAACAGAACTATATGACTATTAGCGATTTACAGGATTTACCTCTATTTCCCCTAATGGGCCCCGCCCCTCCTGCCCCCAGGGGGTCAGAGCCAAAATTTATACAATTTTCTGTTCTCTTTCCCCCAAGGATGTTTCTGGTCAAATTTGGTTACAATCCATGCAGAACTCTAGGACAAGTAGCGATTTAAAGGATTTACCTCTATTTCCCCTATTGGGCCCCATCCCTCTTGCCCCCATGGGGTCAGAGCCAAAATTTATACAAGATCTGTTCCCCTTCCCCCAAGGATGTTTGTGGCCAAATTTGGTTACAATCCATGCAGAACTCTAGGACAAGTAGCTATTTATAGAATTTACCTCTATTTCCCTTATTGGGCCCCGCCCCTCCTGCCCCCATGGGGTCAGAGCCAAAATTTATACAAGTTCTGTTCCTCTTCCACTAAGGATGTTTGTGGCCAAATTTGGTTACAATCCATGCAGAACTCTAGGACAAGTAGCGTTTTATAGGATTTACCTTTATTTTCCCTATTGGGCCCCGCCCCTCCTGCCCCCGGGGGTCCAGAGCCAAAATTTATACAAGTTCTGTTCCCCTTCCCCCAAGGATGTTTGTGGCCAAATTTGGTTACAATCCATGCAGAACTCTAGGACAAGTAGCGATTTAAAGGATTTACCTCTATTTCCCCTATTGGGCCCCACCCCTCTTGCCCCCGGGGGATCAGAGTCAAAATTCATACTGTTCCCCTTCCCCCAAGGATGTTTCTGGTCAAATTTGGTTACAATCCATGCAGAACTTTAGGACAAGTAGCGATTTATAGGATTTACCTTTATTTTCCCTATTGGGCCCCGCCCCTCCTGCCCCCGGGGGGTCAGAGCCAAAATTTATACAAGTTCTGTTCCCCTTCCCCCAAGGATGTTTGTGGCCAAATTTGGTTACAATCCATGCAGAACTCTAGGACAAGTAGCGTTTTATAGGATTTACCTTTATTTTCCCTATTGGGCCCCGCCCCTCCTGCCCCCGGGGGTCCAGAGCCAAAATTTATACAAGTTCTGTTCCCCTTCTCCCAAGGATGTTTGTGGCCAAATTTGGTTACAATCCATTCAGAACTCTAGGACAAGTAGCGATTTAAAGGATTTACCTCTATTTCCCCTATTGGGCCCCACCCCTCTTGCCCCCGGGGGATCAGAGTCAAAATTCATACTGTTCCCCTTCCCCCAAGGATGTTTCTGGTCAAATTTGGTTACAATCCATGCAGAACTTTAGGACAAGTAGCAATTTATAAGATTACCTCTATTTCCCCTATTGGGCCCCGCCCCTCCTGCCCCTGGGGGGTCAGAGACAAAATTTATACAAATTCTGTTCCCCTTTCGCCAAGATTGTTTGTGGCCAAATTTGGTTACAATTCATGCAGAACTCTAGGATAAGTAGCGTTTTATAGGATTTACCTTTATTTTCCCTATTGGGCCCCGCCCCTCCTGCCCCCGGGGGGTCAGAGCCAAAATTTATACAAGTTCTGTTCCCCTTCCCCCAAGGATGTTTGTGGCCAAATTTGGTTACAATCCATGCAGAACTCTAGGACAAGTAGCGTTTTATAGGAATTACATTTATTTTCCCTATTGGGCCCCGCCCCTCCTGCCCCCGGGGGGTCAGAGCCAAAATTTATACAAGTTCTGTTCCCCTTCCCCCAAGGATGTTTGTGGCCAAATTTGGTTACAATCCATGCAGAACTCTATGACTAGTAGCGATTTAAAGGAAATGTTGACGGACGGACGGACGGACGGACGGACGGACGACGGACGCCGAGCCATGACATAAGCTCACCGGCCCTTCGGGCCAGGTGAGCTTAAAATATACAAATCTTTATTACATTATCACTTACGAACCTATATGGACTACCAAAAAATCATTAAATACCTCAAAATGACGGGGATAGCAGGTACCATTCAAATTGACAGTCCTAACTCAGCTGACATATCAACCACAGCAAGAAACTGTTTATGAGTGAGAAAATAAATGTACAATTGATGGGGTTCAAACCTGGGATCTTCAAACACTATACCTTAATACCAATTGGTTGACAGATCCAAAGCCCCTACAATATGTTTGATTACTCACATAACTCACACTCTACCATGGCCATAGTCTACATACAAAATATATCACAACTTCTACATTTATAGGCAGTCTATAATCCTTATTTACATGTGGCAGACTACTGCTTTAATCAAATCAACAAACACTCAATATTTATACAATATATAAATACAAATGCCATCGCTAAATATATCAGCATGTATTCAGAAACCTCTTCCACAGAATAGAAAGTCGCCCTGATATGTATATGTAACAAATCGATCCATTAGAAACATTTATGCTGCGCTAGCTATTTATCATTAGCAGGGAGCAGGTTGTAGCAATTTGTATGTACACAGGCTATATATGTATTATCAAATGATTCAGAGAGGTTTTGTCACATAATTCAATGACACATATATATAGCTTAAGAGAAAAGACAGGAAGTTTTGTAATTCCATGGACTTGACAAGACCCCGAACAATTATCATAACAAATGACACTAATGAATCATTAATCATCAGTACCTCAATACAATATACATGTCAACGTGTCTGGGTGGATCAGGTATCACGGCATGGAGGAGAAAAGGCAAATATTAAATCATAATACCCGACAATCATAATCCAAAGTGACACAACGGAATTAGGAACATAACCAACTATTACTGAATGAGCGCGCTTTTTATTTCATTCATTTTTCATGTGGCATCTTCGGCACAGACAATGGCTGTCAGTGGTTTGGAAGGCGATTAAATCTGACATGATTGGTGATTGGTTTGCACCTTACCTGAAATATGTTTTACTGTTTTACAAAAGCCAGGATCAATACACATAAAATAGACTTATTCACCAGGAGCAGGCCAAGTTAATGTTATAAAAATATGACACAAATGATGTATTACACGTAGAACAAATAGTATGAGTTGTCTCCCCAGGCAACTCCGATTACATGTGCTGCACAATAGGTTGTCTCCCCTGACATTGATTATAAGCGCTGCACAATGAGTTGTCCCCCATGGCATTAATAATAAGCACTGCAAAACTAGTTTTAACTAATGCTGTAAACAATAAGTTGTCTCCCCTAACAGTGATAACATGCCCTGAACAATGAGTTATCTCCCCTGGCAGTGATAATATGCCCTGAACAATGAGTTGTCTCCCTGGCAGTGATAACATGCCCTGAACAATGAGTTATCTCCCCTGGCAGTGATAATATGCCCTGAACAATGAGTTGTCTCCCTGGCAGTGATTACATGTCCTGAACAATGAGTTGTCTCTCCTAGCAGTGTTTACATGTATTCATGTCCATGTATGCTAGCTTGTACAAGATTGATTTGAAGTTATAATCTAACTTTGCCAAAAATAGGCATACATCTTTCAAATAATTGCATTAATTAATTCCTTACACAACAAAATCCAGTTGCCTCCAATTAAAACTGTAGGCAATTTCATTTCTTCTCAAGATTAAAAGTGAAGGTGAAAACCCCAATTGCTAAGTCTACAACCATCATAAACTGCTATATCAAACACACACACAAGACCTTGAACATAACTGACATGTCACCATTTCAAGCTTCAAGATGACACAGACTAGGTGCTTTCATCTTTCTCAGTTTCACTTTGATATTGTCTGGTCATTCAACAACACATGACTAGTTGTATTAACATAAATTATACAGATTTCATGGCTCTAGTCAGCTGTTCATTACAAATGGACGTAGAATAAATTGCCCAAATTTCAGAGCTCTGGTCATGCTCTTCATTACAAATGGACTGTCGTCTGCATAAAAATGTCACCCTCAAATGCTGTTTTCACTTTTATCTTACACAGCGTTTAATTATAAAAGAACATGATGACCTAGCTGCACTTCATTGTCACCACAGATGACCAGAGGGCAGATAGCATCAAGATGAATTCATAGGTTTTGCAGTAATTTTAGAGTTACTTTCATTGCTTTTAACAGTTTACATTATTACTTGCTGATTTTTTCTATGAATTCAAACACTACATTTTCTTCATACTATCCTGGCAAATGCAGAAGTAAAAATGCAATCAATGCAGTTCTGTCTTTTATTAGTGCAATGGTAAGGTTGTCATTGATAACAGATCCTTCATATCTGGGTTAGGATGGCTGAGAGGTTAAGGTGTATGAAATCTATTTCTACGTTTCTAGACGACAGCATTGTCGAAGACCCACGGGTGATCGCACTACACTACGGTACACTTATCAGCCGTCGGCAAACTCATTGTAAAATCCTCGAAGCTAAATTATATGCATGAAGAATTTGATTGGTTCCAGTACTTTTTTGCGATGGGATTTCATCCAATCAGAGTAAGCCTTATGTACAGTATACGGCAGAACAACAAAAATGGCCAACACTTGCACCTGGTGAATGTTTGGGTACCCGATACTGCGAGCGCATCAGTGGTATATACACAAGTGTCTATGGGCCAGGTAATATTATGCCTTATTAGGGCAGAAAGAGGTATTTTTATATGGGTGATTTATACAAATAGTCTTAATGTTATTAGGTATAAGGTATTTATACAAAACTCACATGTTTTTATGGGTGCCGCCATTTTTTGTTTATCTTCAAGCTAATAAACCAGCCTTCATTCTAAAGAGTTCCGAACTATATACCGAGTATTCTAATTGGTCAATTCTAGTATGTGAATTAGCATATTTTACGAGGATTTTGCCATGAGTTTAACCTCGGATGATAAGTGTAGCATAGTGTAGTGCGGTCACCCGTGGGTCTCCAACGATGGACAACAGTTGTTAGTTTAAAGGTGTTTGATATTCTATAACATGCCTTCCAATAGTGTGCTTATCAAGATTTAACAAAGAGTAGCCTCAGAAAATCATTGAAAAAAAAATTGGTAACTCAGTTTACAGTTAGCATTCTACTGGTCAACATCAAAGTCTACTAACTATAAAGAGTTGAAGGTTTAAAGGGTCAAGTTCCAAAAAAAAGGTAAAGGTGCACTAGTAGAATGTCGAGGGGTCATTCCCAGTCAGTGATACCTTGATTTTAGTGTGTGATGACAGGGATAATTGACATTGAAATATCAGCCATTTTCTAGCCCATCCATCATACACCTTAATTAGGCCAACCAGTGCTCTGCTACACTAGTGCTGGTACAGTATAAGTCTGACATTTGGCAATCTTCCTCTGTCTCTCTGCTGATTGGTTGACATCAGTCTATTAGCACATGCATTGCCCTCTGATTCCTTTCGATTGACCTATGAACTTTCTCATATTTCTGACAGCTTCTGCTTGAGTTTGACAGGGAATGTGGCTTCAGAGGATATATTACATGTGTTGAAAACCTGAAGTTCTGTTGCAAGATTCCCAGACTAAATCCCAAGATAATATACTGTAATAGGTTAATATTTCTAAACCCTGTGCCAATTACACCTAAGAGTAGACTAAACATATCATGATATCTTAAACTCTGCACCAATAAAGCATGAGTTGTCTCAAGATTTTTTAAACCTTGTACATATTAAGCTAGGTTTATTTTAAGATATTCAAACCCAATTCAGTAAGTAATATCGTACCAACAACCCAAGGTTTGTCCAAGGATTTTAAGACACTGTCCCAACAATAAAGCCAGGTATTAGGCTAGGCTGAATATTCAACACCTTTGCATCAATGTTAAGCAAGGTCTGTATGAAGATATTGGAACAATGTACCAAATAAGCAAGGTTTGTCTGAAGATATCTCAACAATGTACCAAATAAGAAATGTTTGTCCGAAGATATCTCAACAATGTACCAAATAAGAAAGGTTTGTCTGAAGATATCTCAACAATGTACCAAATAAGCAAGGTTTGTCTGAAGATATCTCAACAATGTACCAAATAAGAAAGGTTTGTCTGAAGATATCTCAACAATGTACCAAATAAGCAAGGTTTGTCTGAAGATATCTAAACAATGTACCAAATAGGGGTCCGTATTTCACTGCAAATAAGACCCCCCTCCCAGAGAAGAAATAAAGGTCAAAAGTGGTGGGGGGTCTTATTTGCGGACAACCCGCCTGATAACATCGATCTATGAGGTCGCCATCTTGGATTTTTTAATGTCCTGTCATTGTTGTAACAGTCGTATGACAGATGGGTAATAGCATGATGTTCAAGTATTTATGATAATAATGAAGACGTAGGAGTAAAATTAAATCAAATGTTATGACAAATTAAAATATGAACAATACTAGGGCAGTTGAAACGTTAGTCTAAAGGGAAACGCACATTTTTGCAAGAGTCACGCGGACATTCACCAATGAATCAAAACGAAGAAACAACATCATAAGCAATGTCATTTTAATCCAGAAGTTTTAATAATCGTATAGTTATTTTAAAATATTCAAATTCGGTGATTGTTTACGATCACAACTACATCTCCGTCTTAGTAAACACGTGAATCAATCGCCGTGAATCGGAAGGACGATCGCCGTTCAGACTCAGTCCTATTTGAAATTCACTGCAAACGTTTACAGATCAAATTCGTTCAAATACAGAAGAATGAGCAAACGATCGTGATTTAACTTCAACGGGCCGACATGCACTGATGCAGTTGTTTGTAACATCGTACACACATGTGTAGGAAAATGGCGCCGGGATGAAGCTATACTTTCACATTTTCACACCGGGTCGTGTTTGGGAATTTGATCGGTATTGCTATTGATACAACGATAGTTTGATAATATTTCAGATATTAATCCAAGTATTAACTGCATTAAAACATCGTAGCAAGTATTTTTGTATCCAGAGTAAAATACGAAACTTTGCGGCTAATCATATTATACTGACTGCGTAAACAAAACATGGCGGCCGAAAAGTAAAGCATGGTTTCTCCAACTGATCGTGAACTACAGGTACGTTGCGTTTACAAATAAACATATTTGAAAACTGTAAATGCCTTAAGTAAATGTTTTAGGTAATGATTGTATTGAGTTAGAATCCACGACTGCGGAAACGATCTGCATCAATGACGAATATCTTTGCCGATTCATGTAAAAAATGACAAGCCGTACGAAGACTAAAACGTGTTGACCATGCCGATATATTTACACTTGCTAAGCTTGGTCACTATACGCTAATACTAGCCGATTTTGTTTACCATAACTGCATGGTAACATTGAACTTTGAACTTGCGTAAGGAAATGTTCTGTGCAACGTAAAAGGACTACTTTTTTAAAAAGAAACACATGGCTTTGTTTACATTTTGACGAAACATTACGTGTATATTGTTGTTTTTCATAGAATTTTGGAAAAATGTAAACAATATATACATGTTTTATATTTATATATGATTCAAACAATTTTTAAATTAACAATTGTATAAAGAAACGGAAAAATATCCCGACCGGGGCGACGTGCTTTCATTTTTGTTAAAAATGATGGGTGTCAAATGTAAACATTACCTCTGTGCCTATGTTCGTCCTACGATCGAGCCTTTGGGGTGGATGGGTGTGAGACCCTCTGATAGAGGTCAGTTATAAACATATCCTCTTGTCTTTGTTCTTTGAGTATTTAATCATGTGTATTATAAAACATGCACCGCTAATAATCCACGTGTTGACAGTTCCGCGTCACCACAAATACATTGTATCCATCGAACCACCAGTTAATTTTGTTTTCATCTATCGATTGCGAGAATGTGTGATTCTAATCGTCAGATTAAAAGTAATCAGCATGGAAATCCCAATATGTAATATTGTGTCAAGTCAGACGACATCTCAAACACATTTGAGTCTACTTATTTAAATATCGGTGTTTTACACAAGCTTCGGCAAACGTAAATTGTTGTAACGGGTGCGTCATCTTACACCTTGCTGCACATTTAACGTTCACCGATTTCAACACATTGGCCGGAGTAACAAAATACTTTATGTTTATACGCTTATATATCTAACTTTTAGCAATATTTAGCATATATATTAAAAGTTCTGATCTTTATAAATAATAATTATCTCTAGAAATTTACTCTATTGTTTGTCATTTTTTTGTTATACATTACTAATAATATTGATACATTTTTGTCGACGCGGATTGAATAATTCTACCTTACGTGAAGCGTCATCATTCGCTGTTCAATTGAATAAGCTCCTCCCACTTTTGACCGACTTTTATTGAATAATTACGTCACTTTCAAATGATGATTTTATTGCATAAAATATAAATAAAAAGTCGTGTGAGTGTAAATATAGGGATTGGATTTCGTTTTTATGTTAACCATGCTTGTATGGAGCAATTCCTCTAAGAATATATTCAATATGGGGCGCAAACGCGCCCCATAGAATATATTCTTAGAGGAATTGCTCCATACAAGCATGGTTAACATAAAAACGAAATCCAATCCCTATATGAAGTGTTCATGGAAACATATATCGGCGTATTTTATTGAAAATAACCTGCAATTAAATATGAGCACTGTCCACAATTCGTAGTTTATTGATAATTAAATTAAATCACCCGTGAATTAACTTTAATTAAATGACAAAAAATAACAAGCACACACAAACAGTTGTTTACTACGTGATTTTTCTATGCCGATAAAAACAAACAAAAAGAAGTTCCGATATAAAGTCATTTTGGTGATATTTTTTAATTACTCCATTGCTCAAATCCATCATCCAGTAAACTAGAAAAAATAGGTGGGGGTCTTATTTGCAGACATCCCCCCTAAGTCTGAAAATGTGTCAAAATAGGTGGGGGGGTCTTATTTGCGGGAGGGGTCTTATTTGCGGTGAAATACGGGGGTAAGCAAGGGGTGTCCAAACCTTGTACCAACTGGGACTGCCGCGGCCAACTTATACTCCCCTTCACAAGACTTCAAATTAAGAGAAAATATATTATAAAGTGATTAATTGAAGCCTTCTTAGGACAGAATACTATTTTTCCTCACATAACTACATGTATAGTAGTATCTGTACTAAAATAAGAATAACTTTTTATTTTAATATTCTGTGTGACTGATTTGCAAAAGAAAGTATGAAGATTCCTGCAATGTAGGTCAGTTATTACTATTGATATATATAGAAAGTATACAATGAAAATCTATAAGATTCAATCATGTTGAAAATGACACATAATTGTGTCTGATTTGTTAGCCATTTACAATGCTGTAACCTCGCATCAACAATAATTTGTTACATCAATGTTCTGAAGGAATTTATTGAGGCTATTTTCTTAACAATAAAACATATTGTAGGTGTCTTCACATGCAGCAGGCTCTAGGAATTTATGAGTTATATATGTGGGAATTTCATAATGCCTGCAGTGTTTGACTTATTCATGCCAGCTTTATGATGTATTGACTACCACATGTGTCTGGTAAAAATCTGATGGTCAATCATCCCACCTGACAAGATCACAATTTATGGACTAGATTAGTCTGGTCATCATTCCATTTTATCATTTATAGACTACATTTGTCTGGCATTGCTTGCCAAGGTGTAGCAAATGGCCATGTAGATATGATATACACACGACTGGTATTGTTTTAATCATAGACTGGTCACACCAAAATCTGCCGTCTGTAAGTATATATCCAAACATCATCAATGCCAGCAGAGATATCCCCCCTAAAACCAACAGCAAACCCACTTATCTTTTCACTTCCTTGCTGGCACCCAGCACCATCGCCATGGTAACACCAGAATGGAATCTATCCATCAATGCATATCCATCCAAACTGTCACCCTGGCCAGGGCAGCTAGTTAATTTTTCATGTGTGATCCTTCACATCCCTCTAGTGAAGGGCATCTGTCATTTTTACATGATTGGATAAAGAAATATGGAGTTTTCTTTGGCCAGAGTTTGGTTTTAACTTTGACAGAATCGTGATGTGTGTTGGGCACGGCCTCCAGAAATATCCTCGAGGAATCTAACATCGGGACTCCATAACTTAGAACTCTTTATCTCGGCATTGTCAGGTGATAAATGAAACACTCAGTGATTAAAGAAAGCAGAAATCGGCAGCAAAAACAAGCGGGAACAAAATCTCCACTATTTACAGGAAGTGTGGTTAGACATGGAGGAAATCCTTGTTTATTTACTCTACACAGATGGAATGCCTCTACCCCAGGTCTCAAAACACCGACTTTCAAAATTAGAATAAGAATTTATTTTCGACTGATCCGACAGGTTAACATACAATAAAACAGAGAAATAAATCTCTTCTTTTAGAATTTTCATGCTAAAAAGATACAGAAACTAACCATAAAACACCTGAACTGTATCCATTAGATGTACTACCTGTTCACGACTTTGTAACTATTTTAAGAGAGTTCCCTCTGTGCTTCAATATACTGATGTTTGAATATCAATCTATTATAGCTGAATTTTAGCATACTATCTATATTCATATTTGTTAAATGACATATCAATATGTATCGTTACCAAGGAAGCCATAGCTGTCAACAACCTACCCTTATTTCAAATCGTGACTTAAAGCAAAATCTTGATGCTCGTTTTCTATGACAAGAGTTGTTGACGAAGCACAAATGATGCTCATTCTTGTAAAAAAAAATTAGACAATTTTCAAAAATTATTCAAGGAAATAAATGTCCGTGGCAATCAGTGAATTAAATAAGATTGTTTTCATGGAAATAACAAACTCTAACCCCAGGCATCTTTTCCTAACATTTCTCAGTATTGTGAAAATACATTAGTAGATATTTATCTGTTTCAAGTAACACCTGAAGTTTGGGAGGAAACATTAGAGATTGTTACCTCCCTTTAATATTCTCGTTAGTTACCTGTTCAGTCGTTAGTTTCCTGGATGGGTGGAGGACCCCTGTCACATCTTCACAGGTAATTAGAAATATAAATGGGGACCTCTACCTGAGCTAGCGGACATAGACACCAGTCTCCTGGAGCTAACGGCCACAGATCAGGGGAAACTAATTCAGCATCAAGGGAGGTCACCCTGGGACAATCCAGTGATATTAATTTTGAAAATAAGAAAAGCAGCTTGGATGAAAAACTTTGTCTGTTGATTACACAAAAATATTATGGCCCCAAGGGATCATTGCAGAAAGAAAACATTAGGCATGTATAAAACAAGACACTGGTTTTTGTAAATAAAAATCTGTCTCTCTGGTCGAAAGGAGCGGAGCAATGATATCACCTTGACACATACCTTAACATTTTCGAAATATTTATATATTCCATCAAAGACTTTTGTCCTTTATCTAAATTGGAAACATGGCAAGAATGAATTTACTAGTAAGCTGAAGCGATTTGAAAAATATCAAGCACTTAATCATGTAGGTTTAAAACTTGTTGTTTCATTTTAACACAATATCAAACTTTTCAGGAGTTTTTTTTATTACATGATAAACTGCACAGAAGGATACTAAAAATGATTAAACGTCATATAATGTAACACGTATGAACATCTGCAGCAGAAATAATGATATGTATTAAATGAAATAGGATGTGTAGGATGATCGCTATGAATCTGAAAGAAAATATCTTCTGATGGAGTTTATCACTGGAGAACAATTTTATTGCTAGACGTTCTGGATGCAGAACTCTTGCAGCCTGTCAAAGGCTTAGCTGTAAATGTGTCAGTGGTAGAGAAACTAAAATGGAGAATAAATTCAAAACCGTTCCCTAAAATTTCCTGACAGACAGTGAAGGGAGATATCATTTTAAAAAATTGGAAAAAAACACTGACTCAGTGAAGCTAACACTGCCTTTCTATAACGTACACCATTAAGCTGTCTCCTTACTGTACATGTGATCATGATAAATAGATAATGCCATGATGTAATACAGGATGGTTTAGGGTAACACTATATATGCCCCTCCCTACCGTACAGGATGGTTTAGGGTAACACTATATATGCCCCCTCCCTACCGTACAGGATGGTTTAGGGTAACACTATATATGCCCCCTCCCTACCGTACAGGATGGTTTAGGGTAACACTATATATGCCCCCTCCCTACCGTACAGGATGGTTTAGGGTAACACTATATATACAGGATGGTTTAGGGTAACACTATATGCCCCCTCCCTACCGTACAGGATGGTTTAGGGTAACACTATATATGCCCCCTCCCTACCGTACAGGATGGTTTAGGGTAACACTATATATGCCCCCTCCCTACCGTACAGGATGGTTTAGGGTAACACTATATATGCCCCTCCCTACCGTACAGGATGGTTTTAGGGTAACACTATATATGCCCCCTCCCTACCGTACAGGATGGTTTAGGGTAACACTATATATGCCCCCTCCCTACCGTACAGGATGGTTTAGGGTAACACTATATATGCCCCCTCCCTACCGTACAGGATGGTTTAGGGTAACACTATATATGCCCCCTCCCTACCGTACAGGATGGTTTAGGGTAACACTATATATGCCCCTCCCTACCGTACAGGATGGTTTAGGGTAACACTATATATGCCCCCTCCCTACCGTACAGGATGGTTTAGGGTAACACTATATATGCCCCCTCCCTACCGTACAGGATGGTTTAGGGTAACACTATATATGCCCCTCCCTACCGTACAGGATGGTTTAGGGTAACACTATATATGCCCCCTCCCTACCGTACAGGATGGTTTAGGGTAACACTATATATGCCCCCTCCCTACCGTACAGGATGGTTTCGGGTAACACTATATATGCCCCCTCCCTACCGTACAGGATGGTTTAGGGTAACACTATATATGCCCCTTCCCTACCGTACAGGATGGTTTAGGGTAACACTATATATGCCCCCTCCCTACCGTACAGGATGGTTTAGGGTAACACTATATATGCCCCCTCCCTACCGTACAGGATGGTTTAGGGTAACACTATATATGCCCCCTCCCTACCGTACAGGATGGTTTAGGGTAACACTATATATGCCCCCTCCCTACCGTACAGGATGGTTTAGGGTAACACTATATATGCCCCCTCCCTACCGTACAGGATGGTTTAGGGTAACACTATATATGCCCCCTCCCTACCGTACAGGATGGTTTAGGGTAACACTATATATGCCCCCTCCCTACCGTACAGGATGGTTTAGGGTAACACTATATATGCCCCCTCCCTACCGTACAGGATGGTTTAGGGTAACACTATATATGCCCCCTCCCTACCGTACAGGATGGTTTAGGGTAACACTATATATGCCCCCCTCCCTACCGTACAGGATGGTTTAGGGTAACACTATATATGCCCCCTCCCTACCGTACAGGATGGTTTAGGGTAACACTATATATGCCCCCTCCCTACCGTACAGGATGGTTTAGGGTAACACTATATATGCCCCCTCCCTACCGTACAGGATGGTTTAGGGTAACACTATATATGCCCCTCCACCGACGAGGTGGTAACCCCCCCTACCGTACAGGATGGTTTAGGGTAACTACTATATATGCCCCCTCCCTACCGTACAGGATGGTTTAGGGTAACACTATATATGCCCCCTCCCTACCGTACAGGATGGTTTAGGGTAACACTATATATGCCCCCTCCCTACCGTACAGGATGGTTTAGGGTAACACTATATATGCCCCCTCCCTACCGTACAGGATGGTTTAGGGTAACACTATATATGCCCCCTCCCTACCGTACAGGATGGTTTAGGGTAACACTATATATGCCCCCTCCCTACCGTACAGGATGGTTTAGGGTAACACTATATATGCCCCCTCCCTACCGTACAGGATGGTTTAGGGTAACACTATATATGCCCCCTCCCTACCGTACAGGATGGTTTAGGGTAACACTATATATGCCCCCTCCCTACCGTACAGGATGGTTTAGGGTAACACTATATATGCCCCCTCCCTACCGTACAGGATGGTTTAGGGTAACACTATATATGCCCCCTCCCTACCGTACAGGATGGTTTAGGGTAACACTATATATGCCCCCTCCCTACCGTACAGGATGGTTTAGGGTAACACTATATATGCCCCCTCCCTACCGTACAGGATGGTTTAGGGTAACACTATATATGCCCCCTCCCTACCGTACAGGATGGTTTAGGGTAACACTATATATGCCCCTATCCCTACCGTACAGGATGGTTTAGGGTAACACTATATATGCCCCCTCCCTACCGTACAGGATGGTTTAGGGTAACACTATATATGCCCCCTCCCTACCGTACAGGATGGTTTAGGGTAACACTATATATGCCCCCTCCCTACCGTACAGGATGGTTTAGGGTAACACTATATATGCCCCCTCCCTACCGTACAGGATGGTTTAGGGTAACACTATATATGCCCCCTCCCTACCGTACAGGATGGTTTAGGGTAACACTATATATGCCCCCTCCCTACCGTACAGGATGGTTTAGGGTAACACTATATATGCCCCCTCCCTACCGTACAGTGGACTATAATGCCCTCTACAGGATGGTTTAGGGTAACACTATATATGCCCCCTCCCTACCGTACAGGATGGTTTAGGGTAACACTATATATGCCCCCTCCCTACCGTACAGGATGGTTTAGGGTAACACTATATATGCCCCCTCCCTACCGTACAGGATGGTTTAGGGTAACACTATATATGCCCCCTCCCTACCGTACAGGATGGTTTAGGGTAACACTATATATGCCCCCTCCCTACCGTACAGGATGGTTTAGGGTAACACTATATATGCCCCCTCCCTACCGTACAGGATGGTTTAGGGTAACACTATATATGCCCCCTCCCTACCGTACAGGATGGTTTAGGGTAACACTATATATGCCCCCTCCCTACCGTACAGGATGGTTTAGGGTAACACTATATATGCCCCCTCCCTACCGTACAGGATGGTTTAGGGTAACACTATATATGCCCCCTCCCTACCGTACAGGATGGTTTAGGGTAACACTATATATGCCCCCTCCCTACCGTACAGGATGGTTTAGGGTAACACTATATATGCCCCCTCCCTACCGTACAGGATGGTTTAGGGTAACACTATATATGCCCCCTCCCTACCGTACAGGATGGTTTAGGGTAACACTATATATGCCCCCTCCCTACCGTACAGGATGGTTTAGGGTAACACTATATATGCCCCCTCCCTACCGTACAGGATGGTTTAGGGTAACACTATATATGCCCCTCCCTACCGTACAGGATGGTTTAGGGTAACACTATATATGCCCCCTCCCTACCGTACAGGATGGTTTAGGGTAACACTATATATGCCCCCTCCCTACCGTACAGGATGGTTTAGGGTAACACTATATATGCCCCTCCCTACCGTACAGGATGGTTTAGGGTAACACTATATATGCCCCCTCCCTACCGTACAGGATGGTTTAGGGTAACACTATATATGCCCCCTCCCTACCGTACAGGATGGTTTAGGGTAACACTATATATGCCCCCTCCCTACCGTACAGGATGGTTTAGGGTAACACTATATATGCCCCCTCCCTACCGTACAGGATGGTTTAGGGTAACACTATATATGCCCCCTCCCTACCATACAGGATGGTTTAGGGTAACACTATATATGCCCCCTCCCTACCGTACAGGATGGTTTAGGGTAACACTATATATGCCCCCTCCCTACCAAACTGACGACAGGCACATAAGAAATAATTAAGGGGAAAGTCAGGTTATAGGCAAGACAGATGTATACCTCCCTTTTTTTGACAATAGGGGTATGTTGTGATGTCACTCCAAGGACACAATCAGGTGGGTTTTAAAAAAAACAATTTTCTTCAAGAACAACATCAATCAATTCTTCTCATAATCAGAAGAGTAAACAAATTCATCTGAATCCAGGCAAAATCTACAGATCAATTTTCTAATTTCCAAATACTTCTGCATCAAATTTCTTGTCACAATGCTCAGCTTACTGATAATGCTTTCCAAACAACACCTGAAGGAGCGAAGTATTAAATTGCAAATAAACAGGGAGTTTTAAATTACAGTAAAAATTCAATAAGTAAAATAGTGTTTAGTCATGCCAGTGTGGCAAGTGAAAATTAATGTCCATTCAATAGACATCTTCTCCATCTGGTACAGAAATCAGAAAATTCAATCGCCCCAGACACGAAGGGATGTCAAAATTATCAAATTTGATATTAAGTCCACAAGATTTCTCTGAAAGGATAATTAATCAGAAGTTTTTTTGTAAATACAAGCTCAAATTGACATTCCTCAAACGATTCGTAATATATTTTCAAAATTGTGTGGGGCAGCGGTGGTGGTGGTGGTGGCCACGGGTACTGTAATTAGAGCCGTGAATGCCTAAGTCGCCATACAATATACATCTACTGGTGGGCAGACAAGTGGATCCACTTATTAACACAAACTCTTATCTGCCATGTGTCACAGTCAAGCAGGATGTGTGATTTATGTTAAAACACATGTCATGTAACTCCACGCATAAACATGTCATGCTGTGCTGGTTACCTCCCCTTAACTATAAACCTCAATCACAGTATTTCACCTTGGGGTGAAAAAAACACATTGCCAACAGGCTATTTATATAAGTCAAAGCAATCTACATGATTTCATTCTATTAAACCTTGACTTCAATTCAAAACCTAAAATATGCCATGCAGCCTTAATATAAATACATATGTATGTATGATTAAAATTTGAATTATATTTAAATAGCTGAAAGCATGAAATCTTTCATTTTAAAACTTAAAATAAAATATTAAATGCAGTCAAACCTTTCTATATAGACCACCCAAGGAACAATGGCAAATTGGTCTTATAGTAAAATAGTCTTTATACACAGGTCAAATGGTATTGAAATTGGCTAGAATTAGCCTAAGAATTCTATTAAGCAGGGGCTCTATATACAGATGTGGGTGCTAAGACAGATTTTACAAAGCTTTTCAGTTTTTCTGATTATGCATAACTATTAAAAAAATTCAAGATGCTATATATCTATTAATAAATCCAAAATTCTAAAGCTATACCATCCCATTAATGCTGAAATTCTTTAATACTCTTTTGCCTGTCCAGGTTTCCTTTCATTCCTCAATTTATATGATAAATTTTCAATCACAGCGGGTTGATTCACTTTCCTTCAACATTCCTCGCGTTATCAATTTGACAAATATGACATTTATTTTGGGCCGTTATAACAGATGTTTGATTAGTTTTGACTTGAGACTGGAGTGACCTCCCTTCACTGACAGGGGATAAGGCAACCATTTGTCATTTTAAACTTCGTGGCCACCCTGGCACGTTAATACACGAGATCAATGGTGACCACGGCAACCCGCTTATCCTACGACCCACCAAGGAAGCTCTGGCAAATAACGTACTGCCAAATTAATATTCTGATTCATCGATCTTCATTAAGGTTGACTTTGCCAAATCCAGGCCATTTCATGGAGTGTTATCTCATAATCCCGATGAAATCAAAATAATATTCATCACATTCTTAATGGTTTCCCTTCGTGACGTGACATTTTATCGAAATAACAAATTGAATATTTTTTTAAATAATATTAATCACATAATTTGAAAAAGCAATACAATATGTATCCATGGCAAAAATCTAATATATCAATATTACATAATATAGAAAATTACAAAAAGTATGGACTGGAAGTGAAAGTTTTCTTGATGACCCTGATCTCAATGCTCCCTCTTTTACGGGTTAAATCTTTGTTGTCCATCAAATCTCTCAGGTTAAGCTTGGACCATGGGAAAGCAAAAAGGCTATAAGCTGTTATTTACATCCACAGAATTATTATTTAATGTCTTAAATCGGAATAACAATTTTACAACCCACCACCATCAGAGTATGACGCTTCTATTACAAAAGTAGACCAAGTGAGAACGGAAATCCTTTAAAATCCAAAGAAGTAATATCCCTGGTCGGGTCGTCCAAGGCCATCAAATGAGATTAGCTAGCTTTTTAACTGCAAATATTGGTACAGATACTTTCAAATCATAATGTTGTATCTAGTCAAGATGAACACAACATATATAGCCGATAAATGTCAGAAACCGATTTGAACTAAACAATTACCATATTTAATCAATCAGAAAAGAATAATTCCTTTCTCTATAATCATCTCACCAATCATATTAGAACATTCTATGGTTGATAATTCATGTCATTTTTTTTAACAGGAAAAAACCTCTTTGGTTGAACATTGTAATTTCATCAATTTGAATAAAAAGAATCCTTAATTAAGACTGAACCAGAACCTTAAATGGGTATAATAAGTCATATCAGAACAGATCCTTTTCTAAACGAACCAAATAAATTCATTGAACCACCACATTATTTCACCAACTATAACTGACCCTGTATGGTTGAACTCTCCATCCATCACAAACAACAACATCTATGGTTTAACTATGTCATTGCAACATTAGCCTATATGGTTCAAGCATGATGTTTCATTTACAACTGGAAAAACGTCCTCAATGGTTCATCTGAACCATGTGATTTGCAATCTGATTAAGCTTGGTTTTATTCAAGTTTAATGTCCTATTAATAGCCAGGGTCATGTAAGGATGTGCCATGTTTGTTGTTGGAGGAAAGCCTGAGTACACCAGAGAAAAACCTGTGGCCCCACTGCTTAAGCAGCTAGAGCCCTTTATGAATGAAACATGTCATTATATAAGATGTACAATGCATAATAAACTATGATTTAGGGCCTGATCAACCAGAAGTACTAAGAACATCAACAAATGTTGAACAAAACCAAAAATTTTAACCACATAAATAAGCTTGTGAGGTCAGCAGCACCAGATGACCCTTTAGTAGAAAGACAGTGCTCCAGACCCACACTACCTGGTTACTATCTCTTAGGCCTGGCAGCTTGTGACAAACTCTAGATGTTTACTAAAAGGACAATGGGGACCCTATTTAGTATGTGGGACCGTGTGACATGTAAAGAATGTAGAGTATCATACCTGCCCCAGCTAACATGGACATAAAGGCAAAAACATTGTGATACATTTAGAGTCAGTCTCTTGGTCCAGGAGCCTGCACAGTGAATAGCCAAGTGGTTAAGGTGTTCAGACATGTAACCATTAGCTCCCAACTGTTGACTTTCGAGTTCATAATAATGTGGGGCAATTGTCAGTTAACCTGTTTTTCTCTGGGTACTCTGGCTTTCCTTCTGAACATATCCTAAACCTGGCATGTCCTAAACTGACTCTGGCTTTAATAGGACGTAAATATAAATATTTACAACAACAAAATTTGCCGGCTCAAGGCGTTCTCCCATAGAACCCAGCAACAGAATGTACATCCATCGCACCACCGTAACATAACTCAGTTCCCTAAAGGTCACTGTCATTAGCTGCCAATTTTATTCCTCATAAAAATTACAAATTATCTATGAATCATATTCATCCCCATTTAAAACCTGCTACCCTGGGAACCCCACGAGTTATAAACATTTCAACTGAGCACAAAACCCGTTATCAAAATTATGCAGCATTTGCAATATTGACATTCCTACGGTAGCCATATTTAATAATTTGATATCAATATGACACAGCCAGTTAGGTAATATCGGAGCTGAGAAAGACACACACTTATGTCATTTCACAAATGAATCTGTCCCGTATTTTATTTTTCTCAGTCCCCATGGCGACTTTACATCAGCAGTTGCCGTCAGATTTGATTGGCTAACAGCCCATGTTTGGTGTTTATATCAGTAAGATATCGTTCTGTGACATTTTGAATATATGAAATATTTTCCAGCTAAAGTTCCCTATGGGCTGTGGTAGGTCCGTGTTCCATTATTGTTCGGCTTTAGCTCCCTTTGGACATTGATAATGAATAGTTCATACCCCAATGGTCAGTACTGGTGTACAGTAGTATCATCAAGATTGGCCTAATTCTATGGAATGTCGAGAGATGTTATTTCTGCTGTTCATGTGGATTCAATATGTACAATTCTTCATATAGAGCCTACACATAGGTTGTATAAAGCATAGTCTATTTCTATGGAAAGAGAATGAGACGTTTTGGAGTTAAATATTTTAAAACATTACAGTCTACATAACTTTGTAAGGTTTTGCTTTAATCTTAACAGAATTCAGTCAGAAAATGGTAAATTGAAGGCAACTCAAATACAACTGAACCTTGTAATTTTGATATGAACTTTGGGTTAATCCTAAAAATGAAGTTATCAGTCGTTGGTACCAGAATGAAACAAATGCATCAACTTAATTAGTCAATTAAAGTAATAAGGTGTTTTAAACAATGAACCATATAAAGGTGTTAAGAGCCACTGGGACGAATATTAAATAACAGAACGAGATTTAAGTTTTCAAGAAACCTGTTACTGGTAGCGTGTACCATCAGCTGCATGTTCACATGAATGAAAATTTATTATTTGAGCTGTAAATTCATAACATGAAGATGCCAAGTAAATCAACAGGACATATCTTATTTCAGCACATGGAAATCTGAGTATAAATTAAATGAAAACATTTTTGATTTCTAGTTCTTTTAATTCAGCTATAAAGTTAGCATCTGGCATCAGCAGGTAAAGTTTTCAAAAAAAGTATCACAACACAAGTTTGTAAGAAATTCATATTGATATTAAGGGTACTGGAATTTTAAATCAATTGTCTTTTTTAAAATCAATTTTCAGAAAAATGTAGAATCCCTGACAGCAACAAATCATAGCAAGTGGTAAAGAATTTCGCCTATCAATTCTGCCTGCTAGGCCTACAACACATGCGCTCTACCCGACATATCCTCGTTTGTCAATGTTCAAAAACACAAAAAAATCCCAACACAATATCCTTAAGCTGTTTTGCCAAAATATTTTGGCATGGAGAAAAAGCAAAAAAAATATTAGGATTCGTGTTGAGTTACATTAGAGACGACATCATATCATTAAGAACAGGTAACCCAAACCAGGTGTAACAAAGCCAAGGTATAAATACATCACTGGCTACAGCCACTCGATCCTGCGCCCCTCCCCGCGGCCCACCAGGGGGCAGCCCGCTCTAAATTTAACTTGTCAATGATCACGATGTTTTCCCAGCAGGTTTCCGCCACTGTAACTAGTGCGACATTGTTAGTGTATTTTAACTGTCGGAGTGAACCGATATTGTCTGTACAAAAGCGAGTGTGACTTTACATATCCTAGCATACTCTAACTTGTTTATGTGTTTAAAAAAAATCCAACTTTCCATGTCATGTATAAGCTTAGCCATGTGTCTATAAATATATATATATATATATATATACAATCGGTTCTTGACATTGTATATACATTATGGTTCTTGACATTGTTTAATATTGTCCTGTATGTATCATATATTTTATGTCTGTGGCCATTTTGGTCATTTAGGAGATGTAAGATTTAATTTATAGAGGCAACAATAGTTCCAGGAGAAGAACGATTGACCTTATAGCTATGACCATTTCCTTGCTACTTCTCTATGTAGTCCTAGAATTTGCAGCATCCTTGACATAATGAGGGGTAGTGAGAATGTCAGACACCTTTGCCACTATAAGTACCTCTTTGCCCAGACGAGACGTGGTACTCTGAGCCACTGCAGCCCCTAGTAATTGGGAACCATCTTTAACCAAGGCAGAGTGTGAAGTGTATAAGTGATATTAACTATCCATTAAAATATCTATAGCATCATTGGACACATTGGAAAGTTTTAAGGTACAAAACGTCCTGTTGTACACGAACATGATTCTCTATAATCATGTTACTGGTGTCATAATACTTGCTATAGTCCATAAACCTGTATTCAGTACTCTGCTCCCGAACATGGCTGTCGTTTGATTGCTGACTAATACCCGATGGATAAATGAATTGTACTGCTATGATGGACAGCTATTCAATGTATGCGATGGAACACAATTTGCCTCTATGCCGATATGACATCAAGTTTTGGGGCAGTATGTACATTAGTGGCCGCGGTGTTATTATAACGGTAGAATATGAATATGACAGAGATTAATATACTGTGAAGATCAATGCCACGCCAATGATACATATTGCTGACGTGCTGAAACAACACACTCTCGCGATTGTTATCAGTAAAATTTGCCAAAGCGGACTCCATTTGATCAGAAGCCCATTTCATCATCTCTCTACCACTCGGGGAAAAACGGAGATGAACTTTGGTGGTGACTAGAGATTTTTGATTGATTAAGAGACCTTGATTGATTTTAAGATGGCGACGGGGATCCTGCTGAAAGACACGAGACAATATTTGGAGTGAGTAGCAAGTCTGCTGCGTCACTCTTCGCTATCTCGTGCCATTAATAACATATCACCTCCTGCACTCTCTCAGCGTCCCTCTCCAGACCTCTCCAGCCAAACTCGAGATGGCAAAAATACAACATTTGTTCAATTTTTCTACCTGTTTTCACTACTTGTGCCTAATCCCAAACTTTTAAACAATACCTCTTACGGATTCCCACAGCACTTACAAGTTAATTTATATCGCACCTCTGTCATATTTGTAAACACCGCCATTGACTTGTATGATGCAGTGTCCTCGGTGTCAACTCGACTTTCATCGTACAACAATGCAACGGTTCTATAAATGACAATTAACAGGACGGCAAGAGTCAACTGTCAAATGGTCGTCAAACACTTATTGGTCCCTGAGATGACAAATAGGTGTGTTTGTGTTATTTTGAGAAGCTATACGTGTAGCAAGGTCCCTCTAACAGGAAAGAGGTAAAACAAGAGTGTCGTCCACATACCTACAAATACCTGATAGTGCCACGGTCGTTAGGGTCCTCGACCACAGGTAACACACACCATCACTGGATCAAAGGACCAGTAATGCCTGTTTGTGCACAACTATCAGTCAAGTTTGTTGGCACACTTAGACGAACGTCATCATCGTCTTAAAGCTAGTTAGCTCCACACCATGGGCCAATATTACCTTTCATTTTCAAAAGTTATCGAAAAATTGTACAAATATTTCTACTTATTCAAAATCAGAATAATTTTCTTCCAATTAAGCATACTTTTACCTAATGCATTATGAAATATACACATAATTGAAAAATGATCTTGGGTCCATTTGTTGTCCGTTGAGAAAACTAACCAGTATTGGTAACTGACCGATGGGGCTCTTACTTCAGGTCTTAACTAACCCTTCTCCTGTATTTACATAAAACTTATATTAGAAAGCTGGGTTTTTTTTACCCTGACACACACTCCAGTTTATCAGAAATACCCCTGTCATCTTCACCGGTTATATATTAGTTTATGGAATTCCTCTCCACAGAAAAAAAACATTCTTATTTCAATCCTTTTTAGATATAACTTCAGGTGCCACATTCTACTATGACTCATTCTACAGTTGTCGAGTCATATTTCTGTGAGTTGCTCCCCAAATTCACCAAAATTAATATGTGTGCTGAAACGACAAGTGTTCAATGGTGAGATTGTTAAATATTGAAAACCTTGAAGGGATTTTTGGAATTATTAAAAAGCTCAAGAGTTCTAATATCCAGATAGGAGGGACTGTTTACCAATACTTTGGTCTTTTTTATAGAAAATCTGCACTGGGGAGACTAAAACCACACAGGTGCAAAAGTTTTAAGTCTAAAGTACCAAGAAACGGTATTTGAACAAAAATTACATTTCTGGACTTAAGTATGCTTTTAATTGATAAAATATTTATGTAGCTATTGCAGAAACAATAAGTTTGAAATGCCAGTATTGTATCATGTTCAATTGTACTACACGAGTAAGGGTACTCAAAAGTAGGTCGGTTATTCTAGAAATCTGAAATTTTTAAATGAAGCCTAAGGAACATGTAAAATACTTCAATAATCTAATGAGTTAAAATAATATGAGTAAACGTTTAGATTTCGTAGAACTGATATTCTCTTAGTTCTCTTAATAATCATTTCTGGCATTAATGAGCTTCTCAATTTTTTTTCTTGTAACTTAACTTGACATATGAAAGCTAGCTGTACATACATTATATTCATATTGAAAGCAATTACACAAAACATTTTTTAAATATACATCATCAAAATATTATAACTATTAAATTATTATGAACTTTAACATTTTTGGTGTACATATCACTAAAATATCCAAAAACATTTTAATTACTCTCTTGATAACATCAGAGTAATATCATAGAAGAGTAGTTCGTTGATTTATTAAACCGTTCGTTTAAATATCAACCATTTTTTTCTCTTTTTTAAACGGTTTCTGCATAAAAAAAATACCAAAATACCAAAGACAGTTAAAGTATAATGGCCTAGAAGATTTAAGACAAATTTAGGAAATGTTCATGGTGTGGAAATAATGCGATACTAAATCCCAGCTACATCTTTCTCTGGGTTTTTACACATCAGGACAGACATGGATGCTATAAAACGTTTCACTCTAGCTGCCATAAATTCACCAGGAAAAAAACCAAATGCTTGACATTGCTTCTCATCTTATCAGTGAAATTTCTTAAAATGGATTTTGTGGTGAATCAGAAAAAAAAAGAAAAAAAACCTGAATCAATGGATTTTGAACAAAATCATTGTGTTTATTGATAGAAGAGTTCGGTATTAAATGCGACTGGCTTTCACAAAACGCTAACTTCGGCTGACAGACTGGAGTACACTTGTATCAGAGTCATCGTTACTCTTTTCTACAACGAGACTCCACTAGGGAATTAAAGATAAGTTTTTAATCCTCAAGACGGATGCCAAACCAACAGAAAAGTGACAGTTTTATCAGAGCAGGGCTGAAGACAGGCTCTCTTCTTGTGCTGAAATACAATCAACGCCTAGCCACACTGCCAAACTCGGGGTCCTGGGAATAACAAGATGGCCTTACGTGTAGCAAATCCAAACACACAATTCAATAATGTCTTTATGACAAGGATGCTTAGTTTGATTAATGATCGACTGTTTGTAAGATTATCACAGGCCGAGTGCCACTATATGAGATTCGCTGTGGAAATTTGAGAAAACTTTGTTATCTAGATTGGCGGCCATGTTTATAGATATAATTCCCAAATGTCAGCCATCAGCCCAGAGAGACTTGTTGAAGATTAAGCAATTCCCCTTAAGAAATTAATTAAATGACACTAAAGATAAGATGATAGTTGCGTGCCTTACCATTAATTTGATACAGCTATATACATGTATACAAATATATCATGTCTTCATTTTTGATATACTTTAAAAATTGTCTTTTTTTTATATTCCATTTTATTTTCATACCATGCATCACATTATTATTTTTTAAATATATTTTTCAATATTTTTTTCAATTTTTATTTAAGCTACCTTTGAAACATTAATAACAAACAAATTGCAAATTCAAAAATTAAAAAGAAAAAGAGCTTTATGGCTATAATCATGGGAGATTTTCTAACATGCATGGTGTCTCTGGTATGAGATTTATAAATTAAAATTGGATTTTCTTTTCAAGCTGGACTTATTATACAATACAAATTATTGCAATAATCTGTTATAACATGAGGTCCAGAATTTGTAATGAAATCCCTCCTGCCAAGCCAGCTAATCTAATTTTAAACTTTTCCTACCAAGAACAAACTCCACAAGCCGGTTTCACTTTCTTTTCCCCAGCAACTTAGTGGTGTGAGGGAAATGGGGGGACACAGTCCCGCAGCCCCGATGTGTCGTTTGTTTATGTTGCGACAGCGTAAACGCTAACAACACTGGCATTAGTTAATATGGCCGTGTTTGTATCTATACAGATATTTGATAAACCTGTTTCTGATACCAATGTCCCACTCATCAGTATACTCTAAATAGCACTTTATATATAGAATGTTTCCTGTGACTTTCCTTAGGGGCAGTGATAAAACCCTTTGACGTTTTACCCGCCCTCTAATTAAATTCTTGCCCCGTCCAGTCCCAGGACAGGCAGCCGGACACAATACTTGGAATTCCGCGACTACCAGAAAGGTGTTCCATAATATCTCGATTCATTACGAACCCCTTGGCATCCCATCGCTCAAAAAACCTTGTTAGGTAAACAGCAACCCATAAATTTGCTCTAATTAAAAATTCCCTGCCTCTCCTACGGATCCTTACGGTTCCGAAGAGATTACATTTTATCCTTCGGGATAGAAGACAATAAGAACCAAGCCTATAATTACTTTTTTCATTAAATCGTGAATTTGATATCCTGTCAAATCCGTCAATAAAGCCCGGGAGATTACAATGTACCATAATTCCCCCGGCAGCGGTGGGATATTTTTGAAAGACAGTCCTTACGGAGATGACACCTGAATAAGACAATGGTTTGATCACTTGTGTATCTTCCTCCAGAAATTGTGTCTCCATCCACTACTTTTTAGCTCTTACAGTTAGTTTTGTGTTCATTACTAATCACAAAAAAATGATATAAAAATGAAAACAAGAGGCCCATGGGCCTTAACGGTCACCTGAGTTAGAATATATAATGAAACAAATAATGAAACAAATTAAAGACATATAAACACTATATGCTGGGCCTTGAAGTTGGTCAGTGATTTATAAATTTGACCTTTTTAGACTATGAAGAGTATTTGCTTCCATCAAACCTGTGAACTTAGAGGTATTTTTTTAAAATTTTAATCAATTTGACCCTGTTAAATTTGGTCCTGCCCCTCTGGTCCCCCAGGGGATCATCGAGGACAGATATGGATGTTAAAATGCTATATCTTAGGCTAATAATTCTAATCAAGTTTGACTACGAAAATTGGGCAAATAATGTTCACAAATATGTTTTTCCTATATAAACTTAAGTAAACTTGACCCCTCCCCAGGGGGTAACGTGAGACCCCAAGGTCATATAATTCACAGTTTTTATAAAACACCTGAAGACCTTTCCATCTATAATTATTTGATTCTACTATATCCAGAATTTTAGAAGATTTTTGAAGTTTTAGCCTATTTGACCCTTTTTTAGCCCCGCCCCTCTGCCCCCAGGGGGTCGGCCAGGACCAATGTGGATATGATATTAAAATGTTATCTCAGGCTAATAATTCTAACCAAGTTTGACTCGTTTCCAATGAAAATTGAGCAAAAAATGCTCATAAATGTGTTTTCCCTATATAAACTATAGTTAACTTGACCCCCTCCCCAGGGGGAAATGTGAGACCCCAGGGTCATATAATTCACAATTTTTGTAAAGGACCTTAAGACCTTTCTATTTATGAAAAGTATTTGTTTCTACCATTTCCAGAATTTCAGAAGAAGATTTTTGAAGTTTTAGCCTATTTGACCCATTTTTAGCCCCGCCCCTCTGCCCCCAGGGGATCGGCCAGAATCAATGTGGATATGATATTAAAATGCTATCTCAGGCTAATAATTCTAACCAAGTTTGACTCGTTTCCAATGAAAATTGAGCAAAAAATGCTCATAAATGTGTTTTCCCTATATAAACTATAGTAAACTTGACTCCCTCCCCAGGGGAAATGTGAGACCCCAGGGTCATATAATTCACAATTTTTGTAAAGGACCTTAAGACCTTTCTATTTATGAAAAGTATTTGATTCTACCATTTCCAGAATTTCAGAAGAAGATTTTTGAAGTTTTAGCCTATTTGATCCCTTTTGACCCCGCCCCTAAGGCCCCTGGGGGTCAGTCATAGAAAATTTGTTAGTAGGATTAAATGGCCATCTCATACTGATAATTCTGACAACATTTGACTCATTTCCTATTACAAATGACCAAATAATGCGCAAAAATGTGTTTTCTCAATATAAAGTATAGTAAACTTAACCCCCTCCCCAGGGGGAAACTAGAGACCCCAGGGTCATATAATTCACAATTTTTGTAAAGGACCTTAAGACCTTTCTATCTATGAAGAGTATTTGATTCTACCACATCTGTGAGTGGAGAAGAAGATTTTTGAAATTTTACTCAATTTTACCCCTTTTGGCCCCTCCCACAGCCCCCTGGGGGGTGGGGACCATATAATTCACAATTTTGATTGGCCTTATGCCTTAGAAGGTTTGTGCAAAATTTCATTGAAATTGCTTCAGCAGTTTTGGAGAAGAAGTCGAAAATGTAAATTGTTTACGGACATACGACGCACGACGGACAACGCACGACGCACGACGACGGACAAAAGGCGATTAGAATAGGTCACTTGAGACTTCGTCTCAGGTGACCTAATAAAAAACAATGCAACATCTTCCCAATATCAAATTAGGCCACTGGAACTGGTAAAATTGCTGTAAGAAGGAAGTTGTAGATGTCTTCAACCAAATTAAGTTTCAAGTGTTTTGACTGTCGCGGGTTGGTTTCACAACTGCTTTAAAGAAAATTATCACTTTTTTTGTGTATTCTGATATAAGCATTTAATTTTCATATTTCATGGGAATTTAAACCCTGTGTTTGGTTATATTATGCTAATAGTATTAAAGAAGCAGTATATGCTTACATCAATAATGTATTGTTTATGTCAATATGGTTGAAAACTCCAAAATCTCAGACAGATTTGCTTTACAAATTTGATATTTGTAAAATTTATTTCATTTTTCTTCAAGGTATATAAGATATATAAGTTCTGGGACACACTTGGATTACTGTACCAACTTTCTGTCGTAGATACTAAATTTTGTGATTTCAATTTCAAAGCAACTTCACAGAGATAAATATTCATGGATTTAAAACTTTCATGGAATTTTCTTTCAACATATAGGGTAGATATTCACAGAGAAAAATTTTTGTTGATAAACTCACCGCAAAATTTGTGAAAGAAAATTGCACACGAAAGAAAGCTGGTTTAGAGTATCTCAGTATATGAGAATCTACAATAACTAAAATAGGTCTCCTTATAGGCTGGAAAGTGGACTTACTTGTAAAGGTAGAGATAGATCGCCATGACAACGCTGAATATAAGCACCTGAAAAATACAAACATTGAAAAAAAAGTTAATAACTGTTTCACAACGGCTCTTCAAGATGTTAAATACAGCTATCATGCTGAGAGCAGAACAGTCTTCCTTTGTTAATAATAAAACTTCTCTTTTAGTCAATTTCAAACTCAATCATGACCCAACAACGTTTTATTTTCTCATTCCCTGTGATTTTAAGGAAAGGAAATTTCCTATTTTACTGTGGATATTTTTTGTCCTGGAACGAAAATCCTTAAAAGGTCTTTCAACTGTCAATTAAAGACAAACAATTTGAAATTTTACAGATAATCAACTCTTCTTCCTGACTGCAGGAACTGACAGATGGGAACAGGCTGTGAAGAATGATGATTGGCCGGGAGGAGATAGGCCCATGTTGATTGGCTGAGACAATAGGGAAGCTTGTGATTGCTTGAGTAATGGCAGGGAGTAATTACAGTAATAAACATTTGGATGCAGAACTCCGCTGTCATTCTACTTAGCAACCAAGCACTCCTAATTATAGGGTCGTCATTCCTCCTCCGGGCTTCATAGGAAGTAATATGGCCCCTGTCAGATACGCGAATCCACGTCCACATTTTGACGAATTAATTAACTATCAAAGACAAATATTGCCATTAGCATTGTCATATGTCGCATCAAAAGGAATACCTGAACGTAACATTATTGACAATATTATTTTTTCGACATTAGAAGACGTCGGAGAACAAAAGGATTAAGACTTTAAACAGAGGCACCCTGCTGCAAGCTAATTACTCTGGAATGAGGTTCCTGTGGATGACTACGGAAACAAGCGTAGGCAAACTCTGGTTCTCGTCAACGTTTTACAGGTAGAACATGCAACTACTCGGTAGGGATTCCATCAGTCATTAACAGTAACGGCAGAGCATCATGACACCGCAGACTCCATTAAATTACGAACCCATAGTGTCTGACATACTTTTACTTTAGTACCCAATGGCCCCCTTCTACCAATTCAGAGTACTATATAATATATTCAAAGTAACATACATTCTACAGTTAAACTGAGCAGGAGTTGTCAGCCTTTCTGTCCAGAATGATACCTCAGAAAAATACACAGTTCACCCAGGAAAAAGATATTTACTGCTATTGTCTTAAACAAATCATGAATCAAGGAAAATGTTTCTTTTGATTTAAATTAAAATGCTCATTGTTTTGAATAAATTTTCTGACTTTTAAGATATAGCCCACATTCATTCTCCAATGTTTCTGAACTTTAGGAAATCTCTAAACTCAAAATTCTATATTGTTTAATTCATGAAGTCTCTTAGCTCTAAAATTCTTCAAGGTCCAAATGAATTATAGCATTACAGAAGTAGACCATGAAATGAGAAAAGAACACTAGCATTAAAGATGGAATGAAAGCAATGTTCATCAATGGATCTGGTTTATTACTGTGTGAAAGGTTAGGGTAATTTGGGACCCATTGTAGTAGCTGGTGGCTATCCGCTAAAAATCAAGAACACTTCTGATAAAGAGTCAAGTGATTAGCAGACAAAGAACAGACTTCCTACACACAAACATGCAGGAATTTCAACCAATGAAATCATAGACGGCTAGACTTAATCTTCACCCAACATATGTTTTAGAAAACCCAAACAGGTCTTGACAGACTTTTTAATTAATTGTGACATGTGTGACATATTAATTATGTGTGTATTTACAGCCAGGTGTTGTGTCTCTGCTGCTCGCCTTTCACACTGGCACGCACAAAACGTCACCATAACCGTTCATTCAGCGATTTCACCTGAACCCAGTATATTGACAGTCCGTGTTTGCGCACTTTGTGAAGGATGGGATGTTTGTGTGACCCCAAGACAACCAAACAGGTGCTTTCATACACAGGCTGCAGTTCAGGTGTACAGTCAGGGTAAACACGATGACAGATATCACGAAACCCTAAACTATCGCACAAATAGCTACTTGTGTAAATATACGACCCACTGTGGATGTCTTAACGCATGTAAAAGTGCATTTAAACAACGAATGTAATTAAACGTGTGATTTGGTGAAAAGTATCAGATGTTTAATTTTGGTTAATTAAGTTTACATACTGGGCCCCGGTAATTCTGTACCAACTGTTAAAAAATCTGGCGATATCACTATTGTAGATAGAAAGTTAAAGGCATGGTATGGTGAATTACTTCTGTAGGTAAAAAAAAAAACAAAAAAAAACCTCACAACAAATTATTGGTAATCTTTAAAAAAAAATTGTTCTATATGTATATCTGTAAGATCTGTTGAGTCATTATTAGGGTCAGAGCAAAATTACAGGTTACAATTAAAGATCTTTTATCTTTTCCGTTTTGTTCATTGTGACACAATCTATATGTTAAAAAAAACATGTACAGTTCCTGATATAATACCTAGTCTTACGACAGGGTCTGGGGCTTATATTTAAGTTCTCTAGGCTGTCCCTTTAATAACTGTCGCTGTGTAAATTACATATTTGTTTCTGGCCATCATGATCTATAATGTAACAGCAAGGACATGACAGAGAAAACTGTTGATAAAAGGTGATTTTCCATCTGATGAACTCTGGTTTCCCTAACAATGCAATTTTAATAATGAATTAATAATATCATTATAACAATACAACTGTATGATTGTACATCAAATTGCATAGTATGTGCATGCACATGTACAGCTGATCATCATTACAATTGTCATGGTAACACTCATTTCAAAAGATGGATGTATGTATAGTGCACAGATTGTTTGCACAGGATATTTCAGGTATTTAGATACTTTTAATCATAAGCTTGCACATGACTGGTCTTGACACAACTAATCGAAAAAATATGAAAATTTTCCTTAGTTTTTACCATTGTTAAGATTTTTTTTTATGGTAATATTGCACTTTTTGTAGAGTTGTCATAGCAACCAAATTATGAATATATTGTTTGCTAACAGAAGAATTATTAATTATTACTTTTGTAGCCATATGAAATATGTAAGATTTTTTTTTTGCAATTATCCCTCTTTTGTGTTCAGGAGTAAATCCCCATCTGTTCTTATTTCATTATACAGCTGTTAAATTGTCTAATTCATCTGTGTCGACTTGGCTATATATAGGTTCGTGTCTCACCTGTACATCCTAACTATATATTACCATAATATGCATATGTTATGTATCTATTTCTAGACAACTACGTTAGCACATTGCATAATAAACAACTCCTACACATATTAGAGATAATGACTCAATGTTCTGGACATGTTTTCCATGGAAACGCAAACTTGGGTCACGCATACATAGTATAGTTACTCAAATCCTAGGCCAAATTAAAGGTTGTTCAAACCATACCCCACGTTTCGTATTTCATGACAACTAAAAACTTTGGTTAATTTGATTGCAATCAAAACACTATGCCAAATATTCAATGACAACCAGAACATGTCATAAACATGGTTATATATATACTGCAAGATATATAGTAATGAAAGAACTCCATCCACGCAATTTGTGATCTACAATAATTGGGTATTTTTAAGCCTCAAAGACTTTGGTATAAGATTATAAGCAGCACTAAAAAGGAAAATCTTACAAAATAAATGCTGAAAATGACTATGAATGTATTGTTATCAATTAAATATAATGTTGAAAATTATTGTTTTATTTTTCAGAAAAGAATGATTACATATCTATTGGTGAGAGGGAGGGGGAAAAAACCCCAATAAACAAAAAGATGTCTTATGTGTGGCATATAATACACAATGGAACACAATAATTATTATTACGTGTAAATATGCAGTCACATGGTCTATAATACAGAACGTTCTGGGACAATAATTATACAAGTAGAGCAGACTCTTTTACAGAACCATTACAGGTTCAGGGTAAATTATGATACTTTTCCAGAATAAATGCATAACCCGACACCCTGGAATAAAAAAGCAATCAGCATTTCACATAAAAACACAACTGACTCATGCTTTTGGGAATGGCTTTGGAGAATTTAATTGGAATCTTCCAGAAAGCATGGCATTATGCAAATGAGCATTGAAACAATGGGTCTCTGGAATGTAATCTCCGTTTGTGGGGCTGGAACTGTGTCTGAGACTTTGTTTCAAAGAATTCTGTCCCCAGCTTAACACCTTCGAAATTCTTTCAAAGGCTTGTATTTAAAATCCTAGTAGAAATGTTGAGGAAAGGAAAATACTTACATTACATACTATTTTAGTTAAAAATTAGTTAAAACTAATAATTCCATGCTGAATTTGCTTTCACTGGAAACCTGTGAACTTCACTGAAATTTTCTACAAGAAAATTGCAAATTTGAATATGTAACATGATTTTTTATCATAAATAAACATGAAAAATGTTTCACCGACTTCCCAACTAGTTCATGACTAACTGCTACTGATTGGTCTAGGGGTGATAATCATTGATTGGTAAATGGATGATCACCAATGGTTGGTCCATAAATGACCACCAATGATTGGTCCATGAATGGTCACTAAATATTGGTCCATGAATGGTCACTAATGATTGGTCTATGAATGACCACCAATGATTGGTCCATAAATGACCACCAATGATTGGTCCATAAATGATCACCAGTGATTGGTCCATAAATGATCACCAGTGATTGGTCCATAAATGATCACCAATGATTGGTCCATAAATGACCACCAACGATTGGTCCATAAATGACCACCAATGATTGGTCCATAAATGATCACCAGTGATTGGTCCATAAATGATCACCAGTGATTGGTCCATAAATGATCACCAATGATTGGTCCCTGAATAACCACCAATGATTGGTCCCTGTATGACCACCAATGAATGGTCCCTGTATGACCACCAATGATTGGTCCCTGAATAACCACCAATGATTGGTCCCTGTATGACTACCAATGATTGGTCCCTGTATGACCACCTATGATTGGTCCCTGTATGAACACCAATGATTTGTCCCTGTATGACCACCAATGATTGGTCCCTGTTTGACCACCAATGATTGGTCCCTGTATGACCACCAGTGATTGGTCCCTGTATGACCACCAATGATTGGTCCATGAATGATATATGACTTAACACTGTTGATTTATCATTAATGAATGTCTATCATTGATAGATGACCTTGCCATTAAATGGTTAAGGAAAAGTTTTTTTCTCTTTTGTTTTTTCTTTTTTTTTAGATTATCTTCACTTATTTATTCCAATAAAAGAGATATCAGAACATACTTGAACTCTCATTTATTACTAATTAACACTTCCATAAAATCTTTGTGATTACTTGAGCAACCTGACATCCACCACCTAAACCCTGTACCACCATCTCCCATTGGCAGACATTAGCGTATCTAGAAAAGCAGCTCGTTATGGTCCAGGTGTACCAGTCAGCCCTACCACACAGCAAGTCAGACTCTTAGTTTGCACTTGAAACCCTACAATACTAAGTAGTTCTGTCAAACAAGTACCCATATATCTATAGAATTACCAATCTGGATAAAAAGTACTTATAGGCTATAGCAGGAGGCCACCAGTATAACATTAATGATAATTCCCAGCCAACAATGATTTTAACCATAACTGAAACTCACTTACTAGTTAAACATTTGGTAAAATGAGCATAATAATAAAATTTAAAGAAATTAGGAGCTATAGATATAGAAATGGATGAAAAGATCATTTATCTAAAATTCAACAATGAAATATTTTAACAATCATGAATATTCTTTGTCAGTAATAGTAATGTATTTCATAGACTATTGAAAAATTGAAGAATTATAGCTAAATTTTAGCAGTTGTTAAGCCTTATAGAGCAATTTAAGCTTTTTATATCCTAGCTAAAGAACGGGGGACAAAACATATACCTATAGACATTTGTTTCCCTATCTTATCTCTACAGCTCATTATACATCTTTTAAGAATATTGCAAAAACTTTAGATTTTGGAAAACAACTTTTCATCTAGAGCCAAAAAAATCAGCCCCAAAAAAATCTGAACATTTTCGGGATTAGCAAGTCAGACGAGCATGTAAACATTTCTCCTTCATAAACATATTAAATGGTACTTAAAACCAAATTACAAAACAATAAGCATCGAAGCTGAGAGATAGGGGGGCTGGACTTTTCCTTAGACTCAACACAAGTCGGTTTGGCATGGACCAGATTCAGTCAGCATGGTGATGGATCACAGTCACAAACACAGCCATCAAAACTTACCTCAGTCCCAACAGACCACCCACCTCAGTCACAAAAACCTCTTTATTTCAATTAATTCTGCCTAAACTTGTCGACTTTGACCCTAAACAGTTGATACATCAAGTTCTTCATCTTGGTCTGTTCCACAATTTTCGATTCTGTCTGAATGCCATGATTATTTTCTTCTGTCTTATCCCATTTACGCATGTTTAACACATACTGAAACATCTCTAAATATTTGGCCGTTTGAGTGACAAGGAAGTTGAAGATGATTGCGATTTCATTGCACAATTAACAAGATCCGGTAGCTCTAATCACTTACATCTTCAATCACAGGTGCCCTTCTCTCTACATCTGACATTAAATCAAAATACATACACAAATATACATTTACCAACCAAAATTTGTAATGACTTCTTTCTTCCTTTCTTTTTCTTAACTCTCAATCTTTTTTTTTCAATTCTCTGCTATTAATCAAGATAGCTTTATTATATAAGCTTTTGAAACAAAGCACCTTTGATTATGTTGCTGCGCATTAAAAAACACATTGTTGAGCCAAGCCATTTATTGGAATGAATAAAATAGTTTGTCTACCATTTTATTCAAAATTCACTGTATCCAGATATGCTATATATATATATGCTACTGATACATTATTCTCAAAGTTCTTGATATTATATGACTTTGTTTCCATTCCTAATCTTTTTTGAAGTTTCAGTTTAAGTCGCCACCAAATAGTAATTGTTTTTAAATTTTAAGCATCATGCACAATTCTAGAAGGACATACAGTAGACTTTTTTCAATGACCTTGGTTGTATTTTGTAAAATCCCTATGGAATTGATGGACAGATCCATATAGATAGATATTTGGGGAATGGAATGTACATGTTATATGGTATTATAGGACTGTGTGATAGATGGAATGTGTCATTGCTCTGTCTGACTGTGGCAGATTCCTTCTTATACAGTCAGCCACGATAACATCTGGTGACAAAAGGAGCAAATATACGAACGAAACTGTGTAACTGGGACTATCCAGTCTGTCTGATCGAGGACACTGACATCTAATGTACATTTCTTATCTGTATGTTACATTGTGTCAAGAATAATATTTCAGAAATATATATTTGAACGAAAGAATTCTAAAAGAATAACATTTCAAAATATAAATTTGAATGAAAGAATTCCTAAAAGAAAAACATTTCATTCAGAAATGTACATATGAATGAGAGAATTTCTTGACACTTTGGACTCAGGTGTTAGCTGAGCCATCTGATTTAACAATGGAGTCAAGGGAGGACAACTCTAAACTTATTTTTAAACAAAAGTACATGACTTGACTAAAGTTTCAACTATAATGTTGGTTATCAAAAATGATATTTCTCCGGTATCTGAAACCCCTTCATCATCTTACAATATGTCCCAAGTTTCTGATTTATACACTTGTCTCTCATCTATAAAATGACAAAAGAATATCGTATGTGAATTATAGCAATATAAAATTGCTACATACGAGTACAACATAAATTGTCCGCTGACAATCGGATCTTTGACAACTTGCTATATCATAACAATACAATATCATAAAGACCCAAGATATATGAATTGTGAAGAACTAGATTTCATCTTGCTTATCTGATCCAAACAGTAATATTTGACACATTAAATGCATTTTGAACAATCAGTAACAGGTTAAGTTTAACTGCAATTTCATATTCTTATTAGCAAGCAAAAACTGATTGTATCATGAACTTCATCAAATTACAGTTTTAAACATTTTAACCAAATACAATGATTGTTTTGAAAAATTTTCAGGAAAAACAACACATAAAAAGAGCAGAAATATAATATTCTAAATGTGAAATATCATTATGAAGATTTTATCAGTAACCTTCAGAATATTCTAAAATATTACACAGAATAAAATTAGATGAAATCTTATTCTAATCTATTTTCCAATTACCACAATAAAAGTATTTGTTTTCTTTCCTATTTTCCCCCCAGAGACAGCCAATTGTCTACCTCCAATACTATAGTCCAATAAGTCTATTGTCAAATTAAAAAGTTAAATACGATAGTATATATATAACCGAAATTTTAGTCGACAGTATCAAATGTCTCAGAATTTCCGCTGGATGACAGCGTTACAAGATATGGGTAGCGCTTGACATTTATCATTTGTATTATTAACCGTACAGAATGCAATCAAAAATCTCATTATAAATCTAATTCAACTCTGGCTTTCTAGCTCTATCTAGTTAAATGTTTTTTTTTTTCTTTTTGCCCCTCGGAGAAAGAGACTGTTTACAAAGACTTCAATTATCGTAGCACATCTGGACGGGGAGGAAGTCAATTGAACCGTGATTAAATGTAAAGGATAAAAAGTTAAACAGAATGGAATTGGTTTTTGTTTAGGTTGTAATTCTTGTGTTTTAGGGAATGTCTGACCAGGCAGGACTAATCCCAGAGTTTCTTCGGGGTGATCCCACAAACAATCCATCACACATATAATTACCTTCCCCCAGGGTTAGGCAAAACCAGTTATTTCATTGGTTGCATGTTTTGTATTACAGGCCTAATGCATCCAGTACAAAACAAATATATATGTGGTTCTTGTAATCTAGAGTCTGTATGTGGTAACTGCTCTAGATCGCACTCCTATATGGGATAGGGATGTTCTACTCTCCAAGTTCCTTAATTAGCTCCAAAATCTCTGCAAAGCCTTGGGCTTTACATAATTCTGAGTGTCCTCTTCAGAGGAATATCCCTATATCTCATACCCTCATATAGAAGAGTCTTATAATCATACACTTCGTCGTCAGTCCTTGCTCTATTTTGAAAATATTTCATGAACCAGTTGAAAACTAAAGTTCATTCCACCTTTAGTTTGATAATAGTACACATGATCACTTTGCTTGATGACATTTATAATATTATTTTCTGACGAAGACGACGGACAAATCTCTGCTTCATTCCCAAAAGCCTAATTAGTATCTCACAATGACCATTTCTGATCCAATGCCTTGTTGTTAAGTCATCTCAAATGCTTTCATAGAACACTCAAACCTTTTAACGTCTCCTCCAGCTAGGGCTAATCTTAGGTCAGGAAGTCAACACACTTAAACAGTACTTCAGTGGATTGCATTTTCAGGCTCGAAGGAGCAGATTGAGCGACATTATGACTTTGCCGATATCAGCTTTACGTAATTACCCGTCTGTTAATTACACACAATTGACAGCATTGAACGTAGATTAAACATGCCATGCAACATGAAATTTGAACAGTCTGTGAGGTATTCTGATCACTTCCAAGCTTAATTCAAGCCCAAAGTTACAGTCTTATAACTGGTATTGGCTTGGCAGAAGGATTTCCGGGAAAACCTTGCGCTATCTTCAAATCTATTTGTATTTTATGGTAATTTCTCCAGAAAGCAGTGATTCAGATGCAGAAGGCATCTCGTTTCAATGGCGAGTACGCGATATCACAACCGAATCACATGAATTATTATGATTGCATTTGGCCTAATGTCCACTGCTTAATCACATTTAGTCTAAATAATGAAAATAGCAGTCTCAGTATAACTTCAGAATATAGAATTCTGATATTACAGACAACCTCTCTAAACAGGGCATTAACAATACAGACAACCTCTTTAGACAGGGCATTAACAATACAGACAACCTCTTTAGACAGGGCACAAAAAACACAGATAATTGTACACTCAAAACAAACAACCTTATATCTTAACAATTAAACAACCTTTTCAAACAGAACACTCAAAGCACAGGTAGCCTTCTAGAAATACAAAAAATTTAATTTTCTTGTGGAAATTTCAAGTAGATTACATGAGATTTGTAAATCTAATTATTTTTATTTAAGTTCATTTATCATCAAAACAGATTTGAATGTTGAAAAGTTACTGTCAAAATATTGATAAGAAACATGGATAAGAAACTTTGAAAAAAAACTCTTATTAAAAGAAAAACATTCTGAATTTGTAAGTTTTCAAAATCAAATTCATGAAAATTATAGTTTTGAACATCATGTGATTTATGACAGATTAATTAACACTACATTAATTTCAATACCAGAATTCTTTGCAAGTCTCCGGCATCTGAAACTGAAGACAATTCCACGCAGACATATGTCTCCTGCTAGCATTTATATGGTGTGGCTTGAACATTCATCAAATGACTCACAAGGGAAAAAATGTCTCCAAAATCACAAATAACAAATGTTGAGGAGTTTTTGTGGAGATTCTGTCATTGTGTGTAAGAGAGAAAGAAGACATTTTGTTTAAAACATTGTGGCAAGGAAGACGTACTATGAGTCACAGCGAATTAATTTGAAAACCGAAAACAACTCAACAGAATTTTTTATAGAAATTTCTGAGAAATACAATTAGATAATATACAATTGTAGCAAGGCCTTCTATTTCTGTTTACTTAACCTGCATCAGTGATTTTCAATAGATTTTTTGGCCTTTTATCATGTGAATATATGCAAAAAGATTAGTTAAGGGCATAAATATACAAACATCAATAGATATACAGCTTATTCTAAGCAGCACTGCTTCATTTCAATGGGAGCAAAACCTTCAGGAAGGGCAGATTAATATCAAATTGATGGGGATTATACCTTCAGGAAGGGCAGGCCAACGTAAGATTGACGGGGACAATATCTTCAGAAGGGCAGGGCAACGTCAGATTGATGGGGGCAAAACCTTCAGGAAGGGAAGGCAAATGTCAGATTGATGGAGGCAAAACCTTCAGGAAGGGAAGGCTAATGTCAGATTGATAGGGGCAAAACCTTCAAGAAGGGAAGGCAAATGTCAGATTGATAGGGGCAAAGCCTTCAGGAAGGGCAGGCTAATGTCAGATTGATGGGGATAATAACTTCAGGAAGGACAGGCTAATGTCAGATTGAAAGGGACAAAACCTTCAGGAAGGGCAGGCCAATATCAGATTGATTGGATTAAACCTTCTGGAAGGGTGCACCAATGTCAGATTGATGGGGATTATACCTTCAAGAAGGGCAGGCCAATGTCAGATTGATGGGGGCAAAACCTTCTGGAAGGGTGCGCCAATATCAGATTGATGGGGATTATACCTTCAAGAAGGGCAGGCCAATGTCAGATTGATGGGGGCAAAACCTTCAGGAAGGGTGCACTAATGTCAGATCGAAGGGGGCAAAACCTTCAGGAAGGGTGCACCAATGTCAGATTGATTGGGATAATAACTTCAGGAAGGGCAGGCCAATGTCAGATTGATGGGGAAAAACCTTCAGGAAGAGCATGCCAATGTCAGATTGATGGGGGCAAAACCTTCAGGAAGGGTGCACTAATGTCAGATTGAAGGGAGCAAAACCTTCAGGAAGGGTGCACCAATGTCAGATTGATGGGGATAATAACTTCAGGAAGGGCAGGCCAATATCAGATTGATGGGGAAAAACCTTCAGGAAGAGCAGTCCAATGTCAGATTGATGGGGGCAAAACCTTCAGGAAGGGTGCATGAATGTCAGATTGAAGGGGGCAAAACCTTCAGGAAGGGTGCACTAATGTTAGATTGAAGGGAGCAAAACCTTCAGGAAGGGTGCACTAATGTCAGATTGAAGGGAGCAAAACCTTCAGGAAGGGTGCACTAATGTCAGATTGATGGGGGCAAAACCTTCAGGAAGGGTGCACCAATGTCAGATTGATGGGGATAATAACTTCAGGAAGGGTGCGCCAATGTCAGATTGATGGGGATAATAACTTCAGGAAGGGCTGGCCAATGTTAGATTGATGGGGATATTACCTTCAGGAAGGGCTGGCCAATGTTAGATTGATGGGGATATTACCTTCAGGAAGGGCTGGCCAATGTCAGATTGATTGGGACAATTCCTTCAGGAAGGGCAGGCCAATGTCAGAAATTGAATGGGTAGAGCAAACCAGTGAAAGTTTCATTAGAAAAGAACTTTCAATATTGTGATATTCTGGAAATTAGAGTGGATATCAGATCGCAAATGATATGGCCAAAGAAAGGTCAAGGTGAGATTCACAAGGACATGAAATACTTTGAGGCATACATCACATGAAGCCTGGAAACACTCGAGAGTAGTATGGGTATGATACCACACAGATCCAGCGTTCTGCAATATTTCTCAGTTTTAAGTACCTGACTATTATTTCATTTTTCTAATTAATAGCTTCTTTTAAGAAATAGCAAAGAGCATAAAAAGTGTGTTGATATATGGCAGTGCGGAGAGGGAGATATGACCTCACCAGAATGATAACCACATCACAACTGATGTAATCGTGGCCCTTACACATCTGCACAGCTTTTATTCTGACAACCATGATTTCACCTAGCATCTATCTACAAAAAAACTTGTAATTTTCTAAACTTCAAGCCTAGATATTGAAGTTAATGTAGAAATGCTGTAAAGTTGTGGAGACACCCAACCAAACCTACTCTTCTTTCTCGTAAGTCAGGCGTACATTCCACAGAGCTAACACTAATGGTCTTGTCAGTGTTACAGCCATCTTATCTAATGCTTTGTGACAATTTCCTATGCATGCTGGACAATTTCAAAGTGAGCAGATTTCTGCTCCTTATACTTTTCAACAGATTCAAAAATGAAATGAAAACCAGTTTGAAATGAAAACCAGTTTGGGGTGATTATTTTGCTGATCAGTTTAGGAAGATGTACCAGGTTAGGAAGCGAAGGAAAGACAGAATAACAGCAGAAGACTAGCACCCTCCAGTCAATACCTGAGAACTGTACTACATGGGTTTTAAATAATAACAAAAATGTTTGCAGGTAATTATTTCCAAACAGCTCCCAGTAAATGTCAATCTTTATTGGCTCAATTTTCAAAAATTACAATTTCTTACCTATTTTGAAATATTTAGATATTTCCTTTAATTGCAAAAAAAAATGAATCAAGCAAGTACAAACAAAAACACTATGTAAATGCATGACTATACTAGGATTTTCAGTTGAACTAGTAGTTTTAACCAAACTACTTATATACCCCTTGTAAAATTTCACAAAAGCGTTTACCAACTTTTTCCTTTATGACTGACAGCAGATCCAAATGGAGAGGATCGAAATGTAAACTGGATCCTAGCCAAGTGTGGTGCATACGATATTGACAGGCAATTTAAATCAATCACCACTGGATGACAACCAAAACACTTTCTTCACAACAAATAATTATCTTTAGAAAAAATGAAATTATAAGAAAACTCAATAGTTATTATTAATACTTTCCACAAAGTCGTAATTTTCCCTGTGACTTATGGGGTTCGTCAGGCCATTTGAAATGACTGTTGACAAACTTCATTAGAAAGTCTTCTAAAATTGTATTGAAATGTTTTAGATTAAGCAGGATTGGATATCATCGCTCCATGACAGAATGACGGACTATGACACTTGATTGATTGATTCAGGGATCATATTTAAACATACTAACAGAAAGTAAGGGAGCTACAGACTAAGAAACGCCTCCAAACTAAACCTGGTATCGACTGAATCTCTCCCTCTCAAACTGTGTCAGCTCCTGGCACCCCTACAAACTCCCAGACCTCTCTGAAATTTAACTCCACCTTCCTAACGGTCTAAATGCCATAATCCAGTCACTATTTCCTTTATAATTATGATTTACGTACATATTTTTTTTATAATATATAAGTTTACTGAACCTTCTAAATATAAATCAAAAGATTAAAACAATAACTACATTCATTCTATTTATCACCCTTCCTGAAACTGTATCATTTTTCAGACGATACTTCCTGAATTAACGCTGAAATAAACATGGCTATCCAAATTCTGATATATTTTTTTTTTCTTCTTTCGTCTTTTAAATTTTTACTATATTTTTCTCAAACATAATTATAACTTCAATTTGCACCTGAGATATGTTTAATATTTTTGATACATACTTTCAGTAATTCATCAATATTCATAATTGATTATTGAACATTCACTTTAACATTTACAGGCCAAAAAAAAGGAAAGATTTTTTCCTGAAATTTTGAATGACAGCAATATGCTATCCGAGTTTTAAAAACAATAGACTGAATCCATACCTGAACCATATATATATTCTAGATTATGTATTTTTTCAATAAAATCCACAAATTTGTTAGGGACATCATATTTTTTTCTACAAAGATATACATATATTAATAATTAATCTTTCAAAATAAGATTAAATAGATGCTACTGAAAGTAGAGATCAAGAATTTGATATAATCATATTTTTTGTAATTTGAGAGCAATAAAAATCCTTGCGAGAGCTGATAGATTTTAATTTTTGTAATCATTGTATCTCTGAATTTAGTCCTTAAAGTAAAACTGATACTTCAATCAAGCAATAAAACTTCTTTTTTCCAAAACACAGGTTACCTCCCTTCCATAGTGGTTTGAAACTAAGTATGCAGTACGTTTGTCTATGGCCATGGATCAATACAAATCCTAGAGTCTATAGCAGAGAATTTCACCCAATTACAGCACAGATACATCATCACATTTCTGTTTAATATCAATGTAAAGAAATTTCTCAGGGGCTGGTGTTTCGTTTTGTTTTTAATGTTGATTTATTTGTCGACGATTTCCCCCGAGATGGCTTGAGCGACAATAACACTATGAAAGCCCCATCAAACAAAAGTCGGCCCATTCATGATATTGAATAAATAAAATGTGACTTGACAAAAAATACACAATGGTGTAATGCCGAATATAAATGGATACAAAAATTTGTCGTTATCTCAATCTCGCAAAAATCGTGGAAATATCACAGCATTTAGCGATCAATCTCAGTCAGAAATGGCATGAGATGTGTACATTCAATTTCTTCACTGATTAAGCTGAATGAAATTTATTCCTGAATTATTTTCTATTATTTCAACATAAATTATAATTTGTTGTATGCCACTGAAACAAAAAAATGCTTTTCTTTTGAAATTGAAATACAGAATTTATTTCCGGATTCATGCAATCAAACATAGGATATAACTTATAGTGATAGGATCATAAATATTTTAACGTAAAGAAAACTGGGGTCATAAATATTTTAATATAAGTAAAGTTTATTTCCACCAAAATTTATTTCAAAAGTAAAAAATGGTGTTTATATTTTTTCCTCTTTACTGTCCAATGAAAATAAACGTAACATTTTAAAAACTTTACTTGTCACATAGCACAGAATTTCACATAAAATGAAATCAAATCATCAAAAACATTTATACAAATATGCTGTAAATGTGGCACATTTTGAATACAATATATTTGAACATACAGTGTAATGTTATGAATCAAATATTTCCATCAAATGTACTCAGTTACTTTATTTCTGTACACATTTTAGAAAGTTTGAATTTAAAATTCCATCTCATAAGAAATAATAAAAAGTTAGTAAGATGGTAATATTTTTCTTACAACTGTCATAACACTTAAGCATTGTCCAGGAAAGAATATGTACTAAAAATGAAAAGTTAAAAAAATAATATCTCTGTTGTTATATGTAACAAGGAATTTTGATATTTGTAGTTAAAATATTTATACTCTATTCAAATGTAAATGAATAATAATAAGAAAAAAAACAACAATCAAAAAGAAGAACTATAAAATATCTTTTGTTTTTTATTTTTTTTCTGTAATCAGAGGTGAAGTTATTCCTATGAAGACCAGATGGTTTGTCTTATAATTAATGTGGAATGTCCATTACCCCAGTGCAATCCTCACAAATTATGAAAATGACTACAATTACCAAAGTGACACGAGGGACGACCTGATCCCATAATTCCCTGTAAAACCTCCCGGACCGACCCCAGGAAAGCTGCGGCGTTAGACCCTCACATCTGTCGACCAGATTAAAAACACTAACTTTTTCATTTTACTCCCCTATCTACATACATTAGCACACAAATCCCCCCTGATGGCCATGTGAAGAGATCACTACGGTGACGGGGCGGGGTTGATGGCAGTGTCGTCATGGCGACTGGAGAAGATGGACTGCTGTCAGGCGATGCTGTAATTAAGGCTTAAGTGTCCACAGTGACATATGGTCATCAAGCCAATGATTGAAAAAGAAAAAAACAAGCTTAACTGTCCTTTGTTGCTCGTCAAATTACTTCTTTTAGACACCTTGATTTCTGTATTCAATAAAAACTTTGATTTTTTGTTTATTATTTTTTTCAATCATAAATTGTCTGATCCCAAATTCAATTAGTCATCAATATTTGTTAACAGAATAATTTACAAGATGGAGTAGGTTTTAAATTAATTTCATAATCAAAACAACTGGTTTCAATATTGCGTATTTCTACTGCATCACTGAAGAAAATATTTTCAACCAAAACTTAATAAGATGATGAGTTGATTCAAAATAAGTTCCAAAATTAAAATAAGCCATTTCAAATTTGCATTATATTATTCAACTGTATCACAAGAAATACTTTTGATCAAAACTGATCAAAATAAAATTAATAATAGTTATTTTGGGACAAAAATATTTTTTGTGATTGTTTTTTTAAATGTCAACCAAAAACTGTAATTATAACTTTTTTTTTAAGCTCAACAAATGAAATGTCTGTGTGATATAGTTAGAAGATTTGGTTTGAACATAACTGGCCAGCCAAACATCAGCGAATGTGTCCTGGGAACTTTTGTCACCTTACATGGAGCCCGAGCGAAGGAATCCTGTGACTTCTGTAATTTACAAGTTTAAGCCATCAATTTGCTTGCCAAATATATAACCAGCAGTGTTAATATGGACAGAGAAAACACCTTTAAGACCGAGTGTTTACATCAATCTTAGAGTTCTTTTTTCTCTTCCAATATTTGGACAGGGAGGTTCGGGCAAGTAATCCTGATTGATCTGAATCGTCTGACAGACCGCCATAATCAGCCATACCTATAAGTAAGCAGCTTTTAGCTCCGCTTTTTTACCTGCAGTAACGGTCTGCATGAGGTGGAAGCCTCATGCCTCACAATTACAAAATGCTGTGCAATCGCTTTAAAATACCATTAAATCGGATCGGTTTTAATGATCGAAAGATGAGTCATTTGAACATGAAGACAGGGCAGGATCGGAGCATGCCGCCATGGTAACCATTTCTTGGGACAAGGAATGTAGGGACCCTCGAGTTCGGTGACATGTCGCACAATAGCTCTACTAAATATAAACAAATACATTTTCTGTTCTTACAATAGCCACTTTGAACCCTGGGTGTACTTTAACGCTGTACAAAGGCTGTGACGGCCATTTACTTTGAGGTTATACAGATAACACTCACTTTCGTATTTCATAAAACATTCAAATGTACATGAATAATTCAATGCCACGAAATGTTACCGTTTGTATGAAAAGACGACAGCGGCAGTTGCAGATGACACAAGTGATCAGTTCTCTAGGATTATAATTACTAGATGTGTTAAGTGGGCTTTTTTCATAATTAAACACATTTACATTGACAAAGGCGAAAAAACTGAACACACGTACTTTATTAAGTAAGCCCTGATATTTATGCATGTAGCAAAATTACAAACTCTTACATTAAAAAGTATTTTAAAACATAACAAATTTCACAAACTGAATTTTGAAATTCGAAATTCAATTAAAAGTCACTCTGAATTTAATTACGATGTAACAGAATTTTGCAAAAAGTTTCAAATCTTAATTGCTTGAACGCCATGTAGCTGAAACATTTTCACGCGAGTTTTTCTGGTTACAAGTGGATGATGAGTATTTCTGTATTATATGATCGCTCCAATTTAACGGAAGATCAACATAATTAAGCCACCAAAAGCTGACAGAAGCAGACAAAACTAACCTCAAATTTTACGAAATTGCAGTGGATTCAGATGCTAGTACTGCATATTAAAACAATTCCATTCAATATTAACCAATCAAATGAAAAGGTTATCTCTAACGGTAAGCATTGTTTTGACAAGCAATTGAAGTAATCATGAGTTTCGGCAGGAACAGTCATGTGATCTGTCACTCGGCAGCATGACCTTGAGTTTATCATACATATTTAACCCTACATTCACTCAACAAACTACATCTATGTCAGAAGTGATTAAATCTATGTAAAACACAGACCTGTCAGAATGTATAATCATATATATATTAAATAATGTGGCCAGTCTGGTTTTCATGACTTGTACTTTACTAAATAAATTGTAACTAAGAAATTAGAACCAATCTTTACCCTATAAAACCATGTTTGGTTATAGTCAACTTCCTAAGGTCTTCAAACTTAAACAGGAAGTTTTCAGAAGCCTATTGAAAAGGTGAACAATTAATTTTGGAAATAACTTAATTTCTAATTTAACAGCTATTTGCTATAACATTTCCAAATAAAATAATGCTTTAATTAATTTGTAAACTTGATTAACTAGATAGGTGAATCACAGTCAAAGGGAAAAGAAGCTATATTCTATTCAATTATCGATAATAGAATTAATTAATTCATTTTAATTCTAAATATAGAGTTATTAAACCATTGCTAGAATTTTGCAACAGTAACTATATATAATTAAAAATCTTTATGCTTTTTTGCATGCAAATCATGGACATTAAGCAAATGAAGGTCAAGGTCACCAATTTAAAGAAACTTCATTTTCCCATGTTTTGGAGAGGGTGTATATAGTCTTTGCCTGTTTCCTGATTCATATACAATCTATTTCATTTAATAAAAAAATTTGCAATGAAAATGAAAAAATTTCATCATTTAACCTTCATTCCTGCAGGCTAATTATATGCCAAATATTTGGTCTTTGATAGTCTAAATTGTTTTGAAGATGTATACATGTACTTTAATTCAAACTTAAAGCTTTACTTGTAGGTATAATATTAACAAATAAAATGTATACTGAAAGAAAATGATGCATTATATTCAGAAATTCGTAACAGGTATATGTGATGGAGAAAACAGGTACCTATATATATACTTTGTAGAACAATAGTTGTAAACAGGTGCGGACAGGCTCATGACGGTGACATCTGCTCGTACTGGTCTGCATTAACACCAGTTACGACTACAACAAATGACCACAATGCGGTTAAGAGGTGCGCCGGAGGGGAGCCCCTGACAGAACCACTTATATCCACTGTCAACGGCCTGGTGTAGTCGAGTTTCACAAGTTTCACCACCAGGCGTAGGTCTACAACCTCCACTCCTTATACCAACGTGTCTTTCGAAAAGCAACATAAATATTAAATGTCATTGGTGTCGGATTAAGAAATATAATTTTCTTCTTTTTTTTTTTAACGACTTAAGATGACTCATAGCTTAACAGCCCTAAAAAATGAACATTATATGCATATGCATATATTTTATTACTGTCTACATTAAGAATTAGTCCTGGTATTGCACAGAATAATTTATAACTTTGGATGCAAAAACAACACATGGAATTTTCATTTCTAACCAATGTTCATCCATATTTTTCACAGTAAGTTTCCTAAATCACCGTCATACAAAATTTTAAGTAGTTTTTAAGCCCTTAGCCATCCAAACGAACATTCAAGTAAGTATTTTGTCTTAGCCATGCCTTATCTATGTAAACCCCAGTTCAAAGCCTTTTCGACCCTTCCTGACTGAATTCCTTCTGTCTGGTCTTTCAGTTTTTACAGTCCCTCCCATCTCAAACAAAAATCCTAATCTGTGACAAGAAGATATAAAACAACTGGTCAACTAGTTAAAACTTTCTCACAACAAACCAGGGCTTTATTTTTTGTTTGTTTGTTCCCCCTCTCTGCAAACCAATGCTGACAGGGTGAACTGAATGAACAACAGATCGCTGAAATCATCGCCCATGCCACCCATCAGAGCTGTCGCCTAACAAGTATGTCCTGTATCTCCGGTATGAGCGTACCCTCCCAAATCTACAGACTGTATTTATCCACATTCCGTTCCTTCCTTCTTATCTTATTCCATGTCACTTCCTATACATCACATGCCCCATATTTCCAGTTTACCTATCTAACATGCCAGCACCATTTACCTTGATTTATTTTTCCGTTTTCTCCAACTCACCATATGTGTTAGCAGGACAGAGGCCATTACCTACTCTCCAGTAATACATAAACTCTTCCTATTGTGTTATGTTTCAGTTCATACTTATTGTTGCCTTCTTTTGCTTTGAACCTTAAACCATCCCTTTCTCTTGTTTTTCATCTTTGTTTTTTACCACCTTACATTAACCTTTCTTTCTTTCATTTTTGACCTTTGTTTTTTCACCTTGAACCCTTGCTTTTTTTAAGCTTCAAACTTCGTTTTCTTTCACCAAAGGTCCAAGGTTTATTAAACTGTATTTATTCTTTCACCTTTGACCTTTGTTTTTATCACCTTTGACCTGGTTTTCCTTTATCTTGAACTATTGTTTTATTAATTTCAACTTTTACCAACGTTATCTCATTTTTTCCTAATTGCTGCTTTTCTTGCTCCTCAAAATTCAATTTTTGTTTCTCTTGAAGTGTCCAGGTTTTCAAGACTGGTTGTTTCTGATATTGATAATTATATGATCTTCCTGATATAAATGTCTTAAAATCACCTGCTTTCCATGAGATTTATCTTTCTAGGAAATACCCTAACCTGACCTACACTCCCCCCTCCCCCCTCACCACCACCTATCCTAATCTGACAATGGTGTGACGTGTGGCACAAAGCAGATGACTTAAGAGATGACATAGAGTTGGATGGCATGACTGTGCAGGTCTTAAATCACTAAATCTGATTATTGGTCTTGAAAACACCTTATCTCATTGATTAGGCGTGAAAACACAGCAGCTCCAGCGCATTCTGAGGAATTATGTCTCTCCGTGGACAGGAAGACAGCGGACAATCTTACAGCAATCATAGTCGATCTGCCGTTTGTAATTGGGGTTGAATTAAACAGAAATATCATGCCATCAAAAGCCTTTCAAAGACCATGATTAATAGAATTCAGATTTCATCATCATTATGCAATAACATTTATCATCCGTTTTGCGACAGGAAATCTGTTTATAGTCATCGGGACTTGATCACAATGGAGTAAAAGCAGTGAAGCTTTCTATTCTGCAAACAGTGAAATCAATATTAACTTCCTCATCAGTATTATGATATATATCTTACTGGTAAAAAAAAAGACATTCAAAATTATGAAAAGTGATATAATCCTTAGAAAGACCATATAAATTGACCAAAAAATTCTATACTTAAATTCTCAATACTGAATTATCTCCCCTTAGTTTAAAACATCAAATCAGTTACTGCAATGCATGCTTAAATTATAATACAGAAGCTACACTGCCGATAGAGCAAAATTAAAAGTTATTATTTGGACGATATCTGGCATTGGTTTAGTATAAACCGGTCCCATAAACCCCTATAGAGAAAAGAAATTAGTTCTTTTGCTCTACATTTTCGGACTGCAATTAAATCTTTTCAAATCTTTGTCCTTAAAGATAAATAACATGCTCAACTTTTTCAAGGACAGTGAAAGTGTATGTAAATTTTGTAACTAAAGAAAAATACGAAGACGACGTTTCTTGTTTTGAAATGATAAAATATACATTTTGTTGGCAGTAAAGATCTATTGTTGAGATATTATTGGCCGCTATTAATATGCGTTTGTTAAGAAGATTAACTAAAGTGACCTAAGTATCCAGTGTAGATGTTTTTTATGCAAATTTAAAGCAGATTAGAACAAGAAATTCTTATCAATTTGCACAGGCACCAAGCCTGCTAATTGGCTATCTGATCTTCAGTTGATAAATAAACCATGAAGGTCACCCAAGGTCAAGTAGGCCTCTTGTATAAGGAAATAATTTCACTGGAAAGTCTGCAGCAGGCTGCTCCTGAAAACTTGAGCTGGGAGACTTGTACATAGCAGTCAAGTATATTCCTCTTTGATCAATCGCATCCCCCCTTAAGTTGGGGGAGGGAATTTTCTCTAGTAGATCAAGATTTCACTTCAAATTTCAAACGCGGTGCAACACTTCACCTCAAGTAGGTATGCAACATAAGTAACGGCTATATTTTATAATCAATTATTATTTAATTCCCTGCTAAACGGCACACTTATGATAGGCTCAAGTACTTCTCTATATCAGATTATTGTATATAGCCGTAATTAAAGGTTACACACAGGTAGAGCATCAAGATACGCTTCAAGTGTGAATCTTTTACCACTAACATCGCCACCTGAATCTGATGATCTTCCATGGAATTCTCAGCTTTTGATTCTCAAATACTCAGATCTATATTTTGTAAAAGAGCTGGAAGTAAATCTTAGAGTTCTGAAGAAGTGTGGAAGATTGCAATATTATTTCTCCAAATAAATAGTTTACACAACTAAATATAAAACATATACAAAACAAAATTCATAATAACTTTGTCAAATAATATGAATGCAAAACTTAAGTACCAATTTGAATACCATAAAAGGCAATAGGACAAATAAGCTTTTTTTTCTATGAAGTATAGAAAAAAATGTCTCCTACACCATCCACATGTCAAAATACCTGACACAACAGGATGGGACAAATACTATAATGCCCTCACCACTCTCAAATTTTTGGCACAGGGTTAAAAAATTTATTTATGTAATACACTCTTCAAAAAGATTAAAGTCCTTAAATTACTAAAAGTTCTTTCAATCATAATAATAGTTATAATGTAAACAGCACCATAATAATTCTCTAAATGTTTAACCAGCGATGATTAATTTGTGAGATGAGATTCTGAGTGGACATTCAATCTAAAGTGGTGCTAGCCATTCCACGGCACTGAGCAGGCCTAATGCTTGCTTATCCCCCAGGAGGACGAAATTACAAACTATGAGATGCCGATAGTATCGTGTGCGGCAGTGGTAGGAACCCTGGGATATCTCCACATGGCACCGTCACATCACTTGACAGCTAAATATCCTCCGTAGTGTTAAAAGCCGAAGCAGAAACATTGCAAATACGTATATTATTGATGTTTTTCTCACACGGCTGCGATATGAATGACATGTAATTCATACGAAACCAAAGTTTTTAACAACGAATCTGATGTTACATAACTATCCAACCAATTTATCAGACGAAACTTCCGTGGACGTTTGTATAATCACCCAAAATGAAGAGACTTATCAAACAGCTCCATATTAGATTTATATTTGCTGGTACATTATCAATTTGTTTTAAAGTACAGATGCACTATGACTGGGAGATATAGTATATTGAGTATACATACCGCAATAGAATGGGACAAATGTATGTAACACCATGGGGTTTATGTCATATGTAACCCTGGAAAATACTAGTCCCATATACCTCTCGACAAGATCAGATATTTGAGATCTATCGTTTGAGTGTATAAAGAATTGACAGCCAGTGGTCTAAGCTAAGGTTCGATCCAATGCAGAGACAGTCATTTAAATGTAATTCTGTGCCTTTTATACAGACATATAGTGAATAAATATAAACTAATTAATGGATAATTAAATATGTCAAACAAAGAGGCAGTCCAATTCTATCGATGAATTAATTCAGAAGTTTAAATAAAATCAGAATCAGCACCATCTCTATTAAATTATGCTACCATCTTTGTTATTTTGGCATACTTGATTAGAATTTAACCTCATTAAATTCACTATTTGAAACTTTAGGGCCTAGTTTTGTTTTAAAGCTTTTTGTCACATGATACGGATCAAACTTGCACTAAATGTGTAGTCTTTTAAAGCTTGTATGTCTTATCAACTCTGAGTGAACAATGTTTGATTATATATCTCATCACTAAAAATTATAACTATCTCTTCTAAAGTACTTCAGATCTGAAAGGCATTTTAAAATGACATCAGAATATAAGACTTTTTGAATATTCTCTAATTACCATTTATAAAAAAAAAATTGTCCAATTAAAGAAAGTGTCAGACTGTCTGGCTTCCATAATCTCAAAAAAAATTCCACACCATCAGCTCTTAAGCTAGCATGGAGCTTTTTAACATGACTTGAACATCAAAATTCTACAATTATCATTAGAATGTATGACAAATGGGCTGTGGTGGGATGCTTGACCAGGCGTGAGGATCCAATCTGTTAGCGGGACAGCTGACCATGCCCAAAACATCTTGAGCAGAGTTTTTCTCCACTAATTGACAATCATTCTTTGTCTACATGGCACTGAAATATTACTTACAACAACCCAGGCACAAATAATAGCTTTCCTGTCAAACTGCATCTGCCTTTAAAATACTATACTTTACGTTTTGAAAATTGTTTAACTGCAGCTGAAAATAGTCTGGAATTTTCATTTTCAATGCTTGGTTTTTTGACCATTAATCATTGAAAAGTGAAATACATTTGTGTGAATTTTTTCCCTCTTAAAGAAATTTCAACATTTATTCCTATTATGAGAATGTATTTTAACTTTTCACAATCTATCAAAAGTATGAAGAATATTGACGTTTTTGAACTAAACTTTTAACATAATCAATCTAAATGATCATATCATGAAGAATAATACTATCAGTTATTTGCATAGAATATGTCATTATATCCAAAGTATAAATAATGAAAGACTTAAAAGTACACAAAAATAATTTATCAATTTATTTATAGAATCTTTAAACTGCTTAAATGACATCAAAATAAGTTGCAGGAACAGAATTTTTTGTCCGTGTGCAAAATGTTTCGTGTTTTATCAGGTTAAAAAGCAATAAATTTAAATGACATCAGCACATATTCTATTTATCATGTTTAAAATTATCAGTTCAGTTCCTGAAAAATAACGAAATAAATCATACTTTTTTTTGTGTTTGTTTAAAAAGTTATCTATGAAGGTCGAGTTGACGAGAAGATACCCCCAGTTGGAGTATTTCGGTTGAGAGAAACAAGACGTAGTGTCTAACGTTGGGAAACCTCCATCTAGATGTTGGTTTGAGATGTTAATCTCACTTGCGTAGCTATCATGGACTATCCCATGGCAGATTAATACAAAATAAACCAGCTAGAGTTCTTCACACCCTGTCTAAGACAAGTATTAGATTTCACAGATTCTATCAAATTTGGCACTTTTCTGTTAGTTTTACCATGGAAATGTTCATGGTACTGGATTCATCTGCTTCGGATATAGAAATTTTTGTATTTTTTGTTTGTTTTTTAGGAAGAGAGAAGCGGTTGTTGTAGTCGTTAGAGTATATCTTGCACTGTCTAATACTGCAGTACATATATATGTATATTCCGTAACCATCGGAGGAAAAAACATTTCAAACTTATAAAATCCATTGCATTATTGTTCTCCTTTAAATTTTAAGGCACACAGAAAAATCACCACAGTCACTTCCTTTTTCTGAGTTTGTCATTGATGGCTTTGACAATTTGCCCCCAAACCTTTTCCATTTCTTTTTGGCACTTGAATGGGAATTCACCAAACAAAAAATGCAAAACAATGATTAATTAAATGGACATATTATGGTATATAAACAGGAAATGTGAATTACACAATATTAACAATAGAGGCTTGAACAGATGTCATCACTAGATGGTATCTTATAGTGCTTCATTTCAATAATATGTATCAATTGGTTTACAGTAAAATATGTTCTATTCAAATTAGTATATTTTAAAAGATATTTCTCTAGAGATGAAATTTTTTTTAATTATTTGCAAGCAAGAGTTCATAGAAAAGAGAGAATTACATTTTGTATTAAATCTTACATCTCAAAGCTTTCCTTTTGTTCTCCTCCAGAGCCTTCTTTTTATGTTGCTTATTGCCATACATTGTTGTTAAATGGCATCTCCTCTGGAGCCACCAAAAACTCAATAACGTTCAAAGCCAGTTTTTCAATGGTCTTTGCTGTGGCAATACATCTACTGATGTCCATAGAACAAATCTGAACTCCAAATCTTGGGTCGCCAAGGTACTGCATTGTAGCTGTAAAAATAAACGTATTAAGTTTGAAAAAAGATACACCCTAGACCACACATGAACAGATTTTATATTTCTATCATATTTCACAGGAATATATCCTGTGGTTGCTAGGTAAATGATAAGTCTATCTTACACAGAATGTTTCTATGAAAATGGCAAAATGAAAAAGCTGGAAATCAACTGAGTTTTCTAAATTCTACTAAATACCGTATGGAAAAAAGAATCAACAAGGATATCTCAAGACAAGTTATAATAGATTGTACCAGCGTATATAAATATACAAGAAGCCACAGTAAGCAAATGAATTGAGGATTGAGGACAATGAAATAACCTAAACTTTTGCTCTATACAGTGTAATTGTGAGAACCTATTTTCATCATATAGCTATATATACTTTTCAAAGAATTACCTTGATCTTCCACCTCCACTCCAGCATCAAGTAAAGTCTCTGTAAAAATAGTTTTAATAAATGAAATATTGACTGGATCTTATAGTGAAGATCCACTTGAGGCTTGTATTTGCAAATAAAAAAATACAAGTCATTAAATTTTTTGAAGCGGATTATATGGTGACTGGCATGTTCCTATCAAATGTTCACAACAAAGTAACACAAAATGCATTTTGTTATCTACACTACAGGGTACAACTCCTGACTTCTGTGTGAACCCAAATTTCCCAAAACTGAAACAGATTATCTCATAAAAATTATGTGCTTATAGTAATTGACGATAAACTAGTAATTGTGCAAATATATATCTGAAACAAGATCACAGCTGATGCAAGCTCTAAAAAAATGACTGGAATTCATCTGATTTTACTTCTGGATGTTATATTTGTATTGATAATTTGTACACGTTAATACAATTTTCAAGTGAAATTAACAGATTTTTGATGGCTATTTACTGGTGTACTCCTCTTGTGTAACTTTTCTAAATGGGATGTCATCAAGATCAGCATATTTGGCCAGTATAGACAGTTTTGAATAATACTATAATTGAGTATAAATCAAGAAAGAAAAGGCTGGAATACACAAGGGACAGGATAAGATGTAAAAGCCTGATTTTGACAGGTTATACTGTACAATTTAATGTTCTAGTTTAAAATTAAGGTACATGTATGTCTATTCTAAATTGCACATTTACTGAAAATGTGGTAAATTTACCTCCATCATCATCTACTGGATCAGGCCCAGTGCTTGAGAAAGCAGTAGTCTCACTAGAACTGGTGTTAGTAATGCTACTGGCACTAGCCGAAGCTGAAGCGCTGACCTCAGAATATGGCTTGGTGATACTGGTACACGGGGTTAGACCTGACGTCTTGATGCCTGCACCACTGGAGGATTGTGGTGTACTTGGAGTTGGATTGCAGATACCCTGAAGAAAAAGTAAATAAAATGTAATTTTCACTACTACCACAAATTATCACTTGATGACACGACACTTATAAATCATATGTACCAGTACTGGAAATGTATTTCTTCAGAAACATACCAGTACTATTTCATATTATCAATTAGCCTATTACATCACCCATACTGTCAAATGCAAGCTTTTAAAATGTATCAACAACAGTTGAACATAGAATTTGTCTCTAAATGCCTAAATTTTCAATTAAATCTACTTCATCTTACCATCTTAAATATTAAAAGTATTTATCAACATACCTTGTAGGCCTTTCGAAGGCATTGACGGCAGGACATAAAAGACTCTACCACCTCCTTTAAGTCATCTATCTGTAGTGAAATCAAATAGAAAGTGTTTATTGCTAAGATAATTAAATGTCTTATATCAATTGAATATCAATTTCATAAAATGACTATTCTTAGCTAAACATCCGTAAAATATATACCAGTATGCAATGATTAAACTAGAACTTTATTAATACATTAGCCCACCATATGAAAACTGACTTGTGTGAGTTCAGTGGAATTCATAATGCTATTATCAAACAAACCTTCTGTTCCAGCTGATTGAAACGGTCTTCCTGGTTCATCTGACTTCCAAACAGTCGCTCTTTATTGCTGAGAAGCACCAATTCACTGGCTAAGTCAGTCTGCTTCTTTCGCTCCTTCTCTACCGCTTTTTTCATTTTTGTTGTTTTTGCCACCTTTTGCACCTTTAAGAACAAAAGTAAAGTGAACTGGGTGTGAATGAATACTAATAAGCTGTGTGCATTTGTTGTCATCTACTTCCAAATTTAGTAATTTATTGAATATTGGATTATCTTTTAAAAAACTAAACATGTAAAAATAATTATTAAAACAACAGATGCAATAAAAAAAGAACCCATTGCAATCAACACTTAACTTTAACAATTCGGTCTAAGAGAACATTAAAAATTTGTATATATATCGGGTAAAATCTAGTTCTAATGGAAATTAGATCAGTCGGTTTTACTGTAATATGCCTGAAAAGCCCATGGTTGTGACATGTGTGTAGATGTTTAAACTCGCTCGCTGTCCGCCATTACACATTGTGGTCGAACTTCTTGTATGCCGAAACCCTGTCCCTTGCTCGTATAGTACTGCAGCTTTTGTCTAAACTGCTCAAATCGCTCTGAGAGTAGTGTGTTTACCTTATTAGGTGGAATTGTCTTGCCTAAAAATCATTTTATCACCTTTTCAGTGGTTATGTAGTTTATTTGTTTAACACATGCGTGACTTTGGCTCAGGTAAAAAGGTACATCGTCCGATGTTGTTACCAGCTTAACCGGTATTTGAACAACCGATTTGATAGTTTGCAACGATATTAAAAAAAATAACTAAACAATGACGTGGGGAAAAAGTCAAGTATCCGTAATTAAATCGATATGTTTCATAAGAAAAGTAGAACAATACATTTATGCCAAATATTTTTTGGCCTTCTTGCTTATGTAAAAGAATTATACTGAGTGCAATTAGCCCATTTAAACTTTAAAAATTCATTGATATAACCATAATATTTTGTTTCAAAATTGTGTTAAAGATTCTTAAGTATTCTGATTCATACCTCATCCTGATCATCAATATAGCAGCAAATCATCACATTGGATCAAAGTGGTCAACAAGAAAAAAAGTAAAAACCAAATGTTATAAAATGATAACAACCAAATTTCACTCCTGAGGAAGTGGAAGATGTAAATTTCTATCAGAAGAATTGAACTGAAAGTGTATCAGCTATACATGATTATAAGTACTGGAATTGAACTTAATCCGATAATTCAAGGTGATGTGGTATATGAAATAAGAAGTAAATTATCAACTAAATAGAATAATCTCATATATTTAGATATGCTATAATCAGCCTAAAAAAATCCTCACCTTATTATAAACTATTAAAAAAAAGATCTATTGATCATATTAACTTAATTCATTAGATTGGAAAATAAAGAGGAAAATTTCCTACATATTTTATGGCAAGCATAGACAGAAGCCATCAGAGTAGGAGGCAGAAGGAAAAATCGGAAAAGATTTGGCTTAACAATATGCCTTGATGAACTCTTGGTCCGCTTTGGAAGTGGAGGTTTGATTCCAGATGCCTTCTTCCATTGAATCAGTATTTCAGAATAGAATTAAAAGTAACTAGAAAACAATACCATAAATGGCACATTATGCTTATTTAATCCAGTCATGAACCCAGTGACTATGGTTTTTGATAATATTAAAAACATATCTTTTAGTTTTTTTTATTTAAACAGTTAACAAAAACGATCTCAATATATTAACGGAAAATGAGGTTACAACACCTAATGAATAAGATTCATTTCACTCTAGCCATCCTGACAATCATATTAACATGCAGTATTATATCACAGCCGGGATAAATAACGATGGCAAGCAAAATAGACGAAATTCTGGTGAAATCGCCATGAAAAACTAAAAACCATTACACAAATGTATTGGCATTGGTTTCTTTTTTCTTTTTTTTTAATTCCAGTGGTATTCAATGAATAGTTATTCTTGATACATGCAATTTAATATTCCATACTTATTATTCTTTTATCTAGATCAACATGGTTTAGCTGTTTTAGCATACCTTCATTAACTTCCTCATTTGATGTTATGCTGCTGTACATATCACTTTGATTCCAACGTGTAAGGTCACAATAGTAAAAAAATTACAGAAAATTTGTCTGTTAAGGTTACAGGGATTGTGACCTGTTTACCATGATTACCAGTTATCATGATTTCTTCCTGCGCACGCTCTATATCTCCTCGCACAATTTTTTTAGGATTTTTTTTTTAACAGCTAAATCACAGTAGCCATGCAGGTGATACATTACAACAAAAAATTTGTTCATTTGCAACCATATACATATTGCTAACAAATCTACATTATCGCTTTTGAAATCAAAGTTTGCAACACTCAATCACAGCGGGGGATAGCCTTGAATCATGACTTACTTACATATTAATCCTTAAAATCAATTAGATCCTCGTTTATTTTGTTTGTCAGTCGTTTTCAAAAATCGTCTGCATTAAAGTAGGTCAAAGTAAATCCAAAATCATGAATTATATGTCAAGTTGCTGATCGGCATTGATGGACAGGATCGTAAAACAGAAGGTAGTTTTACCTGGTGCATATACGTCTTGTGTTTACTTTTTTTCCAATTAAATAAATTAATATGTTATTATTGAATTTCTGTAAGTTTTAGGTCTCTACACTTTGTTTGTCTACTTTATCTCCTGACCAGAGCTGAATCCTGTTTTTAGTGATTCCCTGGTCACCTGTTGAATGCACCTTTAGATAGTCCTTTTTTCAGCGATGCTTTTAAATCAGTCACTGAAATCAGTCACTGGAAACACAAACTAAGTTTTGGTGCAAAAAGCAGGTTTTTAAATGCGCATTTCCTTTATATTTTGAAATCACAGTAACTGGTCCTGCAGGTATCATCAACTGTACCAATTACTCAATTAGCGGTGAAAAAAATGGTGTCCTAGTCAAAAAAACATAATTGTATCAAAATTAAACAACGATTATTGTTTCCTGAAGTAACTTGGACTAAAGATAATTCATGTCGATTATTCAACACTTGGTTGCTTTAGTTTTGACAAAAAATCCTTAAAAAAAAAAACTTGAAAAAAATCATAGGCATAGACATATTCATGACATGATTTTTTTTTTAGAGTACATGGTAGTGTTTTCTATCAGAAGGTTGGTAGAAATTCTTTAATGATGTAAAATGATGTGTTGGTGAGAACAGCCCTTGCAGAACAATATAACTATTAAAAGTTAAAACAACCACAAAAAATTAAACAGACTTTGCAAACAAAAGTTATAGTTCTGAACATTTGATTGTGATATGTAATGTGGTTTCTATCATAAATAAAATTCATATTACATCATGATGAAAATTCATGTTACATACCAGGAAGTGGAATCCTGAACAAATGATGATCTTTCATCTTCTGGGAGGTATTTGTATTCAACTGGTTTCTCTGTACGTGGTCATCCCGCAGGGACACAAGTTTAGTTTTGTCCTTCTGTTGTGTTAATAAAGAATGGCATTATCAAATTTATCAAAGCTTAAGCAACTCTACAGTTGTAATCTAAGATATATCAACTAATATAAATTTATGAAATACTCGTAATTCCGCTTAGTTCGTATTGTAGTTTATAGTCATCAACAAATTGATACCTTGTGAATCAAAGACGTTATAATTCCCGAGCTATAAACAATTTCTCTCATGATCATGAGTCGATCAAACTACAGCAAATTATTTCAAAAACAATGTTTGAAAGACCACATGGAGTATGATTTCATACAAACTGTTGGGTTTCCAAACTGTTACATAGGATTTTTTTTTTATTAAAAAAACGTCGACCGAATGTCGACGAGAAGTGAAAATAAGAGAAGAACAAATCAAGGACGCTAGATGACTTATCGTGTTATAAATCCTGTGATTAAATAATGCAGAAAGAAAGTTGACAATAAAGTATTAACGCATTCCTTACCGTCCAGATCACAAATGATGGCTTTATATATTATTCCCGATGAAACTTTGCCTTGATGTAGTCACCACATCCGATAATCGCAACTCCATCTTATCCTCGGTGCAATAAAGTTGCACTGTATACAATTATTATTGAGCAGAACAAGTCCTTCCCCCTCCCATTGGAATATTGCAAAAATCTTCTCCCAATCCCTCTCCATTGACGACGATGCTGTGATATCGAGGGTAAAGAATAGTTAAAGATGGTAGACTTTATGTGTGTAATCGTACACTGTACTCGTTCGAAAAATGCGCCATGAACGAAAGGACCAATCAGATCACGCGTAACGTAGTAGCAGGCGGCTGTTTTACTCGATGCTGACCAAGCACGCATCAGGCGTAACTTTCCCAATTCGGGATGCAGAGATGAAAGTAACGGCACAGTAGAATGGTTTTTGGTATATTGATTACGACCTATTATAGTAATTATGATCAATTTCCGTTGTCGCTCCACCACAAACAGAGAATTCTGGTACCAGCTGTACAGGGGACATAAAGAAATCACTTGTATAACAGTTATAGCAGCCAATTATCCGACGCCTTTCAGGGCCTTACAATGTATCTGTACAGTTAGTCACTTATAATCACAGGTAATGGGTGAATTACCGCGCACAGATACACACACGACACACCGCCGACTGAAACAGATTAAACAGTGGAAGGTGATCAGGGGAGATAACTGCTGACGATGATGATGGCTGTTATCACTCCGTTTATTGTCACTGGTCCGTGTACACCAGACTTTTGTGACGATGAGCCAGGTAAAGGTCCCTTGGTGTTGAGCCCGATTAGGCCCCCTAATCTGTATAATTCAGCCAGGTGTATGTAGCCATTATCATCACTTCAATATGGCTTTCCTTCTCATTAACTTTCAATCGACGTAAAATGATACTCTATGACAAGCTACCATTTCTACATCCTCCCGGCATTGTGTGGGCACTTTAAACATTGAAATGTAACAGTTTGATTTCTGTATGGGAAATATTACATACCAGCTTATTTCTTTTCACATTTTTTTTATGGATGTGCGTTTTCTCTAAAGGTCCTTGGAAAAAGTGTTTGGTTATATTTCATAGAAATTGATTCTCATTCGTGACTTTAGTGATGTGAGACCATCTTAAGCATTTCTTTACCTGAAATGTCATTATTGAAATAAGCATTATAGAATCTCATATCATCTTCTTACAATTCTAGTGGCTGTATGACCTGCTGATAAAATACTTAATCGTGTTGCCATGATAATATTCTTTTCTGTTGCCTATTCTTTGGCTATAGAATGGTCTGATTAGTTTAATGTCCTATTCAAACAGCCAAGGATATGCTAGGTTAAAGCGATAGAAGAAAGTCTGAGTTCCCGAAGAAAAACACTGACCTGGCAACTGCCCCACTTAGAATTCACAATGCAGAGGGGTAGGCCTTGTGACATCTTAACCACTCTGCCATTATAGCCCCTGGATACACAATTATATCTTGTTTGTAATTATGTACTTTTGTTACCTGAAGACAGAGATTAGAATAAGAAATATTTCTTGGCTGTTTAGACATAGTTTATAATAAGAAACATTTGTCAGCTGTTGACAGTTTAGAATAAGTAATATTTGACAGTTGTGGACAGAGTTTAGAATAAGAAATATTTGTCAACTGTTGACTGTTTAGAATAAGAAATATTTGAAAGCTGTTGACAGAGTTTAGAATAAGAAATATTTGACAGCTAGTGACAGTTTAGAATAAGAAACATTTGACAGCTGGTGACAGAGTTTAGAATAAATATATTTCAACAGTTGACAGTTTAGCTAAAGAAATATTTGATAGCAGCTGAAAGAGTTTAGAAGAAGAAATCAATGACAGCTGGTTACAGTTTAGAATATTTGACAGCTGGTGACAGTTTAGAATAAAAAAATATTTGACAGCTGGTGATAGTTTAGAATATGAAATATTTGACAGCTAGTGACAGTTTAGAGTAAGAAATATTTGACAGCTGGTGACAGTTTAGAATAAGAAATATTTGACAGCTAGTGAAAGTTTAGAATAAGAAATATTTGACAGCTGGTGATGGTTTAGAATAAAGATATATTTGACAGCTGGTGAGAGTTTAGAATAAGAAATATTTGACAGCTGGTGATAGTTTAGAATAAGAAACATTTGACAGCTGGTGACAGTTTAGAATAAGAAATATTTGACAGCTGGTGACAGTTTAGAATAAGAAACATTTGACAGCCAGTGACAGTTTAGAATAAGAAATATTTGGCAGCTGGTGACAGTTTAGAATAAGAAACATTTGACAGCTGGTGACAGTTTAGAATAAGATATATTTGACAGCTGGTGACAGTTTAGAATAAGAAATATTTGACAGCTGGTGACAGTTTAGAATAAGAAATATTTGACAGCTGGTGACAGTTTAGAATAAGAAATATTTGACAGCTGGTGACAGAGTTTAGTAGAAAATAAATATACCATTGGTATAGGATAATCTCTATCTTGTTAATTGATTTTATTTTTCATTCTGATTAAAAGAGTGCTGATGTTATCTAGTTTAGAAAAAAATATTGTTTCATGCCCTGCCTGGTTTTGCCAATAGCATACTTGACCTGTAGTTATCTAAATGATATCACTTTAACAGGCTTCCACTTTTCTTCACTAAATACGGTTATATGCATGAGTGATTTGACTTTTGGGTGTGATAGGACAGCATGACTTTGTGTTCTCCACATTAGAGAGTTGTATTTCAACCATTACTTATGTATATATAACAGTCATGATTTTCCATGATATAGATATTTTAATAGTTTTTAAAGTTATAAATATCTGATCACATGATCTATTTGCTATAGTTTTTTAAAGTTATAAATATCTGATCACATGATCTATTTGCTATCCAGTAACTTGGTCTGTGCAGTATTTTTGCACATGTCACCAGAAGTTAAGCAGCAGTTAATTTGTTGGACAGGAAGTCCTTAGTGATGTCATGATGTTAACAATGTTGTGACATCAAGTCTCACGATTTCTCCCGGGGTGCATTACAGTCCCTACATTTACCTCTCGATAATTATATCGTTTGGTTTAAAGATGCTCCACCGCCGACAGAGCATGAATGATATTCATTATTTGAACAATAATTGGTGTTCAATTGTGTGTATGTATGTCTAATTAACACAAAAATAATTTATATATTTTCATTTTGTCATGCGAAATCAGTACTTCATTTCATATAGGATATAGTGCGTCAGAATTTTTTCGGGATGCAATTAATTATTTTTCGTATTTTTAACTTGACGTAGAATTAGAAGCTCAAACTTTTCAATACTGGTAATGGTGTAAAGTAAATAATTTTTGTAACTTAAGAAAAATACTAAATCGTCTGCTCCTGTTTTTGATAGTGAAAAAATACTATTTGTCAGCGGTGGAGCATCTTTAATATTAAAAGATCAAATTATATTCTGCTATAACTAGCACTTGTTTATAAGCAAATCATATAAAAGAAAACTTAAAATGTATCAAATAAATAGTAAAAATGTTTCTTTAACTTGGGCCATTTACAGTGCTGAAATGCAAGACTACAATGCATCTCGCGAGTGATTACAGGTTTCAAGGACTGCATGACAAAGTGATCGCTGCCAATAGATTAATATTAGAAATTTAATATTTATGATGTCTTAATTGGAAAGATAAGGTAGGGTGTTTGGTAAGAGATATATGGTGTTGTGTTTGGTAGAAAATAAATGGTAGGGTGTTTGGTAAGAGATATATGGTGTTGTGTTTGGTAGAAAATATATGGTAGGGTGTTTGGTAAGAGATATATGGTGTTGTGTTTGGTAGAAAATATATGGTAGGGTGTTTGGTAGGAGATATACAGTATGGTGTTTGGTAGTAGATATACGGTATGGTGTTTTGTAGTAGATATACAGTAGGGTGTTTGGTAGGAGATATATGGTAGTGTGTTTTGTAGGAGATATACGGTAGTGTGTTTTGTAGGGATATACGGTAGTGTGTTTTGTAGGGATATATGGTAGTGTGTTTTTTAGGAGATATATGGTAGTGTGTTTTTTAGGAGATATATGGTAGTGTGTTTTTTAGGAGATATATGGTAGTGTGTTTTTTAGGAGATATATGGTAGTGTGTTTTTTAGGAGATATATGGTAGTGAGTTTGGTAGGAGATATATGGTAGTGTGTTTGGTAGGAGATATATGGTAGGGTGTTTGGTAGGAGATATATGGTAGTGTGTTTGGTAGGAGATATATGGTAGTGTGTTTGGTAGGAGATATATGGTAGGGTGTTTGGTAGGAGATATATGGTAGGGTGTTTGGTAGGAGATATACTGTAGGGTGTTTGGTAGGAGATATACGGTAGGGTGTTTGGTAGGAGATATACTGTAGGGTGTTTGGTAGGAGATATACTGTAGGGTGTTTGGTAGGAGATATACGGTAGGGTGTTTGGTAGGAGATATACTGTAGGGTGTTTGGTAGGAGATATACGGTAGGGTGTTTGGTAGGAGATATACGGTAGTGTTTTTGGTAGGAGATATACAGTTGGTTGTTTGGTTGGAGATATACGGTAGGGTGTTTGGTAGGAGATATATGGTAGTGAGTTTGGTAGGAGATATACGGTAGGGTGTTTGGTAGGAGATATCAGTAGGGTGTTTGGTAGGATATATACAGTTGGTTGTTTGGTTGGAGATATACGGTAGGGTGTTTGGTAGGAGATATACGGTAGCAGATATAGGATAGGAAACTACTTCTTTATAAAAGCGATACGGTATTATGTTTAAAAGGACCATATAGAAGGGTTCTTGATAGGACCAATACGGTAGGGTGCTTGGGGTCAACCAGTAGTTAGGGACTAGATATAATGTAGATTGGAAGAACAGGATATTTGTAATAACTGATATGTCAAATGTGTGATAAGGTGTCTGTGTTTCTGCTCCATAACAAAAGATTGGAGATAGGGGTATGCACTTAGAAACTCTATACACCCAGGCTCTAGAACAACCCCATTGTCCTCTTGTCTACAGTCATACATCTCATCTGACACCCCTTCAGGCGAGAAACTGTTCATATCACTATGTATATTCATACCACTATGTATCCTTCCTACAAAAGTACATATTCCATTTATATACGTGATATAGTAACTCTTGAGTTAAGTCAGTTGGAAGGCAAGTTTGTATATCTGTGACAATGGGTTTTAGGGATCTGTCTGTCAGTGGGTGTAGTTTGTATATCTGTGACAATGGGTTTTAGGGATCTCTCTGTCAGTGGGTGTAGTTTGTATATCTGTGACAATGGGTTTTAGGGATCTGTCTGTCAGTGGGTGTAGTGTATATCTGTGACAATGGGTTTTAGGGGTCTGTCAGTGGGTGTAGTTTGTATATCTGTGACAATAGGTTTTAGGGATCTGTCTGTCAGTGGATGTAGTTTGTATATCTGTGACAATAGGTTTTAGGGATCTGTCTGTCAGTGGATGTAGTTTGTATATCTGTGACAATAGGTTTTAGGGATCTGTCTGTCAGTGGGTATAGTTTGTATATCTGTGACAATGGGTTTTAGGGATCTGTCTGTCAGTGGGTATAGTTTGTATATCTGTGACAATGGGTTTTAGGGATCTGTCTGTCAGTGGGTGTAGTTTATATATCTGTGACAATGGGTTTTAGGGATCTGTCTGTCAGTGGGTATAGTTTGTATATCTGTGACAATGGGTTCACAGGTTTTAGGGATCTGTCTGTCAGTGGGTATAGTTTGTATATCTGTGACAATGGGTTCACAGGTTTTAGGGATCTGTCTGTCAGTGGGTATAGTTTGTCTATCTGTGGCAATGGGTTCACAGGTTTTAGGGATCTGTCTGTCAGTGGGTGTAGTTTGTATATCTGTGACAATGGGTTTTAGGGATCTGTCTGTCAATGGATGTAGTTTGTATATCTGTGACAATGGGTTTTAGGGATCTGTCTGACAGTGGATGTAGTTTGTATATCTGTGACAATGGGTTTTAGGGATCTGTCTGTCAATGGATGTAGTTTGTATATCTGTGACAATTGGTTTTAGGGATCTGTCTGTCAGTGGATGTCGTTTGTATATCTGTGACAATGGGTTTTAGGGATCTGTCTGTCAGTGGGTATAGTTTGTATATCTGTGACAATGGGTTTTAGGGATCTGTCTATCAGTGGATGTAGTTTGTATATCTGTGACAATGGGTTTTAGGGATCTGTCTGTCAGTGGATGTAGTTTGTATATCTGTGACAATGGGTTTTAGGGATCTGTATGTCAGTGGGTATAGTTTGTATATCTGTGACAATGGGTTCACAGGTTTTAGGGATCTGTCTGTCAGTGGGTATAGTTTGTATATCTGTGACAATGGGTTTTAGGGATCTGTCTGTCAGTGGATGTAGTTTGTATATCTGTGACAATGGGTTTTAGGGATCTGTCTGTCAGTGGATGTAGTTTGTATATCTGTGACAATGGGTTTTAGGGATCTGTATGTCAGTGGGTATAGTTTGTATATCTGTGACAATGGGTTTTAGGGATCTGTATGTCAGTGGATGTAGTTTGTATATCTGTGACAATGGGTTCACAGGTTTTAGGGATCTGTCTGTCAGTGGATGTAGTTTGTATATCTGTGATAATGGGGTATAGTTTGTATATCTGTGACAATGGGTTCACAGGTTTTAGGGATCTGTCTGTGAGTGGGTATAGTTTGTATATCTGTGACAATGGGTTCACAGGTTTTAGGAATCTGTCTGTCAGTAGGTGTAGTTTGTATATCTGTGACAATGGGTTTTAGGGATCTGTCTGTCAGTGGATGTAGTTTGTATATCTGTGACAATGGGTTCAGGGTATAGTTTGTATATCTGTGACAGGTTTTAGGGATCTGTCTGTTCACAGGTTAGTTGATATCTGTCTGTCAGTGGGTGTAGTATTTGTATATCTGTGACAATGGGTTCACAGGTTTTAGGGATCTGTCTGTCAGTGGGTATAGTTTGTATATCTGTGACAATGGGTTCACAGGTTTTAGGGATCTGTCTGTCAGTGGGTGTAGTTTGTATATCTGTGACAATGGGTTTTAGGGATCTGTCTGTCAGTGGGTATAGTTTGTATATCTGTGACAATTGGTTGGGTTTTAGGGATCTGTCTGTCAGTGGGTATAGTTTGTATATCTGTGACAATAGGTTTTAGGGATCTGTATGTCAGTGGGTATAGTTTGTATATCTGTGACAATGAGTTTTAGGGATCTGTCTGTCAGTGGGTATAGTTTGTATATCTGTGACAATGAGTTTTAGGGATCTGTCTGTCAGTGGATGTAGTTTGTATATCTGTGACAATGGGTTCACAGGTTTTAGGGATCTGTCTGTCAGTGGGTATAGTTTGTATATCTGTGACAATGGGTTCACAGGTTTTAGGGATCTGTCTGTCAGTGGGTGTAGTTTGTATATCTGTGACAATGGGTTTTAGGGATCTGTCTGTCAGTGGATGTAGTTTGTATATCTGTGACAATGGGTTTTAGGGATCTGTCTGTCAGTGGGTGTAGTTTGTATATCTGTGACAATGGGTTTTAGGGATCTCTCTGTCAGTGGGTGTAGTGTATATCTGTGACAATGGGTTTTAGGGGTCTGTCAGTGGGTGTAGTTTGTATATCTGTGACAATAGGTTTTAGGGATCTGTCTGTCAGTGGATGTAGTTTGTATATCTGTGACAATAGGTTTTAGGGATCTGTCTGTCAGTGGGTGTAGTTTGTATATCTGTGACAATGGGTTTTAGGGATCTGTCTGTCAGTGGGTATAGTTTGTATATCTGTGACAATTGGTTCACAGGTTTTAGGGATCTGTCTGTCAGTGGATGTAGTTTGTATATCCGTGACAATGGGTTTTAGGGATCTGTCTGTTAGTGGGTATAGTTTGTATATCTGTGACAATAGGTTTTAGGGATCTGTCTGTCAGTGGGTATAGTTTGTATATCTATGACAATGGGTTCACAGGTTTTAGGGATCTGTCTGTCAGTGGGTATAGTTTGTATATCTGTGACAATAGGTTTTAGGGATCTGTCTGTCGGTGGATGTAGTTTGTATATCCGTGACAATGGGTTTTAGGGATCTGTCTGTCGGTGGATGTAGTTTGTATATCCGTGACAATGGGTTTTAGGGATCTGTCTGTTAGTGGGTGTCTACCGTAATTTTCCTCAATTATCATCCAATTCATCTCCCTCTGATATCAGATGATGTTAACCACCAGAAATTGTATGTCATCAAATCCTGGGCCTATTGTTTGGAAAGTCTCAATCAAATCCTGGGCCTATTGTTTGGAAAGTCTCAATTAAATTCAGGGCCTATTGTTTGGAAAGTCTGAATTAAATTCAGGGCCTATTGTTTGGAAAGTCTCAATCAAATCCTGGGCCTATTGTTTGGAAGGTCCTCATCAAATTCAGGACCTATTGTTTGGAAGGCCTCAATCAAATTCAGGGCCTATTGTTTGGAAGGTCCTCATCAAATTCAGGGCCTATTGTTTTGAAGGCCTCAATCAAATTCAGGGCCTATTGTTTGGAAGGCCTCAATCAAATTCAGGGCCTATTGTTTGGAAGGTCTCAATCAAATTCAGGGCCTATTGTTTGGAAGGCCTCAATCAAATCCAGGGCCTATTATTTAGAAGGTCTCAATCAAATCCAGGGACTATTGTTTGGAAGGTCTCAATCAAATCCAGGGCCTATTGTTTGGAAAGTCTCAATCAAATTCAGGACCTTTTTGGAAGGCATATCACATTAACCATGATTTTCACTTAATGATAACCACTCGTAATACTTTTGTATAAAAGAAGCTTACCAAATTTTATAAACCTATATAAAGCTTTAGTATCTATAGAGTACATGTCACTTCTTTTAAAAAGATAATTTGACACCTGCCATATAAATAGTTCAAACCTGTTTATGGTTGCAATTCATTGATATCTATAAGAGTAATATACATTTTAAGTGGCTGAATTATGGCACAATTTACAACAGTATGTATTAAACAAAACACATTGTATGTTGATATCAGTGTACAATTGTACAATTTACAACAGTATGTGTTAAACAAGACACCATGTATGTTGATATCAGTGTACAATTGTACAATTTACAACTATTAAACAAGACACCATGTATGTTGATATCAGTGTACAATTGTACAATTTACAACAATATGTGTTAAACAAGACAAAATGTATGTTGATATCAGTGTACAATTGTACAATTTACAACTGTATGTATTAAACAAGACACAATGTATGTTGATATCAGTGTAAAATTGTACAACAATTTAAACATGTATGTATGTAAACAGTATGTTAAACAAACACAATGTATGTTGATATCAGTGTACAATTGTACAATTTACAACAGTATGTTAAACAAACACATGTATGTTGATATCAGTGTACAATTGTACAATTTACAACAGTATGTATTAAACAAGACACAGTGTATGTTGATATCAGTGTAAATTGTACAATTTACAACAGTATGTATTAAACAAGACACAATGTATGTTGATATCAGTGTAAAATTGTACAATTTACAACAGTATGTATTAAACAAGACACAATGTATGTTGATATCAGTGTACAATTGTACAATTTACAACAGTATGTATTAAACAAGACACAATGTATGTTGATATCAGTGTAAAATTGTACAATTTACAACAGTATGTATTAACAAGGCACAGTGTATGTTGATATCAGTGTAAAATTGTACAATTTACAACAGTATGTGTTAAACAAGACACAATGTATGTTGATATCAGTGTACAATTGTACAATTTACAACAGTATATGTGTTAAACAAGACACAATGTATGTTGATATCAGTGTACAATTGTACAATTTACAACAGTATGTGTGTTAAACAAGACACAATGTATGTTGATATCAGTGTACAATTGTACAATTTACAACAGTATGTGTTAAACAAGACACAATGTATGTTGATATCAGTGTACAATTGTACAATTTACAACAGTATGTATTAAACAAGACACAATGTATGTTGATATCAGTGTACAATTGTACAATTTACAACAGTATGTGTTAAACAAGACACAATGTATGTTGATATCAGTGTACAATTGTACAATTTACAACAATATGTATTAAACAAGACACAATGTATGTTGATATCAGTGTACAATTGTACAATTTACAACTATTAAACAAGACACAATGTATGTTGATATCAGTGTACAATTGTACAATTTACAACAGTATGTGTTAAACAAGACACCATGTATGTTGATATCTGTGTACAATTGTACAATTTACAACTATTAAACAAGACACAATGTATGTTGATATCAGTGTACAATTGTACAATTTACAACTATTAAACAAGACACAATGTATGTTGATATCAGTGTACAATTGTACAATTTACAACAGTATGTGTTAAACAAGACACAATGTATGTTGATATCAGTGTACAATTGTACAATTTACAACAGTATGTATTAAACAAGACACAATGTATGTTGATATCAGTGTAAAATTGTACAATTTACAACAGTATGTATTAAACAAGACACCATGTATGTTGATATCAGTGTAAAATTGTACAATTTACAACAGTATGTATTAACAAGACACAATGTATGTTGATATCAGTGTAAAATTGTACAATTTACAACAGTATGTATTAACAAGACACAGTGTATGTTGATATCAGTGTAAAATTGTACAATTTACAACAGTATGTATTAACAAGGCACAGTGTATGTTGATATCAGTGTACAATTGTACAATTTACAACAGTATGTATTAAACAAGACACAATGTATGTTGATATCAGTGTAAAATTGTACAATTTACAACAGTATGTATTAACAAGACACAATGTATGTTGATATCAGTGTAAAATTGTACAATTTACAACAGTATGTATTAAACAAGACACAATGTATGTTGATATCAGTGTAAAATTGTACAATTTACAACAGTATGTATTAAACAAGACACAATGTATGTTGATATCAGTGTAAAATTGTACAATTTACAACAGTATGTATTAACAAGACACAATGTATGTTGATATCAGTGTAAAATTGTACAATTTACAACAGTATGTGTAGCTGTATTACAGCCCCTTTGTGCCTCTTGTCTCTGTTAACAGGTGGTGAGGTGGTGTGAACTGTTTACTGTCCTCAGTGTTATACTGACCATAGATATAGCTGTATTACAGGCCCTTTGTGCCTCTTGTCTCTGTTAACAGGTGGTGAGGTACTGTGAACTGTTTACTGTCCTCAGTGTTATACTGACCATAGATGTAGCTGTATTACAGCCCCTTTGTGCCTCTTGTCTCTGTTAACAGGTGGTGAGGTGGTGTGAACTGTTTACTGTCCTCAGTGTTATACTGACCATAGATATAGCTGTATTACAGGCCCTTTGTGCCTCTTGTCTCTGTTTATAGGTGGTGAGGCGGTGTGAACTGTTTACTGTCCTCAGTGTTATACTGACCATAGATATAGCTGTATTACAGCCCCTTTGTGCCTCTTGTCTCTGTTTATAGGTGGTGAGTTGGTGTGAACTGTTTACTGTCCTCAGTGTTATACTGACCATAGATATAGCTGTATTACAGGCCCTTTGTGCCTCTTGTCTCTGTTTATAGGTGGTGAGGCGGTGTGAACTGTTTACTGTCCTCAGTGTTATACTGACCATATATATAGCTGTATTACAGCCCCTTTGTGCCTCTTGTCTCTGTTAACAGGTGGTGAGTTGGTGTGAACTGTTTACTGTCCTCAGTGTTATACTGACCATAGATATAGCTGTATTACAGGCCCTTTGTGCCTCTTGTCTCTGTTAACAGGTGGTGAGGCTGGTGTGAACTGTTTACTGTCCTCAGTGTTATACTGACCATAGATATAGCTGTATTACAGCCCCTTTGTGCCTCTTGTCTCTGTTAACAGGTGGTGAGGTGGTGAGGTGGTGTGAACTGTTTACTGTCCTCAGTGTTATACTGACCATAGATATAGCTGTATTACAGGCCCTTTGTGCCTCTTGTCTCTGTTAACAGGTGGTGAGGCAGTGTGAACTGTTTACTGTCCTCAGTGTTATACTGACCATAGATATAGCTGTATTACAGGCCCTTTGTGCCTCTTGTCTCTGTTAACAGGTGGTGGTGGTGTGAACTGTTTACTGTCCTCAGTGTTATACTGACCATAGATATAGCTGTATTACAGGCCCTTTGTGCCTCTTGTCTCTGTTAACAGGTGGTGAGGTGGTGTGAACTGTTTACTGTCCTCAGTGTTATACTGACCATAGATATAGCTGTATTACAGGCCCTTTGTGCCTCTTGTCTCTGTTAACAGGTGGTGAGGGTGTGAACTGTTTACTGTCCTCAGTGTTATACTGACCATAGATATAGCTGTATTACAGGCCCTTTGTGCCTCTTGTCTCTGTTAACAGGTGGTGAGGGGTGTGAACTGTTTACTGTCCTCAGTGTTATACTGACCATAGATATAGCTGTATTACAGGCCCTTTGTGCCTCTTGTCTCTGTTAACAGGTGGTGAGGGGTGTGAACTGTTTACTGTCCTCAGTGTTATACTGACCATAGATATAGCTGTATTACAGGCCCTTTGTGCCTCTTGTCTCTGTTAACAGGTGGTGAGGTGGTGTGAACTGTTTACTGTCCTCAGTGTTATACTGACCATAGATATAGCTGTATTACAGGCCCTTTGTACCTCTTGTCTCTGTTAACAGGTGGTGAGGTGGTGTGAACTGTTTACTGTCCTCAGTGTTATACTGACCATAGATGTAGCTGTATTACAGGCCCTTTGTGCCTCTTGTCTCTGTTAACAGGTGGTGAGGTGGTGTGAACTGTTTACTGTCCTCAGTGTTATACTGACCATAGATGTAGCTGTATTACAGGCCCTTTGTGCCTCTTGTCTCTGTTAACAGGTGGTGAGGTGGTGTGAACTGTTTACTGTCCTCAGTGTTATACTGACCATAGATATAGCTGTATTACAGGCCCTTTGTGCCTCTTGTCTCTGTTAACAGGTGGTGAGGCGGTGTGAACTGTTTACTGTCCTCAGTGTTATACTGACCATAGATGTAGCTGTATTACAGGCCCTTTGTGCCTCTTGTCTCTGTTAACAGGTTGTGAGGTGGTGTGAACTGTTTACTGTCCTCAGTGTTATACTGACCATAGATATAGCTGTATTACAGGCCCTTTTGTGCCTCTTGTCTCTGTTAACAGGTGGTGAGGCGGTGTGAACTGTTTACTGTCCTCAGTGTTATACTGACCATAGATATAGCTGTATTACAGGCCCTTTGTGCCTCTTGTCTCTGTTAACAGGTGGTGAGGTGGTGTGAACTGTTTACTGTCCTCAGTGTTATACTGACCATAGATATAGCTGTATTACAGGCCCTTTGTGCCTCTTGTCTCTGTTAACAGGTGGTGAGTTGGTATGAACTGTTTACTGTCCTCAGTGTTATACTGACCATAGATATAGCTGTATTACAGCCCCTTTGTGCCTCTTGTCTCTGTTTATAGGTGGTGAGGCGGTGTGAACTGTTTACTGTCCTCAGTGTTATACTGACCATAGATATAGCTGTATTACAGGCCCTTTGTGCCTCTTGTCTCTGTTAACAGGTGGTGAGGCGGTGTGAACTGTTTACTGTCCTCAGTGTTATACTGACCATAGATATAGCTGTATTACAGGCCCTTTGTGCCTCTTGTCTCTGTTAACAGGTGGTGAGGTGGTGTGAACTGTTTACTGTCCTCAGTGTTATACTGACCATAGATATAGCTGTATTACAGCCCCTTTGTGCCTCTTGTCTCTGTTAACAGGTGGTGAGGCGGTGTGAACTGTTTACTGTCCTCAGTGTTATACTGACCATAGATATAGCTGTATTACAGGCCCTTTGTGCCTCTTGTCTCTGTTAACAGGTGGTGTGAGTGGTGTGAACTGTTTACTGTCCTCAGTGTTATACTGACCATAGATATAGCTGTATTACAGGCCCTTTGTGCCTCTTGTCTCTGTTAACAGGTGGTGAGTGGTGTGAACTGTTTACTGTCCTCAGGTGTTATACTGACCATAGATATAGCTGTATTACAGCCCTTTGTGCCTCTTGTCTCTGTTAACAGGTGGTGAGGTGGTGTGAACTGTTTACTGTCCTCAGTGTTATACTGACCATAGATATAGCTGTATTACAGGCCCTTTGTGCCTCTTGTCTCTGTTAACAGGTGGTGAGGCGGTGTGAACTGTTTACTGTCCTCAGTGTTATACTGACCATAGATATAGCTGTATTACAGGCCCTTTGTGCCTCTTGTCTCTGTTTACAGGTGGTGAGGCGGTGTGAACTGTTTACTGTCCTCAGTTTTATACTGACCAAAGATATAGCTGTATTACAGCCCCTTTGTGCCTCTTGTCTCTGTTAACAGGTGGTGAGGCGGTGTGAACTGTTTACTGTCCTCAGTTTTATACTGACCATAGATATAGCTGTATTACAGGCCCTTTGTGCCTCTTGTCTCTGTTAACAGGTGGTGAGGCGGTGTGAACTGTTTACTGTCCTCAGTGTTATACTGACCATAGATATAGCTGTATTACAGCCCCTTTGTGCCTCTTGTCTCTGTTAACAGGTGGTGAGGCGGTGTGAACTGTTTACTGTCCTCAGTGTTATACTGACCATAGATATAGCTGTATTACAGGCCCTTTGTGCCTCTTGTCTCTGTTAACAGGTGGTGAGGCGGTGTGAACTGTTTACTGTCCTCAGTGTTATACTGACAATAGATATAGCTGTATTACAGGCCCTTTGTGCCTCTTGTCTCTGTTAACAGGTGGTGAGGTGGTGTGAACTGTTTACTGTCCTCAGTGTTATACTGACCATAGATATAGCTGTATTACAGCCCCTTTGTGCCTCTTGTCTCTGTTAACAGGTGGTGAGTTGGTATGAACTGTTTACTGTCCTCAGTGTTATACTGACCATATATATAGCTGTATTACAGCCCCTTTGTGCCTCTTGTCTCTGTTTATAGGTGGTGAGGCGGTGTGAACTGTTTACTGTCCTCAGTGTTATACTGACCATAGATATAGCTGTATTACAGGCCCTTTGTGCCTCTTGTCTCTGTTAACAGGTGGTGAGGTGGTGTGAACTGTTTACTGTCCTCAGTGTTATACTGACCATAGATATAGCTGTATTACAGGCCCTTTGTGCCTCTTGTCTCTGTTAACAGTGGTGAGGTGGTGTGAACTGTTTACTGTCCTCAGTGTTATACTGACCATAGATATAGCTGTATTACAGGCCCTTTGTGCCTCTTGTCTCTGTTAACAGGTGGTGAGGCGGTGTGAACTGTTTACTGTCCTCAGTGTTATACTGACCATAGATATAGCTGTATTACAGGCCCTTTGTGCCTCTTGTCTCTGTTAACAGGTGGTGTGGCGGTGTGAACTGTTTACTGTCCTCAGTGTTATACTTAACTGCATAGATATAGCTGTATTACAGGCCCTTTGTGCCTCTTGTCTCTGTTAACAGGTGGTGAGGTGGTGTGAACTGTTTACTGTCCTCAGTGTTATACTGACCATAGATATAGCTGTATTACAGGCCCTTTGTGCCTCTTGTCTCTGTTAACAGGTGGTGAGGTGGTGTGAACTGTTTACTGTCCTCAGTGTTATACTGACCATAGATGTAGCTGTATTACAGGCCCTTTGTGCCTCTTGTCTCTGTTAACAGGTGGTGAGGTGGTGTGAACTGTTTACTGTCCTCAGTGTTATACTGACCATAGATATAGCTGTATTACAGGCCCTTTGTGCCTCTTGTCTCTGTTAACAGGTGGTGAGGTGGTGTGAACTGTTTACTGTCCTCAGTGTTATACTGACCATAGATGTAGCTGTATTACAGGCCCTTTATGCCTCTTGTCTCTGTTTATAGTGTGGTGGGTGTGTGAACTGTTTACTGTCCTCAGTGTTTATACTGACCATAGATAGCTGTATTACAGGCCCTTTGTGCCTCTTGTCTCTGTTAACAGGTGGTGAGGGTGTGAACTGTTTACTGTCCTCAGTGTTATACTGACCATAGATTAGCTGTATTACAGGCCCTTTGTGCCTCTTGTCTCTGTTTATAGGTGGTGAGGCGGTGTGAACTGTTTACTGTCCTCAGTGTTATACTGACCATAGATATAGCTGTATTACAGGCCCTTTGTGCCTCTTGTCTCTGTTAACAGGTGGTGAGGCGATGTGAACTGTTTACTGTCCTCAGTGTTATACTGACCATAGATATAGCTGTATTACAGGCCCTTTGTGCCTCTTGTCTCTGTTAACAGGTGGTGAGTTGGTATGAACTGTTTACTGTCCTCAGTGTTATACTGACCATAGATGTAGCTGTATTACAGGCCCTTTGTGCCTCTTGTCTCTGTTAACAGGTGGTGAGGCGGTGTGAACTGTTTACTGTCCTCAGTGTTATACTGACCATAGATATAGCTGTATTACAGGCCCTTTGTGCCTCTTGTCTCTGTTAACAGGTGGTGAGGTGGTGTGAACTGTTTACTGTCCTCAGTGTTATACTGACCATAGATATAGCTGTATTACAGGCCCTTTGTGCCTCTTGTCTCTGTTAACAGGTGGTGAGGTGGTGTGAACTGTTTACTGTCCTCAGTGTTATACTGACCATAGATATAGCTGTATTACAGGCCCTTTGTGCCTCTTGTCTCTGTTAACAGGTGGTGAGGTGGTGTGAACTGTTTACTGTCCTCAGTGTTATACTGACCATAGATATAGCTGTATTACAGGCCCTTTGTGCCTCTTGTCTCTGTTAACAGGTGGTGAGGTGGTGTGAACTGTTTACTGTCCTCAGTGTTATACTGACCATAGATATAGCTGTATTACAGGCCCTTTGTGCCTCTTGTCTCTGTTAACAGGTGGTGAGGTGGTGTGAACTGTTTACTGTCCTCAGTGTTATACTGACCATAGATATAGCTGTATTACAGGCCCTTTGTGCCTCTTGTCTCTGTTAACAGGTGGTGAGGTGCGGTGTTAACTGTTTACTGTCCTCAGTGTTATACTGACCATATAGATATAGCTGTATTACAGGCCCTTTGTGCCTCTTGTCTCTGTTTATAGGTGGTGAGGCGGTGTGAACTGTTTACTGTCCTCAGTGTTATACTGACCATAGATATAGCTGTATTACAGGCCCTTTGTGCCTCTTGTCTCTGTTAACAGGTTGTGAGGTGGTGTGAACTGTTTACTGTCCTCAGTGTTATACTGACCATAGATATAGCTGTATTACAGGCCCTTTGTGCCTCTTGTCTCTGTTAACAGGTGGTGAGGCGGTGTGAACTGTTTACTGTCCTCAGTGTTATACTGACCATAGATATAGCTGTATTACAGGCCCTTTGTGCCTCTTGTCTCTGTTAACAGGTGGTGAGGTGGTGTGAACTGTTTACTGTCCTCAGTGTTATACTGACCATAGATATAGCTGTATTACAGGCCCTTTGTGCCTCTTGTCTCTGTTAACAGGTGGTGAGGCGGTGTGAACTGTTTACTGTCCTCAGTGTTATACTGACCATAGATATAGCTGTATTACAGGCCCTTTGTGCCTCTTGTCTCTGTTAACAGGTGGTGAGGTGGTGTGAACTGTTTACTGTCCTCAGTGTTATACTGACCATATATATAGCTGTATTACAGCCCCTTTGTGCCTCTTGTCTCTGTTAACAGGTGGTGAGTTGGTATGAACTGTTTACTGTCCTCAGTGTTATACTGACCATAGATATAGCTGTATTACAGCCCCTTTGTGCCTCTTGTCTCTGTTTATAGGTGGTGAGGTGGTGTGAACTGTTTACTGTTTACTGTTTACTGACCATAGATATAGCTGTATTACAGGCCCTTTGTGCCTCTTGTCTCTGTTAACAGGTGGTGAGGTGGTGTGAACTGTTTACTGTCCTCAGTGTTATACTGACCATAGATATAGCTGTATTACAGGCCCTTTGTGCCTCTTGTCTCTGTTAACAGGTGGTGAGGTGGTGTGAACTGTTTACTGTCCTCAGTGTTATACTGACCATAGATATAGCTGTATTACAGGCCCTTTGTGCCTCTTGTCTCTGTTAACAGGTGGTGAGGTGGTGTGAACTGTTTTACTGTCCTCAGTGTTATACTGACCATAGATATAGCTGTATTACAGGCCCTTTGTGCCTCTTGTCTCTGTTAACAGGTGGTGAGGTGGTGTGAACTGTTTACTGTCCTCAGTGTTATACTGACCATAGATATAGCTGTATTACAGGCCCTTTGTGCCTCTTGTCTCTGTTAACAGGTGGTGAGGTGGTGTGAACTGTTTACTGTCCTCAGTGTTATACTGACCATAGATATAGCTGTATTACAGGCCCTTTGTGCCTCTTGTCTCTGTTAACAGGTGGTGAGGGGTGTGAACTGTTTACTGTCCTCAGTGTTATACTGACCATAGATATAGCTGTATTACAGGCCCTTTGTGCCTCTTGTCTCTGTTAACAGGTGGTGAGGTGGTGTGAACTGTTTACTGTCCTCAGTGTTATACTGACCATAGATATAGCTGTATTACAGGCCCTTTGTGCCTCTTGTCTCTGTTAACAGGTGGTGAGGTGGTGTGAACTGTTTACTGTCCTCAGTGTTATACTGACCATAGATATAGCTGTATTACAGGCCCTTTGTGCCTCTTGTCTCTGTTAACAGGTGGTGGTGAGGTGGTGTGAACTGTTTACTGTCCTCAGTGTTATACTGACCATAGATATAGCTGTATTACAGGCCCTTTGTGCCTCTTGTCTCTGTTAACAGGTGGTGAGGTGGTGTGAACTGTTTACTGTCCTCAGTGTTATACTGACCATAGATATAGCTGTATTACAGGCCCTTTGTGCCTCTTGTCTCTGTTAACAGGTGGTGTGGTGGTGTGAACTGTTTACTGTCCTCAGTGTTATACTGACCATAGATATAGCTGTATTACAGGCCCTTTGTGCCTCTTGTCTCTGTTAACAGGTGGTGAGGCGGTGTGAACTGTTTACTGTCCTCAGTGTTATACTGACCATAGATATAGCTGTATTACAGGCCCTTTGTGCCTCTTGTCTCTGTTAACAGGTGGTGAGGTGGTGTGAACTGTTTACTGTCCTCAGTGTTATACTGACCATAGATATAGCTGTATTACAGGCCCTTTGTGCCTCTTGTCTCTGTTAACAGGTGGTGAGGCGGTGTGAACTGTTTACTGTCCTCAGTGTTATACTGACCATAGATATAGCTGTATTACAGGCCCTTTGTGCCTCTTGTCTCTGTTAACAGGTGGTGAGGTTGTGTGAACTGTTTACTGTCCTCAGTGTTATACTGACCATAGATGTAGCTGTATTACAGGCCCTTTGTGCCTCTTGTCTCTGTTAACAGGTGGTGAGTTGGTGTGAACTGTTTACTGTCCTCAGTGTTATACTGACCATAGATATAGCTGTATTACAGGCCCTTTGTGCCTCTTGTCTCTGTTAACAGGTGGTGAGGTGGTGTGAACTGTTTACTGTCCTCAGTGTTATACTGACCATAGATATAGCTGTATTACAGGCCCTTTGTGCCTCTTGTCTCTGTTAACAGGTGGTGAGGGGTGTGAACTGTTTACTGTCCTCAGTGTTATACTGACCATAGATATAGCTGTATTACAGGCCCTTTGTGCCTCTTGTCTCTGTTAACAGGTGGTGAGGCGGTGTGAACTGTTTACTGTCCTCAGTGTTATACTGACCATAGATATAGCTGTATTACAGGCCCTTTGTGCCTCTTGTCTCTGTTAACAGGTGGTGAGGCGGTGTGAACTGTTTACTGTCCTCAGTGTTATACTGACCATAGATATAGCTGTATTACAGGCCCTTTGTGCCTCTTGTCTCTGTTAACAGGTGGTGAGGCGGTGTGAACTGTTTACTGTCCTCAGTGTTATACTGACCATAGATATAGCTGTATTACAGGCCCTTTGTGCCTCTTGTCTCTGTTAACAGGTGGTGAGTGGTGTGAACTGTTTACTGTCCTCAGTGTTATACTGACCATAGATATAGCTGTATTACAGGCCCTTTGTGCCTCTTGTCTCTGTTAAACAGGTGGTGAGGTTGTGTGAACTGTTTACTGTCCTCAGTGTTATACTGACCATAGATATAGCTGTATTACAGGCCCTTTGTGCCTCTTGTCTCTGTTAACAGGTGGTGAGGTGGTGTGAACTGTTTACTGTCCTCAGTGTTATACTGACCATAGATGTAGCTGTATTACAGGCCCTTTGTGCCTCTTGTCTCTGTTAACAGGTGGTGAGGTGGTGTGAACTGTTTACTGTCCTCAGTGTTATACTGACCATAGATATAGCTGTATTACAGGCCCTTTGTGCCTCTTGTCTCTGTTAACAGGTGGTAAGGTGGTGTGAACTGTTTACTGTCCTCAGTGTTATACTGACCATAGATATAGCTGTATTACAGGCCCTTTGTGCCTCTTGTCTCTGTTAACAGGTGGTGAGGTGGTGTGAACTGTTTACTGTCCTCAGTGTTATACTGACCATAGATATAGCTGTATTACAGGCCCTTTGTGCCTCTTGTCTCTGTTAACAGGTGGTGAGGTGGTGTGAACTGTTTACTGTCCTCAGTGTTATACTGACCATAGATATAGCTGTATTACAGGCCCTTTGTGCCTCTTGTCTCTGTTAACAGGTGGTGAGGCGGTGTGAACTGTTTACTGTCCTCAGTTTTATACTGACCATAGATATAGCTGTATTACAGCCCCTTTGTGCCTCTTGTCTCTGTTAACAGGTGGTGAGTTGGTATGAACTGTTTACTGTCCTCAGTGTTATACTGACCATAGATATAGCTGTATTACAGCCCCTTTGTGCCTCTTGTCTCTGTTTATAGGTGGTGAGGTGGTGTGAACTGTTTACTGTCCTCAGTTTTATACTGACCATAGATATAGCTGTATTACAGGCCCTTTGTGCCTCTTGTCTCTGTTAACAGGTGGTGAGGTGGTGTGAACTGTTTACTGTCCTCAGTGTTATACTGACCATAGATGTAGCTGTATTACAGGCCCTTTGTGCCTCTTGTCTCTGTTAACAGGTGGTGAGGTGGTGTGAACTGTTTACTGTCCTCAGTTTTATACTGACCATAGATATAGCTGTATTACAGGCCCTTTGTGCCTCTTGTCTCTGTTAACAGGTGGTGAGGCGGTGTGAACTGTTTACTGTCCTCAGTTTTATACTGACCATAGATATAGCTGTATTACAGCCCCTTTGTGCCTCTTGTCTCTGTTAACAGGTGGTGAGGCAGTGTGAACTGTTTACTGTCCTCAGTTTTATACTGACCATAGATATAGCTGTATTACAGCCCCTTTGTGCCTCTTGTCTCTGTTAACAGGTGGTGAGGTGGTGTGAACTGTTTACTGTCCTCAGTGTTATACTGACCATAGATATAGCTGTATTACAGGCCCTTTGTGCCTCTTGTCTCTGTTAACAGGTGGTGAGGTGGTGTGAACTGTTTACTGTCCTCAGTGTTATACTGACCATAGATATAGCTGTATTACAGGCCCTTTGTGCCTCTTGTCTCTGTTAACAGGTGGTGAGGCTGTGTGAACTGTTTACTGTCCTCAGTGTTATACTGACCATAGATATAGCTGTATTACAGGCCCTTTGTGCCTCTTGTCTCTGTTAACAGGTGGTGAGGCGGTGTGAACTGTTTACTGTCCTCAGTGTTATACTGACCATAGATATAGCTGTATTACAGCCCCTTTGTGCCTCTTGTCTCTGTTAACAGGTGGTGAGGTGGTGTGAACTGTTTACTGTCCTCAGTGTTATACTGACCATAGATATAGCTGTATTACAGGCCCTTTGTGCCTCTTGTCTCTGTTAACAGGTGGTGAGGGTGGTGTGAACTGTTTACTGTCCTCAGTGTTATACTGACCATAGATATAGCTGTATTACAGGCCCTTTGTGCCTCTTGTCTCTGTTAACAGGTGGTGAGGGTGTGAACTGTTTACTGTCCTCAGTGTTATACTGACCATATATATAGCTGTATTACAGGCCCTTTGTGCCTCTTGTCTCTGTTAACAGGTGGTGAGGTGGTGTGAACTGTTTACTGTCCTCAGTGTTATACTGACCATAGATATAGCTGTATTACAGGCCCTTTGTGCCTCTTGTCTCTGTTAACAGGTGGTGAGGTGGTGTGAACTGTTTACTGTCCTCAGTGTTATACTGACCATAGATATAGCTGTATTACAGGCCCTTTGTGCCTCTTGTCTCTGTTAACAGGTGGTGAGGCGATGTGAACTGTTTACTGTCCTCAGTTTTATACTGACCATAGATATAGCTGTATTACAGGCCCTTTGTGCCTCTTGTCTCTGTTAACAGGTGGTGAGGTGGTGTGAACTGTTTACTGTCCCTGTTTTTATACTGACCATAGATATAGCTGTATTACAGGCCCTTTGTGCCTCTTGTCTCTGTTAACAGGTGGTGAGGTGGTGTGAACTGTTTACTGTCCTCAGTGTTATACTGACCATAGATATAGCTGTATTACAGGCCCTTTGTGCCTCTTGTCTCTGTTAACAGGTGGTGAGGCGGTGTGAACTGTTTACTGTCCTCAGTGTTATACTGACCATAGATATAGCTGTATTACAGGCCCTTTGTGCCTCTTGTCTCTGTTAACAGGTGGTGAGGTGTGTGAACTGTTTACTGTCCTCAGTGTTATACTGACCATAGATATAGCTGTATTACAGGCCCTTTGTGCCTCTTGTCTCTGTTAACAGGTGGTGAGGTGGTGTGAACTGTTTACTGTCCTCAGTGTTATACTGACCATAGATATAGCTGTATTACAGGCCCTTTGTGCCTCTTGTCTCTGTTAACAGGTGGTGAGGGGTGTGAACTGTTTACTGTCCTCAGTGTTATACTGACCATAGATATAGCTGTATTACAGGCCCTTTGTGCCTCTTGTCTCTGTTAACAGGTGGTGAGGTGGTGTGAACTGTTTACTGTCCTCAGTGTTATACTGACCATAGATGTAGCTGTATTACAGGCCCTTTGTGCCTCTTGTCTCTGTTAACAGGTGGTGAGGTGGTGTGAACTGTTTACTGTCCTCAGTGTTATACTGACCATAGATGTAGCTGTATTACAGGCCCTTTGTGCCTCTTGTCTCTGTTAACAGGTGGTGAGGTGGTGTGAACTGTTTACTGTCCTCAGTGTTATACTGACCATAGATATAGCTGTATTACAGGCCCTTTGTGCCTCTTGTCTCTGTTAACAGGTGGTGAGGGTGTGAACTGTTTACTGTCCTCAGTGTTATACTGACCATAGATATAGCTGTATTACAGGCCCTTTGTGCCTCTTGTCTCTGTTAACAGGTGGTGAGGCGGTGTGAACTGTTTACTGTCCTCAGTGTTATACTGACCATAGATATAGCTGTATTACAGGCCCTTTGTGCCTCTTGTCTCTGTTAACAGGTGGTGAGGTGGTGTGAACTGTTTACTGTCCTCAGTGTTATACTGACCATAGATATAGCTGTATTACAGGCCCTTTGTGCCTCTTGTCTCTGTTAACAGGTGGTGAGGTGTGTGAACTGTTTACTGTCCTCAGTGTTATACTGACCATAGATATAGCTGTATTACAGGCCCTTTGTGCCTCTTGTCTCTGTTAACAGGTGGTGAGGTGGTGTGAACTGTTTACTGTCCTCAGTGTTATACTGACCATAGATATAGCTGTATTACAGGCCCTTTTGCCTCTTGTCTCTGTTAACAGGTGGTGAGTTGGTGTGAACTGTTTACTGTCCTCAGTGTTATACTGACCATATATATAGCTGTATTACAGGCCCTTTGTGTGCCTCTTGTCTCTGTTAACAGGTGGTGAGGTGGTGTGAACTGTTTACTGTCCTCAGTGTTATACTGACCATATATATAGCTGTATTACAGCCCCTTTGTGCCTCTTGTCTCTGTTAACAGGTGGTGAGTTGGTATGAACTGTTTACTGTCCTCAGTGTTATACTGACCATATATATAGCTGTATTACAGCCCTTTGTGCCTCTTGTCTCTGTTTATAGGTGGTGAGGCGATGTGAACTGTTTACTGTCCTCAGTGTTATACTGACCATAGATATAGCTGTATTACAGGCCCTTTGTGCCTCTTGTCTCTGTTAACAGGTGGTGAGGTGGTGAGGTGGTGTGAACTGTTTACTGTCCTCAGTGTTATACTGACCATAGATGTAGCTGTATTACAGGCCCTTTGTGCCTCTTGTCTCTGTTAACAGGTGGTGAGGTGGTGTGAACTGTTTAATGTTTACTGTCCTCAGTGTTATACTGACCATAGATATAGCTGTATTACAGGCCCTTTGTGCCTCTTGTCTCTGTTAACAGGTGGTGAGGCGGTGTGAACTGTTTACTGTCCTCAGTGTTATACTGACCATAGATATAGCTGTATTACAGGCCCTTTGTGCCTCTTGTCTCTGTTAACAGGTGGTGAGGTGGTGTGAACTGTTTACTGTCCTCAGTGTTATACTGACCATAGATATAGCTGTATTACAGGCCCTTTGTGCCTCTTGTCTCTGTTAACAGGTGGTGAGGTGGTGTGAACTGTTTACTGTCCTCAGTGTTATACTGACCATAGATATAGCTGTATTACAGGCCCTTTGTGTCTCTTGTCTCTGTTAACAGGTGGTGAGTGGTGTGAACTGTTTACTGTCCTCAGTGTTATACTGACCATAGATATAGCTGTATTACAGGCCCTTTGTGCCTCTTGTCTCTGTTAACAGGTGGTGAGGTGGTGTGAACTGTTTACTGTCCTCAGTGTTATACTGACCATAGATGTAGCTGTATTACAGGCCCTTTGTGCCTCTTGTCTCTGTTAACAGGTGGTGAGGTGGTGTGAACTGTTTACTGTCCTCAGTGTTATACTGACCATAGATATAGCTGTATTACAGGCCCTTTGTGCCTCTTGTCTCTGTTAACAGGTGGTGAGGTGGTGTGAACTGTTTACTGTCCTCAGTGTTATACTGACCATAGATATAGCTGTATTACAGGCCCTTTGTGCCTCTTGTCTCTGTTAACAGGTGGTGAGGTGGTGTGAACTGTTTACTGTCCTCAGTGTTATACTGACCATATATATATAGCTGTATTACAGCCCCTTTGTGCCTCTTGTCTCTGTTAACAGGTGGTGAGGTGGTGTGAACTGTTTACTGTCCTCAGTGTTATACTGACCATAGATATAGCTGTATTACAGGCCCTTTGTGCCTCTTGTCTCTGTTAACAGGTGGTGAGGCGGTGTGAACTGTTTACTGTCCTCAGTGTTATACTGACCATAGATATAGCTGTATTACAGGCCCTTTGTGCCTCTTGTCTCTGTTAACAGGTGGTGAGGTGGTGTGAACTGTTTACTGTCCTCAGTGTTATACTGACCATAGATATAGCTGTATTACAGGCCCTTTGTGCCTCTTGTCTCTGTTAACAGGTGGTGAGGCGGTGTGAACTGTTTACTGTCCTCAGTGTTATACTGACCATAGATATAGCTGTATTACAGGCCCTTTGTGCCTCTTGTCTCTGTTAACAGGTGGTGAGGTGGTGTGAACTGTTTACTGTCCTCAGTGTTATACTGACCATAGATATAGCTGTATTACAGGCCCTTTGTGCCTCTTGTCTCTGTTAACAGGTGGTGAGGTGTGTGAACTGTTTACTGTCCTCAGTGTTATACTGACCATAGATATAGCTGTATTACAGGCCCTTTGTGCCTCTTGTCTCTGTTAACAGGTGGTGAGGTGGTGTGAACTGTTTACTGTCCTCAGTGTTATACTGACCATAGATATAGCTGTATTACAGGCCCTTTGTGCCTCTTGTCTCTGTTAACAGGTGGTGAGGTGGTGTGAACTGTTTACTGTCCTCAGTGTTATACTGACCATAGATATAGCTGTATTACAGGCCCTTTGTGCCTCTTGTCTCTGTTAACAGGTGGTGAGGTGGTGTGAACTGTTTACTGTCCTCAGTGTTATACTGACCATAGATATAGCTGTATTACAGGCCCTTTGTGCCTCTTGTCTCTGTTAACAGGTGGTGAGGCGGTGTGAACTGTTTACTGTCCTCAGTGTTATACTGACCATAGATATAGCTGTATTACAGGCCCTTTGTGCCTCTTGTCTCTGTTTATAGGTGGTGAGGCGGTGTGAACTGTTTACTGTCCTCAGTTTTATACTGACCATAGATATAGCTGTATTACAGGCCCTTTGTGCCTCTTGTCTCTGTTAACAGGTGGTGAGGCTGTGTGAACTGTTTACTGTCCTCAGTGTTATACTGACCATAGATGTAGCTGTATTACAGGCCCTTTGTGCCTCTTGTCTCTGTTAACAGGTGGTGAGGTGGTGTGAACTGTTTACTGTCCTCAGTGTTATACTGACCATAGATGTAGCTGTATTACAGGCCCTTTGTGCCTCTTGTCTCTGTTAACAGGTGGTGAGGTGGTGTGAACTGTTTACTGTCCTCAGTGTTATACTGACCATAGATATAGCTGTATTACAGGCCCTTTGTGCCTCTTGTCTCTGTTAACAGGTGGTGAGGTGGTGTGAACTGTTTACTGTCCTCAGTGTTATACTGACCATAGATGTAGCTGTATTACAGGCCCTTTGTGCCTCTTGTCTCTGTTAACAGGTGGTGAGGTGGTGTGAACTGTTTACTGTCCTCAGTGTTATACTGACCATAGATGTAGCTGTATTACAGGCCCTTTGTGCCTCTTGTCTCTGTTAACAGGTGGTGAGGTGGTGTGAACTGTTTACTGTCCTCAGTGTTATACTGACCATAGATGTAGCTGTATTACAGGCCCTTTGTGCCTCTTGTCTCTGTTAACAGGTGGTGAGGTGGTGTGAACTGTTTACTGTCCTCAGTGTTATACTGACCATAGATATAGCTGTATTACAGGCCCTTTGTGCCTCTTGTCTCTGTTAACAGGTGGTGAGGTGGTGTGAACTGTTTACTGTCCTCAGTGTTATACTGACCATAGATATAGCTGTATTACAGGCCCTTTGTGCCTCTCTCTGTTAACAGGTGGTGAGGTGGTGTGAACTGTTTACTGTCCTCAGTGTTATACTGACCATAGATATAGCTGTATTACAGGCCCTTTGTGCCTCTTGTCTCTGTTAACAGGTGGTGAGGTGGTGTGAACTGTTTACTGTCCTCAGTGTTATACTGACCATAGATATAGCTGTATTACAGGCCCTTTGTGCCTCTTGTCTCTGTTAACAGGTGGTGAGGCGGTGTGAACTGTTTACTGTCCTCAGTGTTATACTGACCATAGATATAGCTGTATTACAGGCCCTTTGTGCCTCTTGTCTCTGTTAACAGGTGGTGAGGTGGTGTGAACTGTTTACTGTCCTCAGTGTTATACTGACCATAGATATAGCTGTATTACAGGCCCTTTGTGCCTCTTGTCTCTGTTAACAGGTGGTGAGGGGTGTGAACTGTTTACTGTCCTCAGTGTTATACTGACCATAGATATAGCTGTATTACAGGCCCTTTGTGCCTCTTGTCTCTGTTAACAGGTGGTGAGGCGGTGTGAACTGTTTACTGTCCTCAGTGTTATACTGACCATAGATATAGCTGTATTACAGGCCCTTTGTGCCTCTTGTCTCTGTTAACAGGTGGTGAGGTGGTGTGAACTGTTTTACTGTCCTCAGTGTTATACTGACCATAGATATAGCTGTATTACAGGCCCTTTGTGCCTCTTGTCTCTGTTAACAGGTGGTGAGGTGGTGTGAACTGTTTACTGTCCTCAGTGTTATACTGACCATAGATATAGCTGTATTACAGCCCCTTTGTGCCTCTTGTCTCTGTTAACAGGTGGTGAGGTGGTGTGAACTGTTTACTGTCCTCAGTGTTATACTGACCATAGATGTAGCTGTATTACAGGCCCTTTGTGCCTCTTGTCTCTGTTAACAGGTGGTGAGGTGGTGTGAACTGTGTTTACTGTCCTCAGTGTTATACTGACCATAGATATAGCTGTATTACAGGCCCTTTGTGCCTCTTGTCTCTGTTAACAGGTGGTGAGGCGGTGTGAACTGTTTACTGTCCTCAGTGTTATACTGACCATAGATATAGCTGTATTACAGGCCCTTTGTGCCTCTTGTCTCTGTTAACAGGTGGTGAGTTGGTATGAACTGTTTACTGTCCTCAGTGTTATACTGACCATAGATGTAGCTGTATTACAGGCCCTTTGTGCCTCTTGTCTCTGTTAACAGGTGGTGAGTTGGTATGAACTGTTTACTGTCCTCAGTGTTATACTGACCATAGATATAGCTGTATTACAGGCCCTTTGTGCCTCTTGTCTCTGTTAACAGGTGGTGAGGAGGTGTGAACTGTTTACTGTCCTCAGTGTTATACTGACCATAGATATAGCTGTATTACAGGCCCTTTGTGCCTCTTGTCTCTGTTAACAGGTGGTGAGGCGGTGTGAACTGTTTACTGTCCTCAGTGTTATACTGACCATAGATATAGCTGTATTACAGGCCCTTTGTGCCTCTTGTCTCTGTTAACAGGTGGTGAGGTGGTGTGAACTGTTTACTGTCCTCAGTGTTATACTGACCATAGATATAGCTGTATTACAGGCCCTTTGTGCCTCTTGTCTCTGTTAACAGGTGGTGAGGTGGTGTGAACTGTTTACTGTCCTCAGTGTTATACTGACCATAGATATAGCTGTATTACAGGCCCTTTGTGCCTCTTGTCTCTGTTAACAGGTGGTGAGGTGGTGTGAACTGTTTACTGTCCTCAGTGTTATACTGACCATAGATATAGCTGTATTACAGGCCCTTTGTGCCTCTTGTCTCTGTTAACAGGTGGTGAGGTGGTGTGAACTGTTTACTGTCCTCAGTGTTATACTGACCATAGATATAGCTGTATTACAGGCCCTTTGTGCCTCTTGTCTCTGTTAACAGGTGGTGAGGTGGTGTGAACTGTTTACTGTCCTCAGTGTTATACTGACCATAGATATAGCTGTATTACAGGCCCTTTGTGCCTCTTGTCTCTGTTAACAGGTGGTGAGGCGGTGTGAACTGTTTACTGTCCTCAGTGTTATACTGACCATAGATATAGCTGTATTACAGGCCCTTTGTGCCTCTTGTCTCTGTTAACAGGTGGTGAGGTGGTGTGAACTGTTTACTGTCCTCAGTGTTATACTGACCATAGATATAGCTGTATTACAGGCCCTTTGTGCCTCTTGTCTCTGTTAACAGGTGGTGAGGTGGTGTGAACTGTTTACTGTCCTCAGTGTTATACTGACCATAGATATAGCTGTATTACAGGCCCTTTGTGCCTCTTGTCTCTGTTAACAGGTGGTGAGGCAGTGTGAACTGTTTACTGTTTACTGTCCTCAGTGTTATACTGACCATAGATATAGCTGTATTACAGGCCCTTTGTGCCTCTTGTCTCTGTTAACAGGTGGTGAGGTGGTGTGAACTGTTTACTGTCCTCAGTGTTATACTGACCATAGATATAGCTGTATTACAGGCCCTTTGTGCCTCTTGTCTCTGTTAACAGGTGGTGAGGCGGTGTGAACTGTTTACTGTCCTCAGTGTTATACTGACCATAGATATAGCTGTATTACAGGCCCTTTGTGCCTCTTGTCTCTGTTAACAGGTGGTGAGGCGGTGTGAACTGTTTACTGTCCTCAGTGTTATACTGACCAAAGGAATTGCGGAATTCTCAGTGGAATTCTGGAGATCTAGAATGTAACCACCAAAATTTCTGTGACATTTCAAACATTTCAGTTGGGATTCATTAATTTCCAATCTGCAACAAATCAAATTGAGACATTTATATATAATAACTGAAAACAATGCACATGCATGCACAGCATATATGGCTGATGAGAATGTATGTAGCAAAAGGTAACAGATAGCTCATCTGCGATGTTGCATATCTAAAAAGATAACGAAATGGATGACTTGAATTTAACTTTGATTTATTGGGGATATGTTATGTTAGAGTGGTATCCAAAAAAGTATCTAGGGAAAATCCAAAACTACTACACATGTATAAATACTAGAGATCACAGCAGTACATAAGTATTTGTATATTCCGTAACCATCGGAGGAAAAAACATTTCAAACTTATAAATCCATTGCATTATTGTTCTCCTTTAAATTTAAGGCACACAGAAAATCACCACAGTCACTTCCTTTTTCTGAGTTTGTCATTGATGGCTTTGACAATTTGCCCCCAAACCTTTTCCATTTCTTTTTGGCACTTGAATGGGAATTCACCAAACAAAAATGCTGAAAATAGTAAAACAAGAAAAACATATTAATTAAATGGACATATTATGGTATATAAACAGGAAATGTGAATTACACAATATTAACAATAGAGGCTTGAACAGATGTCATCACTAGATGGTATCTTATAGTGCTTCATTTCAATAATATGTATCAATTGGTTTACAGTAAAATATGTTCTATTCAAATTAGTATATTTTAAAAGATATTTCTCTAGAGATGAATTTTTTTTAATTATTTGCAAGCAAGAGTTCATAGAAAAGAGAGAATTACATTTTGTATTAAATCTTACATCTCAAAGCTTTCCTTTTGTTCTCCTCCAGAGCCTTCTTTTTATGTTGCTTATTGCCATACATTGTTGTTAATGGCATCTCCTCTGGAGCCACCAAAAACTCAATAACGTTCAAAGCCAGTTTTTCAATGGTCTTTGCTGTGGCAATACATCTACTGATGTCCATAGAACAAATCTGAACTCCAAATCTTGGGTCGCCAAGGTACTGCATTGTAGCTGTAAAAATAAACGTATTAAGTTTGAAAAAAGATACACCCTAGACCACACATGAACAGATTTTTATATTTCTATCATATTTCACAGGAATATATCCTGTGGTTGCTAGGTAAATGATAAGTCTATCTTACACAGAATGTTTCTATGAAAATGGCAAAATGAAAAAGCTGGAAATCAACTGAGTTTTCTAAATTCTACTAAATACCGTATGGAAAAAAGAATCAACAAGGATATCTCAAGACAAGTTATAATAGATTGTACCAACGTATATAAATATACAAGAAGCCACAGTAAGCAAATGAATTGAGGATTGAGGACAATGAAATAACCTAAACTTTTGCTCTATACAGTGTAATTGTGAGAACCTATTTTCATCATATAGCTATATATACTTTTCAAAGAATTACCTTGATCTTCCACCTCCACTCCAGCATCAAGTAAAGTCTCTGTAAAAATAGTTTTAATAAATGAAATATTGACTGGATCTAATAGTGAAGATCCACTTGAGGCTTGTATTTGCAAATAAAAAAAATACAAGTCATTAAATTTTTTTAAGCGGATTATATGGTGACTGGCATGTTCCTATCAAATGTTCACAACAAAGTAACACAAAATGCATTTTGTTATCTACACTACAGGGTACAACTCCTGACTTCTGTGTGAACCCAAATTTCCCAAAACTGAAACAGATTATCTCATAAAAAATTATGTGCTTAGTGCTATATCTGAAACAAGATCACAGCTGATGCAAGCTCTAAAAAAATGACTGGAATTCATCTGATTTTACTTCTGGATGTTATATTTGTATTGATAATTTGTACACGTTAATACAATTTTCAAGTGAAATTAACAGATTTTTGATGGCTATTTACTGGTGTACTCCTCTTGTGTAACTTTTCTAAATGGGATGTCATCAAGATCAGTATATTTGGCCAGTATAGACAGTTTTGAATAATACTATAATTGAGTATAAATCAAGAAAGAAAAGGCTGGAATACACAAGGGACAGGATAAGATGTAAAAGCCTGATTTTGACAGGTTATACTGTACAATTTAATGTTCTAGTTTAAAATTAAGGTACATGTATGTCTATTCTAAATGGCACATTTACTGAAAATGTGGTAAATTTACCTCCATCATCATCTACTGGATCAGGCCCAGTGCTTGAGAAAGCAGTAGTCTCACTAGAACTGGTGTTAGTAATGCTACTGGCACTAGCCGAAGCTGAAGCGCTGACCTCAGAATATGGCTTGGTGATACTGGTACACGGGTTAGACCTGACGTCTTGATGCCTGCACCACTGGAGGATTGTGGTGTACTTGGAGTTGGATTGCAGATACCCTGAAGAAAAAGTAAATAAAATGTAATTTTCACTACTACCACAAATTATCACTTGATGACACGACACTTATAAATCATATGTACCAGTACTGGAAATGTATTTCTTCAGAAACATACCAGTACTATTTCATATTATCAATTAGCCTATTACATCACCCATACTGTCAAATGCAAGCTTTTAAAATGTATCAACAACAGTTGAACATAGAATTTGTCTCTAAATGCCTAAATTTTCAATTAAATCTACTTCATCTTACCATCTTAAATATTAAAAGTATTTATCAACATACCTTGTAGGCCTTTCGAAGGCATTGACGGCAGGACATAAAAGACTCTACCACCTCCTTTAAGTCATCTATCTGTAGTGAAATCAAATAGAAAGTTGTTTATTGCTAAGATAATTAAATGTCTTATATCAATTGAATATCAATTTCATAAAATGACTATTCTTAGCTAAACATCCGTAAAATATATACCAGTATGCAATGATTAAACTAGAACTTTATCAATACATTAGCCCACCATATGAAAACTGACTTGTGTGAGTTCAGTGGAATTCATAATGCTATTATCAAACAAACCTTCTGTTCCAGCTGATTGAAACGGTCTTCCTGGTTCATCTGACTTCCAAACAGTTGCTCTTTATTGCTGAGAAGCACCAATTCACTGGCTAAGTCAGTCTGCTTCTTTCGCTCCTTCTCTACCGCTTTTTTCATTTTTGTTGTTTTTGCCACCTTTTGCACCTTTAAGAACAAAAGTAAAGTGAACTGGGTGTGAATGAATACTAATAAGCTGTGTGCATTTGTTGTCATCTACTTCCAAATTTAGTAATTTATTGAATATTGGATTATCTTTTAAAAAACTAAACATGTAAAAATAATTGTTAAAACAACAGATGCAATAAAAAAAGAACCCATTGCAATCAACACTTAAAGGGACAATTCGGTCTAAGAGAACATTAAAATTTGTATGTATATCGGGTAAAATCCAGTTCTAATGGAAATTAGATCAGTCGGTTTTACTGTAATATGCCTGAAAAGCCCATGGTTGTGACATGTGTGTAGATGTTTAAACTCGCTCGCTGTCCGCCATTACACATTGTGGTCGAACTTCTTGTATGCCGAACCCTGTCCCTTGCTCGTATAGTACTGCAGCTTTTGTCTAGAACTGCTCAAATCGCTCTGAGAGTAGTGTGTTTACCTTATTAGGTGAATTGTCTTGCCTAAAAATCATTTTATCACCTTTTCAGTGGTTATGTAGTTTATTTTGTTTAACATGCGTGACTTTGGCTCAGGTATATAGGTACAGCGTCCATGTTGTACCTGCTTAATCGTATTGATCAACGATTTGATATTTCAACGATATTAATTAAAATACTAAACAATGACGTGGAATTTGTCAATATCTTATGTTATGTGTTTCATAAGAAATGTAGAACAATACATTTATGCCATATTTTGCTTCTTGCTTATGTAAAAGAATTATACTGAGTGAATCAACACTTAACTTTAAAAATTCATTGTTATACCATATATTGTGTTTCAAAATTGTGTAAAGATTCGAAGTTTCTGATTCATACCTCATCCTGATCATTCAATGGCAGCAAATCAGCACTTTGGATCAGTGTCTACAAGAAAAAAAGTAAAACCAAATGTTATATTTTATAACTACCAAATTTCACCCTGGGAAGTGGAGATTAAATTTCTATCAGAAGATTGAACTGAAAGTGTCAGCTATTCATGTTTATAAGTACTGAATGACTTATCGATATTTCAAGGTGATGTGGTATATGATATATAGTAAATATTCAACTAAATGAATAATACTTTGATTTAGATATGCTATATCAGCCTAAATAAATCTCACTTTATATAACTATTTAAAAAGATTCTATTGATCATATTAAATTAAATCATTTGATGGAAATAAAGGGAAAAATTCTCATATTTTTGCCATGCTAGACAGAAGCCAGCAGAGAAGATGCAGAGGAAAAACGGAAAAGATTGGCTCACATTTGCATTGATGACTCTTGGTCGCTTTGGAGTGAGTTTGATTCCAGATGCTTCTTCCATTGAATCAGTTTCTGAATAGAATTAAAATTTACTAGACACAATACCTAAATGGCACATTTGCTTATTTAATACAGTCATGACCAGTGAATATGGTTTGATAATATTAAAAACATATTTAGTTTTTTTTTTTAAACAGTTCAAAAAAGATCTCATATTGATAACTTAAAATGAGGTTACAACACCTAATGAAGATTAATTTCACTCTTGCCATCTGACATTCATTTAACATGCAGTATATATTCAGCCGGATAACGATGGCAAGCATAAGACGACTTCTGTGAATCCCATTGAAAAACTAAAAACCATTACAAAAATGTAGTGGGCATTGGTTTCTTTTTCTTTTTTTTTTAATTCTGTTATTCATGAATTTTTTCTTATACACATTTATATTCATACTTATTTTCTTTTATCAGATTCAACATTTTAGCAGTTTTAGCATACCTTCATTTACTCTCTTTGATGTAGCTGCTGTACATATACTTTGATTCCCATCTGTAAGTCACAATAGTAAAACAATTACAAAATGTCAGTATAGGTTACTGGGTTGTGACCAGTTACCATGATGTACCAGTTACCATGATTTCTGCGCACGCTCTATATCTCCCGCACAATTTTTTGGATTTTTTTTAACAGCTAAATCACAGTAGCCATGCAAGTGTTCATTCAACAAAAAATTGTTCATTTGCAACCGATATTGCTAACAAATCTACATTTTCCTTTTGAAATCAAAGTTTGCAACACTCAATCACAGCGGGGGATAGCTTGAATCATGACTTACATATTAATCCTTAAATTTCAAGAGATCCTCGTTTATTTTGTTTGTCAGTCGTTTTCAAAAATCGTCTGCATTAAAGTAGGTCAAAGTATCCAAAATCATGAATATATGTCAAGTTGCTGATCGGGCATTGATGGACAGGATCGTAAAACAGAAGGTAGTTTTACCTGGTGCATATACGTCTTGTGTTTACTTTTTTTTCCAATTAAATAAATTAATATGTATTATTGAATTTCTGTAAGTTTTAGGTCTCTACACTTTGTTTGTCTATTTTACTCCTGACCAGAGCTGAATCCTGTTTTTAGTGATTCCCTGGTCACCTGTTGAATGCACCTTTAGATAGTCCTTTTTTCAGCGATGCTTTTAAATCAGTCACTGAAATCAGTCACTGGAAACACAAACTAAGTTTTGGTGCAAAAAGCAGGTTTTTAAATGCGCATTTCCTTTATATTTTGAAATCACAGTAACTGGTCCTGCAGGTATCATCAACTGTACCAATTACTCAATTAGCGGTGAAAAAAATGGTGTCTGGTCAAAAAAAACATATTAAACATGTATCAAAATTAAACAACGATTTTTGTTTCCTGAAGTAACTTGGACTAAAGATAATTCATGTCGATTTTCAACACTTTTGTTGCTTTAGTTTTGACAAAATCCTTAAAAAAAATGAAAAAAACAAGGCATAGACATATTCATACATGATTTTTAGAGTACATGGTAGTGTTTTCTATCAGAAGGTTGGTAGAAATTCTTTATTGATATAAAATGATGTGTTGGTGAGAACAGCCCTTGCAGAACAATATAATATAACTATTAAAAGTTAAAACACAAAAAATTAACAGACTTTGCAAACAAAAGTTATAGTTCTGAACATTTGATTGTGATATGTATGTGGTTTCTATCATAAATAAAATTCATATTACATCTGATGAAATTCATGTTACATACCAGGAAGTGGATCAGCAACAAATGATGATCTTTCATCTTCTGGGAGGTATTTGTATTTCAACTGGTTTCTCTGTACGTGGTCATCCCGCAGGGACACAAGTTTAGTTTTGTCTTCTGTTGTGTTAATAAAGAATGGCATTATCAAATTTATCAAAGCTTAAGCAACTTACAGTTGTATCTAAGATATATCAACTAATATAAATTGATACTCGTAAATTCGCTTAGTTTGGTCATCAACAAATTGATACCTGTGAATCAAAGACGTTATAATTCCGAGCTATAAACAATTTCTCATGATCATGAGTCGATCAAACTACAACAAATTATTTCAAAACAATGTTGAAGACCACATGGAGTATGATCATACAAACTGTTGGATTCCAAATTGTTACATAGGATTTTTTTTTATTAAAACGTACCGAATGTCGACGAGAAGGAAAATAAGATGAATATCAAATCAAGGACGTAGATGACTTATCGTTTATAAATCCTTGATTAAATAATGCAAAAGAAAGTTGACAAAAGTATTAACGCATTCCTTACCGTCCAGATCACAAATGATGGCTTTATATATTTTCCCATGAAACTTTGCCTTGATGTAGTCACCACATCTATAATCGCACCCATCTTTTCTCGGTGCAAGAATGTTGCACGTATCAATTACATTGAAGAACAAGTCTTCCCATTGGATTAGTGCAAAAATCTTCTCAATTCCCTCCATTACGACGATGCTGTGATATCGAGGTAAAGAATAATTAAAGATGGTCGACTTTATGTGTGTAATCGTACACTGTCTCGTTCGAAATAGCGCCAGAACGAAAGGACCAATCAGATAACGCGTACGTAGTTGCAGCGGCTGTTGACCGATGCTGACCAATCACGCATAGCGTAACTTTCACAATCGGGTGCAGAGATGAAAGTAACGGCGAGAATGATTTAGGGCCTAGTTAATAATTTAAGTAAAAAATAAAAATACTTTAGATTATATTTTGTAATCTAATGCCATTTTCGTAACTTAAATATTTCCACTTGTGAAACTTCAGCTTTATTTCTCGAGATCGAGGCGGCAGTACATTAACGACTTCCGGTTCGGCCATGCTTCGTGTGCTTCGTACACAAACATGTTATCCGAGGTGCAACAAGTGAGATTATCATTTGTACTCTAGGAAAAACACATTAAAATGACGAGTTTTCGGGAGGACACGTCTACTTCAGATGATTCTTATAGTGATCATGAGTGCAACAGCGAAGCTACATCGTCATCGAAATTTGAATTGGAAACGCCTAAGAAAAAAAGGTACAAACGATCGCTCCATCACGGATTTGACAAACCACGTGCATGGTACCATAAACAAAGCCTCCATGAAAAACTTTTGACGAAGTCTGCTGATGCTGGTACGAGTGTTATGCATCAAGAATTGCCTGAAAATTATCAAGAGTCATCGGGATCTCCAATGTCCGGCGCAACAAGCAGCGATTCTTCAGACACAAACACAACCTATTCTGATTTTGACTCAACATCAGACTCGGAGGCTAATTCTGAAAAAAACCCAACATATTCAGAAGAAGAGAGAGACGATGAAGAAGAATCAGACTTTTTGGATTTACCGTTATTTGAAGGGAGCAAACATAGCCTGAAACGGATTTAGCGATCTTTTATTCGTTATTTGAAGGGAGCAAACATAGCCTGAAACGGATTTAGCGATCTTTTATTGTTGATAAAAGACTTGCTCCCAACTTCAGCTAAGTTCACTATATCGGTGTATAGAATGAAGGAAATATTGAAAAGAGGAGCAGGATTTCAAGAACCAAAAATCCACCATTATTGTGGCGACTGTCAGTCCTACCTCCAACCTGGAACGTCATGTACCAGCGAGATATGCATTACAAGTTCAGCAAAGGTCAAAGAGTTTTATGATTTGAACTTGTTGGATCAAATGAAAAATCTTTTTGAAGGTTTGTAGATTTCATATTCATTCTCAAGAAATTCTGAAGCACTATTCTTCATACTATTATTTCTGATCTAAATCTGGTGAAATAGATGAAAATAATAGTAATAATTGCACACAGCAAAATATATCAAAGATCATGATGTGTACTGTATCTTAATTTTATTTCAAATGCATCAATAGCAGCTAGTATATCCTATACAAACTAATTCAATCAACCCTTGGTATCAGATTCAGATTAGCTGACATTTATCTTGACTTTAAGTCATATATGATATATTCAGACTGAAAGATTGATGCAAGGTAAAGTTGTACTGCAAGGATTTATAAGCAAGAAGGATTTGTCACTCAGGGTTTTGGACGAATAAGTCGCGAACACTTTAGTGTGTGTGCACTGACTGTAACGTTGGGGGACAACCTTAATTCTCACTTAAAAATCCTTAATGCATTGATTAAAATTTTACCTGTCCTATAAAAGAATGCTTTGTGAAGAATTGAAAATATATGTACTTAATGATGGCCTTTTCAACAGATGAAAAATTCGTCAGAAATATTGTGCAGGGCAGAACTCGTCAAAGACCAGGACATATTGCTGATATTACTGATGGAGAAGTTTATAAAGAAATCACGAATGCAGAGAGTCCAAAGGCAGATATTTCTGTGACTTTTACCATGAACACAGGTATTGAAAACAAATTAAGAAAAAAAATTCACAATAATATTAATTTATTTCGTTTAATGAAGTAGCTATTCAGATTGATTTAAAAATATCCCAGATGTTTACATGTGTCAGAAGGATATCAGATTATATTCACGAACTAGAGTAAAGTTAATTAACCCACCGATAGACGTAGATAATCTGGCAATTTATATGTCTCATATGTTCATGAAATATTTGTCGTTCCATTTAAGTTTCAACATTTTAGAAATGATACAATTTATTTTCATACGGTGTTGCTCTATTTTCCTCATCAAAAAAGGATCATTGTGGCCTGTATATCTTGCAATCAATGAACTTCCAATTAAGTTGAGGTAATTGTTATGTATTGAAGATTGGTGTGATTTTGTGTTCGTCCATTTTTCCATAATATTGAGGTAGGGTGTCTGTATTATATTAAAGTTATATAGTATAGAGAGCCAGTAAGATTGATAGGGGACAATTGCAAGAAAATAGTCGAACGTCCTATACTTCTTACTAACCCTCTATGAATTTATGTAATGATGAAAATGATATACCACAATGCATGTTCTAAAGAAATTTGAACACTTGCTATGATTATTCTGAAAGTAGTGTTCTGACTTTGATCTGTCACTAATTACAGTCAGGCTTTTTGATATTGTAGTTTTACTTGGATTTTTTTTCACAGATTTTCGAAGAAATACTTGCTCACATGTCTGCTGCACTTTGGAGATGAAAAACCAAACATGTTGACATATCTTGCACCTCTGATGAGCGACTTGAACTTACTTCATAACCAAGGTGAGTTGAAAAACATGGTTTGTATTAAATACTGTTTACTGGCATCTTATTTTGAAGTTTGTTATCTTTTTGTTGGGTAGAGATATTAACACCCACTTAAAAAGGAAAATGGAAGGCTTTCCTTAACTTTTTTAACATATCAACCTCAATCAGAATTGAATTGACTCGATGTATGATAGAGATAATATGTTTTTAAGCTAAAATTTTAACCCAAAGAGCTACATGATGTAAATGTCAACATGTGTTGGCATGCATTTACATTGTTGTAATTCAACAAAATTTCTAACCTGATATATTCCGTCTTTGCATATTACAGAGTTAGCTCCCTTGCGGGTAGGTATCGATTGTTACGTCATTATTTAGTGAGTGCAATTCACTTCATTTTAGCTCCCTTGCGGGTAGGTATCGATTGTTACGTCATTATTTAGTGAGTGCAATTCACTTCATTTTCATCGAAAAGCACGATGTTACACTCGCACAAAAATGACCTCACTATCAATACTGACCTGCAATGGCAGATAACTATGTAATATGCATATTACAGAATACCATGTTCCAAGTCAGTGCAACATCTTTTGAAGAGGGGAAGATGAAATGTTATCATATATGAAGTATGCATATGTTTTTGAGCTTATTATGATGCATTTGTTTTCAATGAAGTCTGTCATTGGTTTCAGGTCTAGAAATAACAACAACAACTGGGAAAAAAATGCTAAAGGCTCATCTGATTGCAGTTGCGACTGATCTGCCGGCCCGGGCTATTGTGTTAAACATGAAACAGTTTAATGGAGAGTTCAGTTGCAGTATGTGACTTGACGAAGGAGACTGTCCACCAGGGAGGCCATTAGCAAGGTTTTTTTTCCATTTAGGGATGATTCAATGGAAAGAACACACCATTCGATGTTGCAAAATGCACTAGAAGCATGCAGAAAAGGTGAAGCGGTATGTTTGAATTGCTTCGATCAGTAAATTGATATCAATATTTGCATTTACCAGACAATTTTTCCATGTGTTAGCTGAGGATATGTTGAGAGATGCCATTTCTCAATTTGCCTCTTGTTTTTTATGTCAGATTGTTTTGTTTCATATCTACAGGTACATGGAATGAAAGGAGCATCAGCAATGATGTCACTGCAATACATTGATATTCCAAAATGCTTTGTCATAGACTGGATGCATAATGTGCTACTAGGTGTTGTTAAAGCACTGCTAAATTTCTGGCTAGGCAGTACACATAAGGATAAGGACTTTTTCATAGGAAATAAAGTAAAGATATTCGTGTGATGATGTTGTAATTTGTAAAGATTAAAGATAATGTCATTTTCCACCTATCATATGCAGTTGATAAATGTAACAGTTTTAGGCAGTCACTTTTTTCCGTTTCAACTTTGAAATTACCAACTAAATTTACCAGGATTTATATCATTGAATGGGAGCCTACTGCATTACGTACACCCTTTAATCAGTAGACCGCTAGATGGCGCTGCTCCGAAACATTATGTATAATAATGTAATACAAACATTATTCTGGTCTATAAGTATAAGTATAAGCACTGAAGAAGGTAAGTATCCAGACTAGTGGCGCCACAGGCAACGTTGCAGCAAAATTGCAAAGGGACGTAATGCGGTAGGCTACCAGTGCCATTATTAGACCAATTTTAATAATCAGTTATTGATTTATTTATTAATCATTTTACCACTTTATTAATCATCCTAACGGTTTCTGTTTTTCAGATTTCCTTATTGAATCAAAGACTGAAGCAAATTCAGATACCAGATTTCATATCCAGAAGGCAACGAGGGTTAGAGGAGCATGCACATTGGAAAGGTAATATTTTCATATTACATATGGGTATTTTTTTAATAGATTTTAATAGAAAATGTTATTAGCACATCCATATTTTAGCACAATTTTCTATGATATGTAACTTGCTACATTTGGTTTTCATTTTTTTATAAAACTGCTGTTTATCAGATGAGTCACAAAAAATTCATAAAAATTTCATAATTGTTTTACTATTTTCAGCATCAGAATGTCGCGAATGGTTGATACACTTTTCAATGCCAGTACTAAGTGGTGTTCTGAAACCATATCCTCTGGTGCACTACTCTCTTCTAGTGACAGCAATGTCTTTGCTTACAAAAGATGTAATCAGTCAGGATGAAGTGGACTTGTCAGAACAGCTTCTCTTTGAGTTCTGCCGACAATTCCCAAATGTGTATGGTGAGTAACTAAAATGAAACATGAAGTTATTAGTTGCAAACATCTTTCATATCAATATATTATCATAATGATATATATGTTCTCCCTTTCAGGAGTTACCAGTCAGACTATGAACATTCACTTACTGAAACATTTGGCAAACTTCACAAGGCTTCATGGACCATTGTTTTGTTTCTCCTGTTTTGGATTTGAGTCCATGAATTCCTACCTCATGAAAATGGTTCATGAATCAAGATACATCAACAATCAGGTATTTAATATCAGTATTAAATTGATTAAGTGATTCTACTTAGTATTACACAATTCTGAGTCCTCTTTAAACATGTATCATTTTTACATGGATATATCAAATACAACATTAAATATATAGCTATTACCTGCTTGACGGATAGCGCAGACAGAGACAGCATTTATTCCGTGATATCTCAAAATTTCAGAACATCTTTTAATTTCTCTCATAGCTAACTCCTCTGTAACACATCCTTACATGGTCTACAGTCCTTTATATATGACTACAAAAACAAAAAACAAAAACAAAAACAGGCATGCTATATAAACATGAACAACCTGAAACATTATTATTGTAAAGGCAAACAAGATGTATACCAGACTGGCAATGCTGGTGTTTTTATGTTCAGATTTTTCACACATAAAACATGTGCATAAACTGGTAGGCGTGATAAATGAACAATTTAATTACACTAACACATTCTTTATTCAACATATAAACTATGTTCCCACTGATTGGCAACTAGGATTCCATGCATGAGAAGAGCTACTTACAAACAATACTTATGCATTTCATTGTACTATATGGTACACCAAACATAATATAATCATTATTATAAGGAGTTTTATCTTATTCTGGTACTCTGTTGTAGGTCAGTTTTGCAATTGCAATGTCCAAACAGCTGTCAAACATGCTGGACCATTTTGATGATGGAGATTCTGATACCAAACATCTTGTGAATCAACTGGGATCAAAGGTTCTATTGTAAGTAGAATGATCACTTCCAGCACTACTGGTTGTTTATTGTTTCAAGTCATACTTTCTTTATGTACATATATATAAATAATAAAACTTAACAAACTTTCTCTAGAATTTTCACCATTTCTTGATGGCTTTTCAGGAATAGGAATATGGAGAAATCAAAAAATAGCAAAAGTACTAGAGGAAGTCTGCGGAGTTTTATTTTTATATTTTCAACTCTATATAGACACATACTTTTTTTCTTGATATAGATATTTTTTTAAATATTCCACCAGTAAAGACCATTGTCTGTAAAGGTGTCATAATTAAGACAAGTTCATCTGTATATGCAATGGAGATTTTTTTTTGTTACAGAGAAAATAAGGAGCAAATCTACCACACTTTTGCAATGGGTAAAGAGAAGTCTTTGCAAAGAACAGATCCTGTTTTTAGACTTTTGACATCCGAAATGCAAGTCGAGTCACCTACAGCATTCCTTAGGCTACAGAAGGAGGTAAATATCTATCACTCTGAGGGTTACCATCAAGCCAAAACAAGAAATAACTACACAGTGGCCTTTATGGATGGAGATGAAGAGGAGTTTGGAAGCATTTTAAGCTTTGTCAGAAGTGGTCACGACATGTATGCGGTCATTCAGCAGTTTGAAACTAGGCATTTTTCGTTTGATGAGGAAACTGAAATGGAAGTGCAAGCTTCTAACTTGAGGCAGTATCTTCAGATGACACTCTGTAGCCATATATACCACATAACGGGACAGAAAGACAGAAAACTTGTACGAGTTGAACATGTGAAAAAAATGTGTGCTCATAAATGTAACCAGAGCATTAAGGTTTATTAGTAAACCACCAAATGTTGTTGAGCATGGTTAAAACTGTCCAAAGAGGACATGGTTGTCTTGCTTTGTTGTGCATGTGTTAGTTTTTCCTGTGATTGCAACACACTATACAGATTACCTGCAAGCAATTTCGTCTTATAAGATCACAGAGCTGTCCATATTTTTGCCACAGTTGCATAGTAAAATTATTTGAACATTTTGTATTATACATTTACTTGTAAATTATGTCATAACACATATTAATGTATTATAATAGCATAATGATTATGTAGTATTATATTACGTTTTACAATTAATTTAATTCAATAGAAAAGTTGCACTGTCACAGATCAATTGGAAATTGTAAATCCCATTTGACTGCTAAAATACAAATGAATTACCATAAATGGAAGTCACATGAAATTCAACTTGAGCCATATACATACATGCATGCTCAGTGGAATTTCACTGGTACCACAGAATGCCAGTGGAATTCCACTGTACCAAGAAATGTCCAGTGGAATTCCAGTGGAGTTCCAGTGTACCCAGAATTGTCCAGTGGAATTCCAGTGGAATTCCAGTGTACCCATAAATGTCCACTGGAATTCCACTGGAATTCCAATGTACCAAAAATTGTCCAGTGGAATTCCGGTGGAATTCCACTGGAATTGTATAATCCACTGGAATTCCACTGGAATTCCACTGGAATTTAATATTCCAGTGGATTCCACTGGAATTCCTCTGGATTCCACTGGAATTCCACTGATATTTTCACTAGGGTATGATAACCGAACCAAAGAACAGCCGAGTGTGTTGACAGACATACCTCTAATTGACGTACATTTCTTTCTTCTTTTCTAAAAACATAACTTTTTTGAGTGGGTATGGAGAGAAGAAATATGTGAAATAAGTCTATGGCTAACTTAAAGAACTATCCTGCAAGTAAATAAAGAATACTTAACAATTGCAATGTTTGGAAATGGCAAAAGACCTCTCCTGATTTGGAGGTACTAAAATCTGAAGGTGGCGACAGAAAGAAACTTTTTTTTTATCAGATTAGCACCATTCAATAAAAGATAAATGAGTTCTACCATGGCAGACATAAGATGCTGGGAATATGTTTGACACTGAGATCAGGGAGAGATTTAAAAGCCATGATGAATTACCGATTCTGTCAAAGACTTTGAAGTAATCCCAGCTTTTTCCTGTCAAGACTTAGATAAAAAGATTTCAGAAAACGACAAAATTCAGTGACAGCGAGTTCTTGTCACTTAGATTATCGTTGATGAAGGAAACTTATGTCAAGACGATTATCTTACACTTCATTCACAAGTATGACAGACTTCTTGTGGAGTAAAAACCCTAGAATAACGAGTCTCGTCTGTCATGAATCAGTACTGATAATTGAGATTATTTTTGACAGTTATTCTGGTGTTTTAGACACGAGTCCATTAGTCTCTATGTTCCTCATATTACATGTGCCGTCGTCTGATTCTGTTTTTATACTTGACGGATCTGCACACCATCAAGGCCATATACAAACAAATTTCCTGCGTATATAACAGCTTCATTTCCCAAATTTTATGTTTTTGGAGCAAAATCAATTATCAAAAATCTTTTTTGTGTCTTATACTCAAGAAATATTCCATTTGTTGTGTGTTTTTTCCAGTTCTTAACTAAATTTGCAATAAATTCTTTCCGTTCATTTCACCTGAAATGGTACTTTAATATAATAATTATATAATTCTGATTAACAAATGTCAAAATATGCTATGTAATTTTTTATATACTTGGGTTCCACACATTATTTGTAATGCTGAATTCAAGAAATCAAATTCGTTCACAATGCTGCAATAAGCCTGAAGTCATAAAATTCTTTTGTAATGTTGAAATGCACCTGTAAAATGAAAATGTAACAAACTTTGACTGAGTAAAAAGTTAAGGGGCATTAGTAAGAATGCTTATCGCATTGTGTCAGTTTACATCAGCCTTATCGTCTATAGTCTGAGCTGTGTGTCACCAGTGGAATCTTTGTGTGCTTTTCTTCACCACCAGGGGTCACTGCCATCTGTAACTTGTCAAAACAATATAAGTAAATGATGAAGATAGCGATCAGTCATGCTCCAGCAGAATTTTTCTTAAGGAACTCGTCTGTTAGTTGATCCAATAGTGCTGTAACAATGTAAGCCAATTGTGAAAGATCAAGAGCTCTCTTGATTTGGAGGAGTAAAATTCTGCATAGAACTGTGATTTTTATTCAAATGTGAAAAATCTTTTTTGGATGCTTTTATTTATTTTTTTTTTTCAATAGAAAAATTCATGTAAAAATATTTCATTTTCATTACATATAGGTTTACAGTGTTTATACCATTTAAGACTTTTGTATATATATATATTTTTTTAATAAAACCTTGACACTGCACACCAATTAAATCCAAATGTTTTTAAGATTATTTGACCTTCACCCTACCCCTCCATCTCTGCCAACCTTTCCTCTTAAGACCTCCAAGTCCACCATTGGGTATCTTCAATATCCACTCCATCAATCATGTCTATTGAGACTGACAATGCTCATATTACTCATACCCTTAGTAAAACATTTCACCACTGTGGAAGCAAATGAGGCATATCTGGATCTTTACCCATCTAAATGTATAGGAAGAGTAAAAGAGTAATTGTTCAGCATAAAGACATACAAACAACCCTTAAACATCATCAAGGGTGTTTGTTTTAGGTCCGATTAAACCAGAGTACCTAAAGAAAATCACAAGCCACCAACTACAAAACGCAGGGATGGGTGGCTAATGTGTTGCAAGTTTTAATCCCATGAGGGACAGTTGCTAGGTACTGACTATAGGTTAGTGGTTTTTCTACGGATAATCTGGTTTTCATTCATCTTCTTAACCTGGCACATCCTTAAATGACCCTGGCTGTTAAACCAATCAAATAAAACCTAGGGATCCCCAAGTTTGAGCCTGGTTAGTATATGGTGGAATGTTTGGACTGGTGTGTCAGAATTGCATGGTCAAGGGAACCCAGAGTACAATGAGGAAAACTGCTGACCTAGCTAGTAATTGACAACTGTACCAGTTAAGTTTGAACCTATGCTACATAGATGAATTTCATTATCACTCAGCCATGGCCACCAAATACAAGTACAGGTGAGTGTATAAATCAAATTGGCACTAAATTTTCAGAAAGTATGTGTTACAAGGAATATTCCACAACACAGAGTGAAAACCAATTGTCTTATGTTTATGTACATTTTTCTTCAAGACTCATTAGACATAAACAAGCAAGGTGGAGAATGTGTATTGCATCATGTAAATGCTGTCTTCAAACTTTTAACAGACCGTGATAATGCACCGATTTTACACTCTTGGGTCTCGATGTTTGACACATCAGCTAGTCAAAATATCGCGAGCTTCGGTAAATCTTAAAAACATGTGTTGTTCCAATTATTGATCGAGATATATATGAAGCTAACAAGTTAATAGTTTACATAATGGTAACAAAAAATTTACAACCAGTCATTTCCATAAATTGCTGTTTTACCCGACATGAGAAAAGTTTGACTTCCTGAACAACTTCCACAAATAAGAGATCAGCAAGTAGACATTTTTGTCCTGAAATTGAACCATACAAAGCTGTCTTATAGAAGCAAATAATCAGCTGTAATCAATATTTTGAATTATCTCCTAAAAGATAATATATTGCAATAGTGATAAAGTTGAGCTTATGACTTTTATACAATTAGATGATTGTTTAAGTTGAAGTGGCTTGTTGGTCTCACACAAACTTTTCATGATACAGTCACACCAGGTATAAAGGACACCTCTAGAATATGGACACATGTCTATAAAGGACACCTCTAGAATATGAACATCTGCCTTTAAAGGACACCTCTAGAATTTGGATACCTGCCTATAAAGGACACCCCTAGAATAGACACCTGCCTACAAAGGACAGACTCATCAACCCTATTTGATATACTATATAATTGACCTCTGTATAAAGGATACCTGTCTTTAAGGGACATTTTGCTATTAGGCTATCAATGTCCCTTTGGTATCCTTTATAGACAGGTTTGCCTTATATTCTTTTACCTATAACAGAAATTTTTTGACTATTGAAGTTTTAACATGCCTTGGTTCCGGCAGGTATATCATAAACAATATTAATTTCAACTACAAATTAAAGCTTAATGTGTTGATACAGCTGTAAATGCCACGCTCCAAATTAATTTATTATCATTCCTAAGGGTAACCTAACAAAAAACTTGTTGAATTTAAAAAATCTGTTTTTTTGTATCAGGAAGAGCTGGACTTTGCCTGTTGATATGCAATCAGTTCTTTACCATTCCCAGGCCCCCAATTCACCTTAACCTCAGCCATGTCAGATTCCGGAGATCATCAGAAATGTCAGATTTCGGAGATCCCCGATGGCTTGGGACATACAACTACTGCTGCCATAAGTTACCATTCCAGATGGCCATGCAGAATTCTTTTCACTTCCTCTCTACAAATTTTTTTCCAGAACGGATAAGAAAGGCAAAGATAGGCTATGTCATATCTAGTGGGTATAGCTATAAAGCTAAAAATAACCAGCCCGGACATTAGTTTCATGTCAGAATGCAGAGGGTTGTTTTCGTACATTCCCAGGCGCGCTGGCGTAAATTATCAGGATGCAGTGCTAAGTTTATTGTGATTTATGGTCACTCGTAATTTATGAAATGATGCATAGACTACACAAATATCGTTTTTTGAAATAAAAGCCCTCCATGGTGGCACAAACTTTTACGACTGCTGAGTGTTAAGGAAGTTTGAGGTACTCAGAGGTTCACAGACTGGGGTGTTGTACGTAAGCATAATTATATGTGATTGCACTGGTGTGCTCTACGTAAGCACAATTATATGTGATTGCACTGGTGTGCTCTATGTAAGCACAATTATATGTGATTGCACTGGTGTGCTCTACGTAAGTACAATTATATGTGATTGCACAGGTGCTTTACGTGCAATTATATGTCATTGCACTGGTGTGTACGTGAGTACAATATGTGATTAAGTAGTACAATTATATGTCATTGCACTGGTGTGCTCTACGTAAGTACAATTATATGTGATTGCACTGGTGTGCTCTATGTAAGTACAATTATATGTAATTGCACTGGTGTGCTCTATACGTAAGCATAATTATATGTGATTGCACTGGTGTGCTCTACGTAAGTACAACTTAAGTGATTGCACTGGTGTGCTCTACGTAAGCACAATTATATGTGATTGCACTGGTGTGCTCTACAAAAGCATAATTATATGTGATTGCACTGTGTGCTCTACAAAGCATAATTATGTGATTGCACTGGTGTGCTCTACAAAAGCATAATTATATGTGATTGCACTGGTGTGCTCTACGTAAGCATAATTATATGTGATTGCACTGGTGTGCTCTACGTAAGCATAATTATATGTGATTGCACTGGTGTGTTCTACGTAAGCATAATTTATATGTGATTGCACTGGTGTGCTCTACAAAAGCATAATTATATGTAATTGCACTGGTGTGCTCTACAAAAGCATAATTTATATGTGATTGCACTGGTGTGCTCTACAATTAATGTGATTGCAGTTTCTACAAAAGCATAATTATATGTGATTGCACTGGTGTGCTCTACGTAAGCATAATTATATGTGATTGCACTGGTGTGCTCTACGTAAGCATAATTATATGTGATTGCACTGGTGTGCTCTACGTAAGCATAATTATATGTGATTGCACTGGTGTGCTCTACGTAAGCATAATTATATGTGATTGCACTGGTGTGCTCTACGTAAGCATAATTATATGTGATTGCACTGGTGTGCTCTACGTAAGCATAATTATATGTGATTGCACTGGTGTGCTCTACGTAAGCATAATTATATGTGATTGCACTGGTGTGTCTACGTAAGCATAATTATATGTGATTGCACTGGGTGTTCTACGTAAGCATAATTATATGTGATTGCACTGGTGTGTTCTACGTAAGCATAATTATATGTGATTGCACAGGTGTGCTCTACGTAATTACATAATTATATGTGATTGCACTGGTGTGTGCTCTACAATTTATGGATTGCACGTGTCTCTAGTAAGCATAATTATATGTGATTGCACTGGTGTGCTCTACAAAAGCATAATTATATGTGATTGCACTGGTGTGTTCTACGTAAGCATAATTATATGTGATTGCACTGGTGTGCTCTACGTAAGCATAATTATATGTGATTGCACTGGTGTGCTCTACGTAAGCATAATTATATGGTGATTAAGCAGAATTATATGTGATTGCACTGGTGTGCTCTACGTAAGCATAATTATATGTGATTGCACTGGTGTGCTCTACGTAAGTACAATTATATGTGATTGCACTGGTGTGCTCTACGTAAGCATAATTATATGTGATTGCACTGGTGTGCTCTACGTAAGCATAATTATATGTGATTGCACTGGTGTGCTCTACAAAAGCATAATTATATGTGATTGCACTGGTGTGCTCTACAAAAGCATAATTATATGTGATTGCACTGGTGTGCTCTACAAAAGCATAATTATATGTGATTGCACTGGTGTGTCTACGTAGCATCTACTAAGATTTATATGTGAACGGTGTGCATAATTATATGTGATTGCACTGGTGTGCTCTACGTACATTATAATGCATAGTGTGCTTAGTTATTATATGTGATTGCACTGGTGTGTCTACGTAAGCATAATTATGTGATTGCACTGGTGTGTAAGCATAAGCATATTGCATTGTTTATAGTGGATTGCACTGGTGTGCTCTACGTAAGCATAATTATATGTGATTGCACTGGTGGTCTACGTAAGCATAATTAAATGTGATTTGCATGTGATGCACTGTGTCTCTACGTAGCATAATTTATGTATGCGTGTGCTCTACAAAAGCATAATTAATGTGATTGCACTGGTGTGCTCACTAAAGCATAATTATATGTGATTGCACTGGTGTGCTCTACAAAAGCATAATTATATGTGATTGCACTGGTGTGCTCTACGTAAGCATAATTATATGTGATTGCACTGGTGTGCTCTACGAAAGCATAATTATATGTGATTGCATGCTAAAAGCTAAAGATGGTACTTTGTAATTTTCAACTCTTAAATATCAATACACTGCTCATGATATGATTTAAGCTGTATATTTCCTGTAAAATTGATGTCATTTAGCTTATGTTTCATTTGCTATAAGATCAATAGACTTTGGGCAAATATCATGTTCTTAAGATATTTTTTTTTTTTTTTTTTAAACACAAAATCAAGACAAAGCCTACCCAAGTATAAAACATATCTGACTGATCATTAAGACTTATTCTCTTCAGAGTTATAGGACCATACATTGGACAAAATAATGTTTAATGCTGAAATAACAAACCATTTTAATGGCAATTAAATTGTATCAACTCAAATGTAACATTTTTTATGCATTGGATTGCTTTGGTATAAAAATTAAGGAGTACGATTTCAATCACTTAACCAAATTCTGGCATTTCCAATCAAATAGAAGTTAAATCACCAAACACAATTTAAATAAATAAATTGACAAGAGATGATATATAATTACAATAAATGAGCTTGTACAGAGATTCTACATGTGCCAAATAACAATAGAAATGTTTACTATTTTCCTCAAAACATGTACTTTTGTATTGTAAATAAAAAAAAAATAAAAAAATATAAAGCATGAACCTAAGCCAACAACTGTCTCCATGGTAGGAAGAAAATGTATCAACATCAATTTGTCTTGATCCAATGTGTACTTTTGTGAGATTGAAGTATTCTGCTTATCTGGCGGTTAATTACACTACTCTGAGAGGATAAAGATAATCCTATTAATTCTTATGTAATCAAATGGAAGCAAGATACGGTAAGTCAAGAGTATTGAGAAATGAAAAAAAAAGAAAAAAAAATCAGCCAAAAGTCAACAGTATTGAGGAATGAAAAAAAAAATTCAGCCGAAAGTCAATAGCATGAAACTGTCGAATGTACAGTGTAAAACATCAACTGTCAAAATCATGTTTTTTTCATGGCATCGCCAAAACAGGAAGTCAATTTTATCATTTGTCATGATATTTAAAGATCAGAGTCAATAAAAGTCAGCAGAAGAGGAAGTAAATTAATTCCATTGTTTGTCATGACATCGTCCAAACAGGAAGTCAATTCAATTGTTTGTCATGACATCGTCAAAACAGGAAGTCAATTCAATTGTTTGGCATATGACATCGTTAAAACAGGAAGTCAATTCAAGTGTTTGGCATATGACATCGTTAAAACAGGAAGTCAATTCAAGTGTTTGGCATGACATTGTCAAAACAGGAAGTCAATTTAATGTCATGACATTGACAAAAAAAAAGTAAAATTTTACATTATGTTTATAAATTCCAGGAAAAAATAAAAGAAACAATCAGAACAGCTAGAATGATTTACCTATCTTAATTCAAAGAAGAAATAAAACTAATCTAATACAAAAAAACAATATTCAATCATTAATGCAGAGTAATGCACTCTCTAAAAGCACATTGCTAAGAAATCCCTATAGATTCATAGACAATGAGGGAACCATACTAAAGACCTGTTGAAAAGTACAACTACGTAGGTAATTAGCGTTCCAGCCCCTGTACAATCAGCTGTTTTTTACCGAGCCCCTTCCTGGTGCTGCCACCAGCTGGCCCGACTCCCTCATGGCCATGTGTGCCACTGTTTTTGGTGAGAAGCCAGGGGTCACTTCAGGGGTCAGTGCTGCCACTGCCTGACATAGTGTGTTTCTCCCGCAATTCAAAAACAGGTGAAATGTTTAAAGAAAAACAAGCAGGTCTGTGTGCGTGTTATTGAACTTTCTCTCAATATAGGCCTCAGTGGTAAGTATAATACACTTCATTAAGTCCCTACACCTGTCAAAGGCAAAGGTAATTAACTCAAAGATTTATTGTCTCGGGATTTCTTATACTTTCTTCTGCATCTTTATTTGTCCATATTGTCTATCTGGTTAATCATGGAAAACTTTTCATGTGAAACAAATTAATTGCAATTAGTATTTTCAAACTATAGTACAAGATCATCTCAAAAAGCATGATGGCTGTTTATCAATCAATAAGTAATGAATATGTATATATATACTGGCAATAATGGTTTCCAAATACCAGTAGAATAATTACAAGAATTGAACCAACACTTGAACGGCAGACCAATATAAACCAATGGTAGAACACTGTAAAATTGATACAATTTTAATTCTATTTTATTTAAGTAATGTTTATGTTGTAAAAACAGCACTAAATTTAGGAATTTATAAATTTTACAATTTTTTTTTTTTGGAAAAGTAAATTTAGATGCATCACAAATAGCTGTCATATAGTTTTTAATTCTAGAATTGTGGGTTTTTTTAAATATTGAAAACAATAAAAAAGCAAACATTTGAAGACAAAAAAAATGCTATTGATGGCCGAAACAGAAAATAATAAACAGTCAACCCAAAATTCCTGTGAGACCAATTGTTCAACCATAAAAAAATTAAGACGTTTTAATTACAATAAATTTTCACTTAATAGCATACCTTGGATGCATTAAAAGCCAGAAATCTCCGAGATAAATATACTCTCCTTCCATTCTTAGTGTCACTATACCACTTAACTGCTTAATTAGTATCATTCTGAATCCATTCCAAAGAAATACGAACGTTTAACTTTCCATCTCAACCAACATCTTTTCAGTTGACTCTGTTTTAAAGATTAGATTTGTTAAATTATTCATAGTATCTAATCTTAGATTGCTTGCCCTGTGTAATGAATACTTGTTGGAGAAGAATAACAGAAGTTGTTACATCAAATCAATATTACCAGAATCCCAAAAATTAAATTTTGTTCACTCACCATGAATGACTGATTATCTAAACATCCTTTAACAGTTCCAATACTCCTGGATCCTGTTATAATCAAGGGCAACAACTCTTGATAAGGAGATAGTTCATCATAATCAATTAAGGGCAACAACTCTTGGCAAGGAGATATTTCAGCACAATCATCTATAGCTAAGGGCAACAATTCTTGGTAAGGAGATAGTTCAGCATAATCCACTAAGGGCAACAATTCTTGGTAAGTAGATAGTTCAGCATAATCCACTAAGGGCAACAACTCTTGGTAAGGAGATAGTTCAGCATAATCCACTAGGGGCAACAACTCTTGGTAAGGAGACAGTTCATCATAATCAACTAAGGGCAACAACTCTTGGTCAGGAGATAGTTCAGCATAATCAACTAAGGGCAACAACTCTTGGTCAGGAGATAGTTCAGCATAATCAACTAAGGGTAACAACTCTTAGTAAGGAGATAGTTCAGCATAATCAACTATATGGGCAACAACTCTTGAAGAAGATAAAAGTTTGGACTATGGACTCCACTTGAATTTGATTGGCATTTATTTTACTAAAATTTATCACTTTGGAATGCCATATTATTTCCATAAAGAAAGATAAAATGAGAAACAATACAATTATAATCATCAAGATAATAAATCATTCTTATTGAAAAGATATGATTTTTTTTTCAACAACTTTTTCAATAAATTTAAGATTTTTTTCCAGTCCATAACAGATGAAGAATGTAAACTACACTTGAAGACTATAAACCTTGCACAGGTGACAGGACAAGAGACAAGGTGTCCAGATCAACGACGAGCAAAATAATAACCTGATATATCCCACACTTAGAGTATGAATGGATCGCAGTAACCTAACTCAATAGCTGAATCCCTCTCACTCCATACACGTCAGCTGTGACTATGTTGAAGATTTAATAGATTTTAACAATTATGATCCACAGTGGGGCAGTAATGATATGATGCAACATCAAAATACAATTCCCTGGTATCATAAAATGGCTGACATTGAAACCATATGTGAGAAGGGGAGGTAACTCTATACTCCTCGGAAGTTTAGGGAGCCATTGTGACATTTGTCAGGTCTACCATCAAAATGCCATAAAAGGTGAAGAAGGGTGTGGATGAGTTCTGGTCTTTCCTTGCTAATGCCTCGTAAATCTATACAATGATACCAAAACGATCATTTTAATGGGTAAGTAAATCCTAAAACCGTAGTTTTTGGACTGGATCAACCAAAATCGAATATTTGATTTCCATCTTGATTAGATAATCAAGTAATCAGTATCATTGCTTAATTAATTATCCAGGTTAATTACATTATTACAAAATGACAATGCCAGATAGCGTTTTATTTGACAGGAAAAAATGACAACTGCAGATTTAACGTTACTAAGCATTGTTCAATAATGCATTGAAATAATATTTTCACACATATAATACAAAGGAAAAGAAAAGCCATGACGGGTTAGGTATTCCAATGTAGGGTGTGAACAAATTCTACAATGTGGCGGCGGTTCCGTTTCCATCAAATCTATATAGATATAGTACGGTTAATGTATTTTTTAACACGGGCTACGAAGATAAAACACAAAAATATGGCCATGAATACAACAATAAAGATACTTGTCAGAAATATAGGTGATATATTGACACGTTCTGTCATAGACTTGTGAATATGGACCGTTAACCTGAGGAGACCATTAGCGCTGTAGTCCGGAAACCAGATATATTTTAGATCTGACCGGCTGGTGAAGAAGAAGAAAATATTGTAACCAGTGATCTTGCAGCCCTCCCAGACAATCTGTATGTAATTTTTTTCCCCGTACTACATCAGATTTGGCAACAATCAAATCGCAGACAAGATCACACCGAACAACCAAATCTCGTTAAAAATCATTTTGGTGAAAACTGCATCAAGTCAACAATCACGCGACTTATAATCGATTAATGCAGCGGTGATGATGGGTAAATTAAATTATCATCGACAAGATCACACCGAGGTCAAATCGCAGACAAGATCACACCGAAATCTCTTCAAAGATCAACTGATGTACGCGACTCCTGCAGCATCTAACATGGCGTAATGTGTTGTGATCAATGCACTGGGCGAGTCGGATCACCCACGAGTAGATTGTATCGACTTCATACCATCCTCTCATAAATCTCCCGTCCCGGGGCCATTACATAACTAACAGTCAGGGGAAGTAACTCTTTAAGTGATCAAAATATTATCACGGCAATAAATCATAGAAATCAATCGCTGATAAAAATAAATTCATCACCAGTATCTATATTTAAGTCAGGACGGCATGATGGAATTATAATCTGGTACCAGCATAGTTTTTGTTCAACCTGCGACATTTTTTATTTTTTTTCAATATGAAATTACTTTCAAAATGTAGCTTTCTTACATTGCAAAAGTGTAATTGAACTCATAATAGATGCAAAGAAAAAAAATTTGAAAAAAAAAAAAAAAAAAAATTGCAGAAAATCACTCTTAATTTCCCATGGAATCTAAAGACTTTTCTGATATGTAAAACCCCATTTTTTTCTTCCTTAAAACCAAAGAAAAAGAACCAATTAGAATTGGTCTTTGTCACAGAGCAGACAGACAGTCTTTAAAGTGCAGAATTTATCATTCCACAATTGAAGCTCATCATGAAAATGTCCTTTGTTTGGCTGAGCTGTCAGTACTAGTTACAGGGGGTGTCGGAACGATTCACACAATACCAGGCATTCATGTGTCTCCAAGGAAACAATAATGCATGACAGATTGTTTTTTCGGCCATATAAATCTGCTGCCTAGACATCATTCTGATTTCGTTCATTAATTAAAATGTGAATTTTACAACCGGTGCGACAATCGATGGTCACACACAACAAAACAATCAGCCGTCGTGATGGAAACTATTGTCCGAAAACTCTGGTAATCAATGCAAATAAATTCCAATTATCATATGTATGCTGATGATTTTTGCAATTCCATATGACATTTTATCAATGCTAATAAAATCAAATGCTGGCAAACATAATTGAATATCTGAAAATATGAATTTCTGTGTTATATTCTTGCGAGTCGCGAATTGTTATGCAAGCATTAATTTGAATTTGTGGAGAATTTTCCCGTAGCATATCGGCGAAGTGTTGGCCTATCAGATTCTATTATCCTACTAAACACTTATTATCAAACGAATCAGATCGATGAAGTCCCATCACATCATTTCTGACAGACCAGCAATTTCAGAAAATACAAAAATATCTCATCTTTATCTCTCTACAATTCTCTCTCTCTCTCTTTCTGTCACTTTATCACTCTTTCTGTCACTCTTTCTTTTTGTCACCTCTAAAATAATAATTTGTTGTAGCAAGATTGTAGTTACAGTCAATATGGCTGTAATATTGATGACAAATAGATAGAATGTCATCCTATAGAGACAGCAGTCGGAGTTGCCATTTAAGCACTATCAACTTGATGAACTGCACATTTTCAAGGATGCTACACAGTGCCATTGCTCCCACATAGAGTAGTAACACTGTTCACAAGCCTGTGTGTGCTACATCTCCAGCAAAGGATTTGATCTAGTGACCTTCAGTTCACAAGCCCAAGGTGCTACAGTGCAAGAGCAGGATTTGAACTAATAACGTTTTGTACATACAGCCTAAGTAAACCATTGTACACCAGGAGATTCCTAAGGACAGAAAAACATCCAAACTGTAGTAAAATGCTCTCTCTCAACTTAGTCTCGTCATCATTTTATCAAGATCAACTCCATAAGCCGATGTTCTGGCAGACATGATGTCACTAGGCAACTCCATGCGTACCCTAACATCCATTAATCATTGTCCATGTATCTGTGGGATCATCAGTAGAACATGTCCAACTGATGGATGGCTCTGATAGTACTGTCTCAACCAACACCAATACCAATAACACAATAGACCTCCCCAATCTCAATTCTGATGCCACGAACACAACGCCGCTTAATACTGGTGATTCCCAAATCTCATTTCAGATTCCACTTAAAATACACCAAATAAAGATGCCAGAAGGACAAAGAAAGTCGCCGTGGTGCAATCGAAAATGGAGGCATATTTAACCATACGACTGTTCCATAGATTACAACACAGGTCCATATGGAATAGTTTTATTTCTAAAACTTTTAAAACCACATTCTATCTGCTATAATCTAAATCTACAGAATTCTCGATTCGCTTTCTGAAAGCTTTTCCAGAGATTAAGTCTTTTCCATAGTGAAATGGTTAAAATCCAACATTATTGCAACTGCAGTCTTATTACTGCAGATACTATTCAAGTCATGTAAAATGTCCCATGAACTTTGATGAAGTTCCTATAAAAACAGATTTATTCTCAACCTTTGCGGAATCATTTGTTTCGTTACATACCGTGACTTGTACAGATCGAGAATGTATTACAAAAATTTCCATTATCCAAGGAAGACTTCTATCTGCTGTAAAATAAATTCTGTTACATGTAGTCCTTTCACTTTTTATGGAAGAAGATTTATAACAAGGAATGCTCCCGACTCCATATAAAATCTAGAAGGATTGCATTAACATAATGTGACAGTATTAACTCACTCACCCCTGAAGACACATATGAACTCTTCTAATTCAAAGACTAGAAGAGATCATTATGAATTTTCAGGGGTGAATGAGTTAAAGACAAATGGGACAGAATGAACAAATTCTGTATTTGCATATTACAGAGTTATCTGCCCTTGCGTATAGGTATATTTTTTTTCATTGTGATGTCATGTGTTTGCAAGCGTATAATGTCTTGGAAAAAAAGACATGAATTGGGCTCATAAAATAATGACGTAACAATCCATACCTACTGGGAAAGGAGCTAACTCTGTAATATGCAAATATGGAATATAGCTAACAATTTAACACATTCTCACTCACCTACATCTTTTTATGATAGAGGGTGGAGGGGAAGGGAAGGAGATGCTTAAGTTGTAGACAAATTAAAAGATCAGTTGTCCTGTTCGCCACAAAGCACCTTGCTTTTGTTAAAATATACATGAGACAACTTTCAAAATTTATATAACCATACTATGGATATAGTGATATACTGCTTAAAGATTACATAATATTTGTTTTCAGGTTGTATCATTATTAGATGTAATGAGCAAAACATTCTGTGATTAAAACAGTTAGACTTCCACACCTGCAATCAGTGTTTCTAATTTCATCAAACAAGCTGTCACAAAGATTTCTATCGCAAATTTGTTTGCAATAAAAATTCTTAGCAAGCGTCACATTAAAACTTTTAAATCCTTAGTTGGTTTCCATTTGCAGCAAGCAGCCACCAGAAAAAAGACATTATTTAAATCACTATACTCCGCAGAAACCACGTGCAGATTTAACTCGACCGTAATCCCACAGACTCACCAGCACTATGCTAGAGAAGAATAAAAAGTGACAAAAAAAAGTGTTCGCAATTTTAATAAAGAAGATAAAATGATCTAAGTCATGTGACATTTGGAAACAATCCAGAAAAACGGCATATTATCAAAGGCGGATCGGACACTAAACGTGATTTGTGATAGGAAAACTGCTCCCGACACGAGCCAGAGTGCTAGTATTAGTTGCCGTCTAAAATTGAAAATTTAGAGATCATAGCAAATATCTTTCAGGTCTTAGGAACAAAACTACATCAAGTCATTTAGATGGAACAATGGCGGGCAGGCGATATGGGACAAAGTGTACAAGCACATCGTAACTCATGCCAATAACCGGCCCGATAACAACAACTTTATGCAAAACGGGTATCAAATGCTCTTAAAATTTACATAAGAATCAGTTGCAGGCACAACCATCCGAACTACTTTGCATTAAAAATTCCATTCATACCAGTAAAATTACGATGTGTCAGTTTTCATATTTTTACGATTTGAGATATTTTACATTTTCAACTTAGAATGATAAAGATTTATTCACCTGAAATCCGTCATAATCTCAGGCGAAGTGCTACTTCAATGTTAAGAGGTTATATATCTCCCAGAAAAAAATATGTTCACATGACTTGTACACAGTGTAACTGGTCATGCTGTCATACAGCTATTCAGAACAATTACAAAATACTGTCAGTCAACCAACAGATTGTCCCTGCCCTAATTATAAGCAAATTCTTTTCATTCAGTTCCATGATATTTTGCACACACTGTAAAAATTTAAAGATGATGTCTTTATTGTTCAGAGCTTTTTTGTTGTTGTTGTTTTTGTTTTTTTGTTTGTTTTGTTTTTTTTGACAGCATAATGATCTACAGATGCACCCCAATACTTGCTGCATAACATAACTTCTAATAAATGGAATTCTTCTAGCACAAAAAGTTTGGTTGTTAAAACATATTTAAACAGGTCTGACATTCAACCATTTCGCTCTATCTCTGTATCACAAGTTCAATGTAAGACAGGAAGTTAAATTCTTAACAGTCATAAGTCAGTTTGTTTTTTCCTAGGAACTCTGGTTTTCCTAGCTTGTCATTACATGAACTACTGCATCCTCCTCGGATTTACTAGCATGTTGTAATAGGCGACTCCTGTGACCTTTGTTCTTTGACTATATCTCTCTGAAATCATTATGCTATTGAAACCCACCGACATCTTCGGAGAAGTTGATACAACAGAGATCTGTCAGTGATATAAATCTTCTTTTCTTTGTGGAATATCAACTAATTCTGAACAGAAATTGGCTCTGGTTAGAATAATACTTTTGGGCACCCCCATGATACAACCCATTCCAGTAATTCTTCTGTTATACTAAGCTAAGGACAGATGCAGCAATATGTCTCAGATTTTATACTTTAGTAATTCCTTTTGAAGACAAAGGTATGAAAACTAATGTCTAGCTGAATCCAACATTTACATATGCTTAGGGAGCTCCAGACTTTGGAGAATTGGAGACATTGCAGGATGGAAACAAATAGGTATATAAATATACACCAGTCATTCAGATCTGATTTTTCAGGTCAGAGTTTCTGCTTTAGCCAATTAATCTACAATATTAGTTCAAGTAATAAATTATGAAGTGCATATTCAGCATAAACTGAAACCTCAATAAAAGCTTTTGCTTTCTCTATCAGATTTTGTTTTACACTGAATTATATCTTCTAGAGGTAATCACTAGTCACCTTAGAATCAGTATCAGACAGGAAGACTGGAGATAATGAGCAGTCCTCTTTGTCGATTAAGTCATTAACACTAGGGTGATCTGAGTCATCGTGGGGCGAGGACAAATCCACTATAAGGCGCGGTTTACCTGAATATTTACCATATGATACCCCTATGGGGCTTACTCTGTACGAAGAGAATGGCAATTTGTCGAATGGGCCTTTTAGAAAGCCTTTGTTGACCTCACTATCTATAAGCTTTGCAACTGTAGATTTGTCTTTTAAAGCAGATTGTAAATTTTTACACTTCTTAGTAACAAGTTCTATGTTGGAAACTTTTGTGTCAAAACCGAATGTTAATCCATCACATAAATACTGTACAAAATCTCTATCAGGGTGATTGCGAAGATCTTGTCGTAAGGCCCAAACATTAATTGGTGTTGTGGCGTTGAAGTCAACAAGTCATTGGGTGTTCTCCTCTGCCTGTTGACTTTGTTTTCTGCAAGCCTTAGCCCCATGGTTTGTGGCCTTACACTTTGTGCACATATGTGTGAAGGCACAGTTTGCTCCATATCTGCAAATGCCATCGTTGAAGTTATTGCATATCTCCATACCGTTGATTTTAACTTTAGGACGCCCTAATCTGTCGGTGTCACGAGATTCACGATCTGCCTTTGACATCTTCCCATGATCTTGATTGTTATTGAACTTGTTTATAGTTCTGACTATTCTTTTTATCCTTCTGTTGGGGGCAGAATGGTGTGGTATGGGACGTTAATCCACATAATTGACAAGTGTTCACCTTGGCGTTTCCCACTATCATGCTAAGAAGTCCGTAATCCTTACAATCCCAGCGGACTTTTTGGTTTCTGTCTTTCAATGCCGCTGCAGCCTTCATAGTAAACTGGCAGTGATAGTCATAGAATCTGGACCCATATACGTTAGAAATGTCTATAATGCAGGCCTCATACGTGTCAAGTTCTCCTCTCCTTTCTGGAAATTTCTCGCACATAACCCGCTTATATTTGCCAAACGCAGTTATGAACTCGGAGATTGTAAGAGATTTGGACAGACGTGGATCCTCGTGGTCGTTCAGGTTAATATGAATTCCTTTCTGGCGTTCTTCTGTCCTCTCGGTGTCATACTTAGGTATTAATAACGATGCCAAGTTCACGTAACTCCCATCTAATATCTTCTTTCTATTTGTTTTGGACACGATGTCTATGTGAGGAAAACTGTCGGAAAGAATGCCTTCTGAAGTTAGGGCTGAATTAACATTAACGTTATACACACCTTCAGTAGCTGGTTGCTGTTGCCTCATGGATTCATAAGCCGTAGCTAGTGTGTACTCTTTAGCGTTGTTGGTTGTGTCTTCGCGATTGTTGATAAGGCTCATAACTGTCTGTTGTAAACTCATCATAGTCTGTTGCATAGTCTGCATCGACGCTAGCATGCCCGAAATAACATTGGGCGCCGCCATGTTGTTTACGGCGGAAGCTTCCGGAACTATCCTAGTATTCATGCGCGATGGCGAAGTAGGTCTGTTGACCGCATGTTGTTCACCAATGGCTGCCGCGTTTAGAAGTAGTTCCTGGTAATTATCTTGTTGTGACTCATTGATTGTCTCGTTTGTTTCAATATTTACGTTATTTTCTTCACCGTTTGTAGGTTCCTCGTGTCGAACCGATCTACTGCGAGTATTGCCTGGATTTTCTGTTCCGCTGTTTGTAGCGTTAGTAGCCCTGGTAGTAACGTTAAGCCTGATAGGAGTGCGAGGATGTCCAACATTCTCCATGTATAGGGATTTCAGTGCACTTCTAGTCATCCCCGTTTGAGGAACAATGATCCCAATCTTACTTAATTCGTCCTTTAACTGACGTAGGGTCCAATTAGAAGGATTAGACGTATCCCAGGGCACGTTCTGTCTATTACGTGATCGGCGACTTGCCATGATGCAGAGTTCAGTAATCCGATACTTGGTTACTCACAACTTAGAAATCTATAATTTTCCTCATCACCGAAAGTTCACAAGTCTCTTATTTTGTCCATCAAAACAATTCAGCATCAATCTGTGTAGTGTATATGTAGGAATTTACGAAGTAAAAACATAAAATATTGCGTTCAGCCGACAGGTACCCTTCTCAAATGTTTCAGAGTCTGGCAAGGAATGACGCTAACAAAGAGCCCCTACTTAGTAGGGACTGACCAATCAGACCCTTACTGGACAATCACGTGACTGTCCGGCCCTAATCAGTACTCCCTCATAATGAGGCCCCTACACTGTATACCCTTATCGGCAGCTACACGAATTTATATGTATAACATAAGTTCTGCAGATGAATAAACTATTGAGCTGTTGACATGCAATTGTTTAAACAGCTACCAAAAATATACCTATCAAGAAATATACATGTTGTATTTTAGTCTGGATGAAGATCGAGGTGTCAAATTTATTAGTTCAATTTAAACCTGGCTTATATACATAAGCCTCAATATTAGTTCAAGATAATAAATTATGAAGTGCATATTCAGCATAAACTGAAACCTCAATAAAAGCTTTTGCTTTCTCTATCAGATTTTGTTTTACACTGAATTATATCTTCTAGAGGTAATCACTAGTCACCTTAGAATCAGTATCAGACAGGAAGACTGGAGATTTTGAAAACTTTTTTATATTCTTTACAGATTATCAATCAAGTCATAACTGTTCCAAATATTTTACCAGACTCACTTGTGACTCTACAAGTTAAGACCTACAATACAATTTTGTTTGCAGACTGATCTTTTGCTCATTTTAAACAATCTCCTTCAGGAATTCAAAGAAATGCTCAAGTAACAATACAGTAAAACCAATGTTTCTTTCACAACCCTGAAGACCACCTGCTTTACTCTTCCCGTACGTTGTGTTACCGGAAGTAGTTACTAGTCTGCTGGATAAAATGTCCAGTTGTTGTGTGCTAATTCAAACATGCTTATTAAGGTTAGTGTAATCATTTAATCTTACTTACAAATAATCTTCTGAATTATCTAAACCTGCATCAAGATTTTTATATTGTAATTGCAATCTGGACGAAGGTACAACAAACTGCCATTTTGTTTATGATGATAACTTCTGATTGAGTTATCATGTTCCTCTAGCTGCCATTTAAACAATACACATGGTCAAAATAAATATTTATTTACTAGCATCCAAAAAGTTTGTTTGGAACTTACAATACTTTTCATATATCACTGTATTGAAAATTTGAATATAATTGGAAATTTATTGTGAAGAAAGAATGTCAATATCAAGAGTCGACAAGGGGGAAGAGGGTGGGTAAAATCTTGTTGACTTCAGTCAACAGCGGAGAAGAGGGTGGGTAAAATCTTGTTTACTTCAGTCAACAGCGGAGAAGAGGGTGGGTAAAATCTTGTTGACTTCAGTCAACAGCGGAGAAGAGGGTGGGTAAAATCTTGTTGACTTCAGTCAACAGCGGAGAAGAGGGTGGGTAAAATCTTGTTGACTTCAGTCAACAGCGGAGAAGAGGGTGGGTAAAATCTTGTTGACTTCAGTCAACAGCGGAGAAGAGGGTGGGTAAAATCTTGTTGACTTCAGTCAACAGCGTAGAAGAGGGTGGGTAAAATCTTGTTGACTATAATAGTCAACAGCGGAGAAGAGGGTGGGTACAATCCTGTCGACTATAGTCAACAACGATACGGAAGGAGTTAATAAGACAATTTTCTTAGATGGCCAAATTCAACACCATTCTACCTGTATATAGTACAGACTATCATTTGTAGGTCTTTAGGTGATTATTTTAGACAGATTTTGTGAAAAGACCACTTGGCTATATGTGCCATTTTGTCTTTGTCCATTTGGTGGTTTTTATCCATATTTGTGAATGAAAAGACAAGTAACTTACTTCCCCATTTGGTAGAAATCTGACCCATCCTCGGGACACGGCCATTCTGTAAAATGTCTCCGTGGCCTATAGAATAGAGAAAACAACATTCTGTCATCAAAAACATACATAGGTTCAACATATAAAGCATGCTGCTAATTATTATTGTGAAGATTATAAGCATAGAAAATATTACACATTATTCATTAAAAAAACAAAGATCAAATTATAGATGCTATGTTATCAAATCTTTTGACAAAATCCACACGATATACAAGTTTTTAGCTATTAGCTATATAGGTTGTATCATTCAAGTCATCAAAGGAGAATTTTTATTACATTTTGATGGTCAATTAACTATTAAAACTTGTTCTACCCTGAACATTTATAATGGATAGTTCTATCCTTTGAATTAGAAGGGTTTAAATGTGTCTATAGGGGTGAATGAGTTTACCAAAGTAGGCTTGGAACTTGGAATATGTACAAGCGCAATTACAGGTCAGCTCTCAGCCTCTTGGTTAGTGAGAAGAAGATTTTAGCACATTTGACCCTTGTGATATTCAATACTTAGATAGGCCTAAAACTCATACTAAGCAGTAAAATGAAGGACTGATAATCTAAAAGATTTAGCATTTTACTTAGTCAATATTGAACAGTCTTACTTTAATTCCACTGAATAGATATGTTGGTATTCTGCTTGGTTAAATGATAAAGAAATGGAATATATTTTATCTGCAAAAGAAGTTCTACCAAGGAGATTTCAATTTTGAGATCAGATACTCTCAATTTCCATCTTGTATATTTGTATTTGCATTTCCATGAATCATTATGCCAATTAAAGAAAGGAGATTTTTTGTGACATAAGAATATCATCAAAAGATAAGAAAATTATCACTATCATTACCTGTAAAAAATGAGAGTAAAACTGTCAAGCTTAATAAACACCACAATAAAATTTGAACGTTTTAGAAATACGTTTTTACATCATAAAATATACATCAATGAAATTTCAGTATGAAATAGGTATGAAGCTGAAAGAATCTGCAAGGAATGGCGGTTTTCAATAATAAACTATTTGAACTATTTCCACTTTGCAAAAAGCTTTCATTCTTCAACTTTGAAAGATAGAAAACATTTGCCATCCAGACCATACAAGACAGCTTTGGAGGTTTTGAGAAATGGTACACAGTCGCATTACCAATCAAGAAGGTGACCTATTTCCACTTCAAAGCCACTGAAATATGCAGTTAGGTCGTTTTTGACACCTCATATGTACCATACCGGGGTACCAGCTGTTTAAGAAAGTCCCCATAATGGGAGGGAGGCCATAGATTCCAATACAGGTGGCGCCACCTGTCACAGATCTATTATCCAATCAGATTGGAACAAACATATTGCACTGGCAGTGATGAAACTCACATGTTCCATTTCCTCATTATCTGGGCCTGATTAATGATAATGGGATGGCTGCCAATTGTTTCTCTCACCAGCTCGGGGATCTTCCCATCGAAACATTTATCAAAACTATAGGGAAAAGAAAACTACTTCTTGGTGGCACACATAAAGCCTCTGACACACAAAAGAAATATCCTCAAAAAACAATAAGATATCGGTATGACTTGACACATAGCTGGCCCATCCCGGGAGATTACGGGTCACAGAAGGACCGGCACAGCAGTCACATTTCACCATGCCTACGATAATGTCCAAAAACAACTGTCTGCAGACATTTATTAATGACAGAATTATAGCAAATGTTCTTTGACATTAACTAATAGTGAACCCTTCCTTATCTTGACCATCTGAAGAAATCTGATAAGAAAATAGACAGAGCAGCTACAGTATGTACCAATGACATATGTCTCTGGTATATTGTACAGCTTGCCACTGTTTTCTTATTTTCTTTCTAATCTGTCATAATAACAGGTTTTGCTAATTTCGAAACAAGCAATCGTGATGTTTGTTTCCTGTTACATATCTATGCATTTCATGTGGAGAAATCTTGTTTATACTCAAACCACACCATATGATATTTTTACCTTTGTTACCTTTCCTGACCTTTGGTGCTCCTGACTTTCCTTAACCTTTGACCTTCACTAACTATTGGTAACTTTGGCCTTACCTTTGGCCTTACCTTTACAATATGTACCCCTGAGCCTTTGACCTTTTCAAACTTTTAATTGGTGCCTCTTACCTTTCCTTATCTTTATTAACTCTGACCTTCTATGACCCTTGTTACCTCTGAACTTCCCTCACCTTTTGTGATCTTTAGTAACTCTGACCTTCTATGACCCTTGTTACCTCTGAACTTCCCTCACCTTTTGTGATCTTTAGTAACTCTGACCTTCCATGACCCTTGTTACCTCTGAACTTCCCTTACCTTTTGTGATCTTTAGTAACTCTGACCTTCCATGACCCTTGTTACCTTTGAACTTCCTTCACCTTTTGTGATATTTATTAAATCTGACATTCCATGACCTTGTTACCTCTGAACTTCCCTTACCTTTCCTGATCTTTATTAAATCTGACCTTCCATGACCCTTGTTACCTCTGAACTTCCCTTACCTTTCGTGATCTTTAGTAACTCTAACATTCCATGACCTTGTTACCTCTGAACTTCCCTCACCTTTCGTGATCTTTAGTAACTCTAACATTCCATGACCTTGTTACCTCTGAACTTCCCTTACCTTTCCTGATCTTTATTAAATCTGACCTTCCATCCTTGTTACTTCTGAACTTCTCTAACCTTTCGTGATCTTTAGTAACTCTAACATTCCATGACCTTGTTACCTCTGAACCTTCCTTAACATTCCATGACCCTTGTTACCTCTGAACTTCTCTAACTTCTGATCTAGTTACCTGTCTTTTAAGGTCCCTCCTATCTTTCATATAACCTTTGGTATCACTGACCTTTCTTGACCTTTGGCACCTCCTACCTTTTTTATCATTTCGCACTGCTATACTTTCCCTTATAATAACCTTAGAATCCCCCTCCAACCAACCACAAATAACAATAATCTAAATTGAAAGTAGGAATTTAACATTTGCATTTATAATCCTTTAAATTTTATGATTTCGTAAATAACTTACATTAAAGCCACTTAACACCAAAATACCGGACATTAATTCTCTCAAACAGGTGTATATGTAATATTAAATATTTACTATAGCTGAAGGACATGATTCTATGATACAAGAAACTAATCCCCTCTGACGGGCGATTCCATCCACCATCAGCCGCGTCGAGTGTTGATTGATCACACTTAAAAATCATCCACTTTTCATTGCAGTGCTTAAAAGCATTTAGAGAATTGTAACTTTTTAGAAATTTTGTTTATCTGGTTTTTACCATGGCACAGTCTAGTCGGAACCGTTATAAAAAGCCAACATTTGTACAGTATAGTCTGCACATGCATAATGTCAGCGTTTAAAAGCTCGGAAGCACTATAGACGTCATCCCTAATTACAGTCGAAGTTTTACACAGGTTAAATTTACTTGGTGCTGCTAACCTTATACATGTACTTTAAAATATTCAACTGCAGTTTGCTTATAAATTCTAACATTCCGGTTATTGGAGTTATTGCAAATTAAAAAGACAATTTTCGAAAGTAAACAAGCCCAAAATTCCAATATTGTATTGTCATTTGGACCATTTTAATTGCAGCTCATGTGATCTGGTAAATCAAGCTACCACAGCTTGCATGGTTGGAGTAAATTTAATTTGGGGCCGAGGAATAGTTCTTGAAATTAACAATGTCTTTTAGTCCTATATGTTAGTGACATCATGCTTTAAACATCATTACCATGAGGATAACTGGTTTGATTGTAGTCTGCTTCGTGTCATGTCGTTTGAGGAGGATCTCTCCTGTATGCATCATGCATGTATTGGGTGAGTGTGTGCTTGAGTTTTGGGAGACTGTGGTATAACCATGGTGTGTCTCCTTGTGACAGTGGAACTCTTCCTTAATTTATAGTGTCATCTCAACGAAACACACTGCCAAACCATAACTAGAAAAGAATAAGTCACAGCAGTTGCATGTCATCGTGTCATCACTCAGTTATTTATATGTATCTGTCATGTAAACAAGAAAACAATACTGTTACATAATGATAAGTGCCTGGCATTTAATATAGTCATTAGGACTAATTGGCAGTAACACAGTACGATCGCTGACAGAGTGATGTAACATTATAGACATGTATATACACAGGCTCGACTACAGGACAGTAAATCTTATTGCTGACACGGATACGTAATCACCTGATAATTAGATACAGGTTAATTAGTAAAAAACTCATTAGTATTATCTACTAGTATTCCATCTGACTTCAGTATTGCATCTTTTCTTCAACAACTCATTAGGAAAGTTATAATATCTCATCCAAACCATAATTCGTATCAGGTTTTACAATCATCTATAATGAACCAATGTTGCTGAAATTGTTTTTTTTTTTTTTTTTTTTTTAAATTTGCACCAAATGACAATGAATTTCAACCAATAATGCCAAAACTTAACTCCTGAACACCTGAAGATACATTTAGGATCTTCTAAATCAAAGACTAGATCACTTCATTGTGAAATTTTAGGGGTGAATTGAATTAAAGTTATACATATATTTAGCAATGAAGCCATTACCAGCACATTGTGATGACAAATTTCAGGCAGACGGACAGAAAGACAAAGATAAATACTATTGAGCAATACTATTATGGGTCACAATGGCCAAGTGATTTTAAAACATGTCCTGACTTAATCATAGCAAGCCTTCCACCACCAGGTCACAAGTTCGAATCCAAGGTTGGTGGTTTTTCTCTGGGTACTCCAGCTTTCCTGCACTTCCTAAATCTAGCACATCCTTAAATGACCCTAGTTGTTAATAGGATATGTTAAAACCTATCAAATCAAACCAAAAGTTACATCATACACTATATTATTAAATCTGATTTAACTCCAAAGTGCCAGGAAGCAGCAACTGTTTTTTTTTAAATTGACATGTTCTTAACTGAAATTTTGTTGCAATAACTTATACCAAATTGAAAAAAAAGTCTAAATATAACCACAATCAGTTACCCATGCAGTCTGCGATAGTGAAGGCCACTTACTGGCATATCCAAGAAAGTTAATGTCACTCATAGTTTCCATTTAAATTCGAGTTAAATTCCATATGACTAGATATATATTTTACTATGATTTTATGGCTTTTTTAATGGCAAACTTGCCTGATCAATACTCTATCTATGCAAGCCTACTGCCTTCGGTATTCCCGCAAGTCGTCCGTTGGCGTACTAGTTTCCAAAAAGAAATTTAGTTTCGTAATGTTTTAAACCCTTATCTTAATCGTTTCAGAATAAAAAATGTTGTTCTAATCAGACAGAAAAACTTAGATTATAGATGAAAATGACAAAGCAAATCGGAAATATACTAGTTGTTACTGTGTAATGTTAATTTGACAATTTGTTTTTAAATTTGAAATTTCCACAAACAAATGTTATTAGCTATTGATATCATCGTAAAAAAGTCAGTTATATAAGCCTAAGTTAATATGAATGTTGTAATCTCGGAAGTAAATCAGAAATATGCCAATAATCGCCAAGTAAACTTAAATTAAAATCATCATTTCTGAAGGTTTTTCAGATCCCATGTATGATAACATGATAAGATCCCCTGGAGTCTACAAGCCATGGCAGACGTGTAGGGACAGCTATACAGACAATTCTCTGATAATCTGACATTGAATGATGTATTCAGGGTCTCAACCAATAATGCGGAATCACCAACATTTATTTCCTTGTAGCAATAGTGTTATGGACGGGTACTAATCGAAACATTTCGTATTAATGTTTTTATGAAATATCTGGTAGTTACAACTTACTTCGGGGAATTTTCACTATCCTCAAGGCAAGAGGAGGGAGATATGTGTGTATTATGCACACTTAACCCAATTCTACTATAATGGACCCATTTCTGCTCGCCACACAACCTGCTGAAACATTAACACTCCTACCCACTCTTCAAACTTTACAGGTATTGCTCCTATTCTTTTAACTTCCCAAAGTTTGTTTTAACTCCTTGTTTCTCAATTTTTTATGCCAACTTTTCCTTTTTTCTATCTTTCACATCCTCATTTTGTGTCCTTTTATTTGTTCTTCTCTTCTTCCCTTATTACTCTTATACTTCTATACCCTCAATTAACACACAAGATCTTTCTCCAATTTCAGGATTTTGGGGAACGGGAGGGGCAGAGTTTGAGGTAGCTGATTGGTTAGGAAGCTAGAAAATTTCTTCCTTTGCTGGTTCATTGGACTTAATGCCACCACTATAGTGGACTCCGTCTCAAAGAGGGTTGTGACTTTGTGACATACGGTAAAACTGAATTGGTAATTTTTTCTCAAGGAACTCCAAATTTCCTCTGCTACCAAAACCTAGTAGGTCCTGTAACTGTTGATAATACATAAAACACATCTTAACCAGATCAAATCTCTTATTCTTTACGAGTCCTCAATATCTACTTCTTTAAGTTATTCCCCAGCCCCCATGCAGTGCTCCATGCTTACATAGAAGCCAAAAATAACGGCCAAGTGGTTATAAGGTGTTCCATTATAACCACTGAAGTCCTCCACTGCTAGGTTTACAAATAACATGTATGTACATGAGGCAGTGGTTTTTCCCAGGGAACTCTAGGTTTTCTCTGACCCCTAAACCTGGCACATCCTTAAATGATGCTGGCTGTTAATTCATTATGTAGGACGTTAATCAAGAACAAACAAACAAACAAACATTCTCCATACATTTTTCGACTTGACTATATACCATGTGACCAGCAGCTTTCATCGTCTCGCCAGCTTACATAACGGTAGCTACATACCAGTCAGTCTGACTGTGTGGCAGGTCTATAAAGAAATGTTCCGAGAACTACCAACATTCTCCTGGTAATGAGCGTTTGACAAATGGATAGTGTCACTGCACACCTGCACAATACATTCACTTGGCCAGGTATTTCAAACGCAAAAATTATTACCTCATTAAAACACCACAGGTAAAAAAAAAAATAAGAAAATTTGTATGAAACATCACCAGAATTAACCAAATAGAAAGAATGGGACGGATGCTGAATTTGCCTTTGATCTTCAAAAACTAATAGAAACTGTTACTTCTCGTTAGTAATATATATTAATGGGTAAATGTATGTATTGTGATTTGGTGTGGGATGGGTGAGTGCATTTATAGGTTGGACTGTTAATCACAGAAGAGTATAGGAATTCAAATATTTGTTGCAAAATATTCTTCCATCTAATTAGAGTTGTTTTTTTACATATCTGAAGTAATTTAATACTTATTTGCCAAAATGTTTCTATAATGTGTATAAGTAGTAATAGACTTAAATATGAGACCCACTGCATAGATATGTCTCGATATATTACCTAAAACCTCTGGGTCGCATACAAGTTTGAATCCCTATGGGGCAGCTGCCTGGTACTTTTTCTCTGAGTACTCCGGTTTTCCTCCATCATCAAACCTGACATATAGTTTCTTTATTCTATTACTTTTGAAAATTACTTTGTCGTTTACTTTTACCAATATTCATTGTAAAAGGTCGAAATTTGGTATTTAATGCCCGTCAGTTTTCTCAGTTCTAAGTGCCTGGGCGTTTATTGGGTCAAATATGCTAATCTTTGTTTAGGCTACAGTTTCATTGTAAACTTGTAATTACTACCAAGCAAAATGATATCCTTATAAAATCAATGCTTGGTACGTGAGTTTGAAAACTTCCTGCTTTTACTATAGCATTCAACGATCCTGAGAAAATCCAAATACTCCCTTCAAAGATGACAATGAAAATTTCAAAATGTGGCCATGATGTCACATTGTGTCAAACATGGATCTGGAAGAGGGGGAAAGGTTGCATACTTCCAAGGTAACAATAGCCATTTACTAAAACTCCAATCCTTAAATATCCTCATTTATCATAAGCTGTTTTTGTAGTTTCCACAAAGCATTTACAAATTGCCATATGCTAAGCTGTTAGCTGACTGCCAAGAGGGCTGTCTTTTGCTGAAATGTTCTATATGCACAAACATGCAAAAAATATCCATGCAAGGAAAAAAGAAGGATTTTCTAATAAAACTTTTGTGCGTAATGATAATGCTGTCACTGAGTGATGAACGAAAGTCTATTCATGGTATTAATACAGGTAATTATTGTGAAATAGAAAAAGGCCCACGTGTGCCATCAACCGTAGCATTCCGGTCAGATCTTATCAATAGCAGCTTGAATCCAATGCATTCAAAAATATTTCATATTAAACTCACCGGAGATTACTGTGAAAGAAAATCCGTGCGACAAAGACACAAAATATACCCATAATTCATTCTCGGGTGACAAGTTTGTTCTCACAATATGATCTTCTTTCTCTTAAAATATGACAGACTCCAAAGCCGGTCTTGAACCGGGTGATACGATACCCAGAACCGCAGTTAATAGGGTGTTACTGTCGTATGCAATTTGACCCCTCTGAAAATTTATCATATCAACAAAGAATTGCCATGGCAGATTTAATAAATTATTTTATTGCAGACTTTGCTTCCATAACATATTTCGTGACTGAATCAAATGAGCAGGCGTGCAAGATTTTTATTTTTTTTTCTGATCAGCTATTGTGAAAGAAAAAGTGAAGATTTCTGTTAAAGGTGTATTATTGATACTTTCTGGTGCGTTATAGAAAATAATACATATAGACAGTGCAATTAGTACAGATATACGCAATTAGTACAGATATACACAATTAGTACAAATATACACAATTAGTACAGATATACGCAATTAGTACAGATATACACATTAGTACAGATATACACAATTAGTACAGATATACACAATTAGTACAGATATACACAATTAGTACAGATATACACAATTAGTACAGATATACACAGATATACACAATTAGTACAGATATACACAATTAGTACAGATATACACAATTAGTACAGATATACACAATTAGTACAGATATACACAATTAGTACAGATATACACAATTAGTACAGATATACGCAATTAGTACAGATATACACAATTAGTACAGATATACACAATTAGTACAGATATACACAATTAGTACAGATATACACAATTAGTACAGATATACGCAATTAGTACAGATATACACAATTAGTACAGATATACACAATTAGTACAGATATACACCAATTAGTACAGATATACACAATTAGTACAGATATACACAATTAGTACAGATATACACAATTAGTACAGATATACACAATTAGTACAGATATACACAATTAGTACAGATATACACAATTAGTACAGATATACACAATTAGTACAGATATACACAATTAGTACAGATATACACAATTAGTACAGATATACACAATTAGTACAGATATACACAATTAGTACAGATATACACAATTAGTACAGATATACGCAATTAGTACAGATATACACAATTAGTACAGATATACACAATTAGTACAGATATACACAATTAGTACAGATATACACAATTAGTACAGATATACGCAATTAGTACAGATATACGCAACTAGTACAGATATACGCAATTAGTACAGATATACGCAATTAGTACAGATATACGCAATTAGTACAGATATACACAATTAGTACAGATATACACAATTAGTACAGATATACACAATTAGTACAGATATACACAATTAGTACAGATATACACAATTAGTACAGATATACACATTAGTACAGATATACACAATTAGTACAGATATACACAATTAGCACAATTAGTACAGATATACACAATTAGTACAGATATACACAATTAGTACAGATATACGCAATTAGTACAGATATACACAATTAGTACAGATATACACAATTAGTACAGATATACACAATTAGTACAGATATACACAATTAGTACAGATATACACAATTAGTACAGATATACACAATTAGTACAGATATACACAATTAGTACAGATATACCAATAGTACAGATATACACAATTAGTACAGATATACACAATTAGTACAGATATACACAATTAGTACAGATATACACAATTAGTACAGATATACACAATTAGTACAGATATACAAATAGTACAGATATACACAATTAGTACAGATATACACAATTAGTACAGATATACACAATTAGTACAGATATACACAATTAGTACAGATATACACAATTAGTACAGATATACACAATTAGTACAGATATACCAATTAGTACAGATATACACAATTAGTACAGATATACGCAATTAGTACAGATATACACAATTAGTACAGATATACACAATTAGTACAGATATACACAATTAGTACAGATATACAATTAGTACAGAATTAGTACAGATATACACAATTAGTACAGATATACACAATTAGTACAGATATACACAATTAGTACAGATATACACAATTAGTACAGATATACACAATTAGTACAGATATACACAATTAGTACAGATATACACAATTAGTACAGATATACACAATTAGTACAGATATACACAATTAGTACAGATATACACAATTAGTACAGATATACACAATTAGTACAGATATACACAATTAGTACAGATATACACAATTAGTACAGATATACACAATTAGTACAGATATACACAATTAGTACAGATATACGCAATTAGTACAGATATACACAATTAGTACAGATATACACAATTAGTACAGATATACGCAATTAGTACAGATATACACAATTAGTACAGATATACACAATTAGTACAGATATACACAATTAGTACAGATATACACAATTAGTACAGATATACGCAATACATGACATAACTTGTAGAACTTTCAGTGCTGATGAATTCATTTATTTATTTGTTTATATACTGATTTCAATAGCTCATGTCTCATTTAAGAACATTCCAAGTTCTGGTACATATGGTATATAGTATTAATTGAGATTCCAAAAGAAATACAAATCTTCTGGCATTTCCTTGCAACCATTACTAGTATAAAGCTCTAATACTGATGACACGATAGCAATTGATAATATGTCAGACACCTAAACTACTTTACAATTAAAACCCCTAAATACTAATAGTACAGTATAATGCGTTGCTTTTCTTTCGGTTTTAGTTTTAGGTCCTATTAACAGCTAAGGTCTTATAAAGATGTGCCAGGTTTGATGAAAAACCACTGAACAGTGATCAGTATCCCGCAACTACCCTACATGGGATTCGAACTGGCAACCCAGAGGTGGAGGACTTGTGGTAATATGTCGGAACATCTTAATCTCCCAACCACCGTGGCCCTTTAATGTGCTGCATTGTCCATTATAAGTTCATGACCCACAGAAACACAAAAGTATCATCCCCACACAAATAACCAGCTTATAATATGGTAAATTGGCGCCAATGCTCAATTAAGTCTTTCTTATAGTCATAGAAATAGACCCCCAAAGTTTTTTGACATCACCAAGTTTTAGGTCAAGCCCACGATCAACAATTAACCTCTTAAGTCTTGCAGTTTCTAAAACATATGACAAGCTTTGTTAATCTGTCAATAACACAAAGAATAAGAAAATACAGTAATGAGTTGACCCAATACAACCCGGTGAATACCCCAGGACAAACTTTACACAGTATAAGTGTTCTCAGGCCTCATCACTGTCTTAACAAATATTGTCATTACAATGTAGGTTGGGCACTCCATTAGAAAATATTTACGTTCCATTCGACACAAGTCCCCAGCACAAAAGAGTGTTTGCGTAACATACCACACAACTTGCACGGTAATTACCCATGAAACCCCTTTCAATACATCAACGTAAATGTATGGTTTGAAGTAATAGCGGAATCAGTAGAGAACGTTCTACTAGAATTATTCCATGGGTTTTTAAAACGAAATGGTAATTGTGAGTGTTTAAACCCTATACAAATGCGACAATACAATATTATACAAGTCGCTGTAGTACTTGTTATGCTTGCTCATGACTATTAGGGAAATCTTGAAAGTTACTCTGTTGTGATTTCTTAAATTGCCGCGACTTACTGTCTCCGAGGCCTTCATTAAAGAAAATACAAGTTTTGTTCCGAAGTCTCATTACATTCAAAGTTACTGTACATTACGCATACAAATACTCAAGTTAGAATACTCCCAAATCAAAATTAATTCAATTTCTACATTTTTCCTTGTTGACGATAGAAGTATCAATTTAGATGCCATAGAGGTCCAAATTGATTTCTTATACAGACATTCCAACCAATTTGTTGGTTTTCACTTCAGTATGAGTTTATTTTATATTGAACTGAATTTATTCGAGGAGATTAATAAAACTCACATCATTAATCTGTTTATTATAACTACATACAGGGTCAGTGTATGTTCATATAGAAGACGTCTATGTATCTAAAGCCATTGAAATTATTTGTGAGAATTCCAAGACTGAACAAAACCATTTTCTAGAAGTTTCTACAGTCTGAATAAAAACAGGTCTTTCCAACAGCACATGGGAAAGTATGCATGGATTGTAAAATTGCTTTCTCCGACTTAAAGAGAAAAATGCACAAGAAAATAGATATCATTCTGACTCGGAGTGAGAATGTGTTACATACCTGGTATATCACATTCAAGACAATGTATTTAACGATTTCACTCCTAATTAAGTTTACAAGTATCATTATCTGTATATAAATATATATTTCCATAAACTTACCACATTTGCCATGTAGACAGCTAGAAGACCCCTCCTGAAATGAGAAAATAAAATGTTTAATGGAGAAAGAAAATTATTTTCATACATCGTTCATATATTTTATTGAAAATAATTATTAACCCGATTAATTAATAGCAAGATATATAAATAATAATTGTAGTTAATTGATTGAAATTCACTTTTTTTCCCTTTTTCTTCTTTAAATATTTTTTTTTGTCTAATATATAAAAGAAACATTGTCATTAAATTGCAATCAGTATTCTCTAAATTCACAAAATGGTCATCTTTTATTTCCATCTGACCTGATTTAATCAATGGTATCTGGTATTTACAGGCTCTTTGGCTAGAAACCTCATACAGAATTTGACCCCGAATTGGCCGTCTGCCACTCTAGTGACAGGATCAATGTGACAAATGACCTGACATTACCTCCCCTGACAACTTCAATTTGGTCTACCTACTAATTAGCTCCTCACATTCCTATCACAAACATAAAACATGGAGCAGAGCAAGTGGAAATAACAACACAACAAAGAAAGATAACTCATTTACAGAAAATTGTAAAAATTAAATAAAAAGTGATTTTTTATTGCATAACAACCATTAGAATGTTAGTAATCTGACAGATTATGATGGTGATATTTCATGTAAGGGCCATGTACTCTGTAATGATATAAGCATTATCAAAGTGTCTTTCATCATATGCCATTCGTAGGGCCTATCTCTCAACTATCTTTCCTCAATATAAATCGAAGCTACAATAGATTTGACAGTCGGCAGTCAAGTGTTTACATAGTCATTCAAGCCAGCCAGTGTTTTTTGTAAAGAGGTAACCGGGAATAGATTGTATCTATTTTGTTAACCCCCAAATCTTGACAGGTATTGGGTATCCAAGTGTGTATGCCACAAGCACCTCCTATCCATTGTACTCAATAAGTACGGTGTCATAAGTCCGCCTTTCTGACTTTTGACAAGCATCGGTTTACATAGATAATAACACAGTAACGCCAATCTCGTGTCAATTTTGCTGAACCATAAAATGAATTTATGGCCATTATACACTTCGGTAAAAAAGAAATTTCTCACTTTTTCTGACCCCACAAGAATGACTGATACACGTATGACCATTCTGAAATCTGTTAGCTGATATCTACATAGTAGCTTAATATACGTTAGGCGATACTTAAACGACACCAAATTATTATCTCGTAAACTATGTACCTGTGTGCCAACAACAGTTTTAGAACTATACATAGCCGTAAGAATTTAAATATGGCTGGCATTTAAATATGCTGATTTTAAATGAATCCCAGCGAGCATCTGACTAACTTTACACAAACAATGACTTTCTGATGTTGGACAAAGTGAACAGCAGAAATCATTGCTTCAGTTAGTTACACGGGCTGCCTGCAGAGATCCTAATAGCTTAGGCTACATCTCTGTATCCGAGCCTTGTTGCCGTCACAGCGGGTAATCCCGAGACATTTTCACCGGTGAAACAGACACCAACATTGAGGCTCGTGTGCGATTTAATTTATACCTGTTTGGGAAACACAGGTGCTTAAGGGATGACTACGGACTCAGGACCAGGATCTTCTCTATCAAACCAAAGGAATAGCTATTTCTGGTCTAATTAAGTGGGTTAAACTGGCTAAAGACGTAAATGAATTGTTTATGCAAATCAGACAAGATGCGAATCAGAATTTAATCATTTGTTACAATTTTTTTTTTTTTTTTTTGTACAGAGAGCAAACAAACATGTTTGTTTCACAACCGTGATGGTATCTGAAAGCGACCACTCTGTATTGAGAAGTTAAATTGTACAAAGTTTGGGACCCAGCTCGGTAAAACTATCAAGTTGATTTACTACAGGAAGACAAAATGGCCCCCTTGACAACATAATGTTTATCCTCTGAAATTGATAGACTCATTTCCGATAATTTTCCCAAACGGTCTCAAAGTTCGCTTTTTTCCTGTTAGACACAATCAATAGTGTGCAGTATTGTAGGTCTTGCGGACCCGAGTGTTTCATTTGTAACAAGACTCTCCGCTGATTGTTCGGGTCCCTTCAATGACGTTCTCAAATCCTTGTCATCTACATATAGATGCAGTGCTCATGAATATCAAAGTAATTAGCTGAATAATCCGTTGTTACCATTTAACCTAGTCTTGGTTCGCGTTTATTTTTTTTTATTATGTTACAGAAAACATTCCGTGGCATGACACAATAGAAGGACTGGAGAATTGACCCCGCAAGCTATTATTGTGACGCAGACAAACCCACGTCAGCTTCCTCATCGGGTATCAAATAATTATCAGAGGCAAAACATTATCAGAAAATCACAGATATTACATCATATGCTATCTAATTGGGGATTAGTTTGGGGATATTTGATACTATGTTGATCAAATCGTACAATTAACAGCGCAAATCAAAACATTTATTGGAAACGTCTGCATGTTTACAACAAAGCAATATTTAAAGATTACAAGAATATTTTAAAAGAGCAAAATAAAACTGAGGTCATTGTAAAAGAAAATAATGTATTATAAATGCATGCAATTTGTAATGGGCATTTTATGACCCAATTTCATTTTTCAATTTTTTTAATTTCTTAATGAAAACATTACTAATTTATAGGTTAAAAAGGGTAAAAATCTGATTATGACCGTTTCATTATTATTTTTCATTAAGAAACTGAAAGCTAACTACAGCTAACTACTAGCCTTTTTATTTCATAAAATGACCTACAGCTAATAAATATAACTAAGTGTGTATTAATTAAAAACTTGTCAAAGTACATAGGCTAGGAGGTGTATAGCCAATTATCAAGCTGAATTAATTATTTCCTGTTTTCTGAAGAAGGTGGGGGTAAAATAACCTCATGTAGGTGAATAAAACACATTTTTCTTGCTTTTTTATACAAATTATACTCGCAATTAAAACTTTCCTTCTTACATAAGCCGGCATGACAAGTGTATAATTTATCTAATCCTTCCATGCTTCATTGTCAAGTAAAATTTTAATTAGACTAAGTCGAGAATGCAGGCATTCAGGTGAACTTCACTTGGAATGAAAGCTAAATTTAGAAAAGACTTTATCATAAAACTCCCGCTGATTTGTTTGGTGTCTTTCTTAACTTTTCCTCCCTGTCCAATTATCCTCCGTGCCACAGCTTCAAACCCTGGTATGAAAAGCATATTGTGATGAATTGTAAGAGCTTAGTTGCCCTGCCTCAGTGGATAAGTACGATCTTTTATGCTGTCGCGATTTTTAATTTCCCTCCATAATTAGGTAGGAAGATCTCTCCACTACCACTGGCAGCTGTAATTACACGTTTGTAAATCATTTTTATCATTATATCGGATTAGGAGTCAAATAAAAGTGTTGATCTGTCGCATGAAATTTTAAACTTCCATACCATTATTATAGGAATCAGACAAGCTTTATCCAAATGATTTGTTTTTTTTATTCAGAAAGTTATGAAAAGATTTTATAGATATGAGCAAAAATTTTATTTATTTAACTGGATAATAACTTTTTTCCATCAATAAGCAGCTATTGCGACAAAAATATTTTCTTTACAGAATAATCTCGAAATTAATTGGATATTTAAGCCGACTTTTTCTGAAATATGAATCATCTTAATTTTTTTTCCGCTGCAAATTAACAAAATATTTTGTTGAAAAATTTTATCCACAAAAGCCAATGTTTAATAGCGTGAATGAAGAGTTATATTTCAGGAGCAATCAACAAAAACATGTCTTCGTATTACACACGTAATTACATTCCAGCAGGTGCTCCAGCATTGTATCGAACAGAAATGGCACAGCAAAACATTTTTTGTTAATCTCTGGTTGTCAACTGTCAATATTGGCAGAATTTCAATTACTTGAACCAATCAATGTCTGCTATTTTACTTCATTGACATCAGGATTAAGAAATGAAATGGGCATGGTCATGAATGTACACATACCAACACAGATATTAAAACAGATATTAAAATGCCCAGCTGAACAGATCTAAAAATTAAAACCCAAATCCAGACAAAGTAAGACAGTTTAAGAAAAAGATTACCGGTAAAAAAAAAATTAATGAAAAAGATAATTTAGTTCCAAAAAAGATTTTTTCCTCATTAATTCATTTTTTTTTTTTTAACTTTGAGGCCTCAATTTCAATTGCCCAGGTATTAATAAAAACCAAGACTACAAAAAACTGTATCGATTTGCAATAACTTCGTCTATTAAATACATTTTCACCTTTTTAATTTTTAAATGCCCTGGGTGCTTATTGAGTCGAATACAGTACATATTTACTGTAGTTCTATAGACCCATCTTATTTGACAAATTAAGTGTCAGTCTTTACATTGTGTGTGGTGAACTACCTAATGTGCACAGATCCAATCCATGAAGTTTAGTTTTCAACACAATATCTTAATTGTTTCTGATAAACAATGCTGTTGGATTATTTACCTTTATTTGAAAGGTATTATTATCATTTTGATTTATTGTATAATATCTTACAATATATGACATATTTATAATTGTTTTTTTAACTTCTAGATCACAATAGATGCACTCAAACAATTAATTCATAGACAGAATAATTGAATATCTAGTCATTGTACTTGAGGAAAAATAATAAATGTATGTTTAGTAACTTGTTTCAAAATAAAAATATGCTAAATATCACTAAAGAGATGTTAAAAATGAAAATAAAATTGCAAAATAAACTAGACAAAATAACTAGCTTTAATTAGGTTATTAATATAATAAACAATTCATACATGAAATCATTCACACATAAAATTATTCAGCTTTTGATATATGACAAAACATAGAATTGTTGAAATATTTGATTTTTTTTTTTATAAATTTGTTTTTTTTTTTTATAAATTTGTTTTTAAGAATTTGTATTTTAAGAAATGTTGACACACCAAATGGCCAAACTTACGTTGTACATTCCTTGTCTTAACATAATTATAGCATAACATCTAGTCATACTTCGGGTTATTACAAACAAATACTACACTATGGTACTATACTACTTTCAAGGCTATATTTATACACTAGGGTGTGGTGGAAGGGGAAAAGGGTTGTTTGAACATATCAGGATATGCAGCTTTTTCCAGATTATCTCCCTTAATCTAAAATTGTTTGTTTAACATCCTTAACTAGCGGTCAGGGTCATTTAAGGATCAATGTGACTTGTTCAGGAAATTGTAGGTTTACTCTTCTTGTTTCAATCACTCTCGGTCATATTTGATTTAGAATTCTCAAGTTGTTATGTAAAAATGTACGAATTATCCAAAAGAAATATGTGGGATCCATTTAACAATTAAATACAGTCAAACCTGGATGATTCGAACTACGATGAATCAAATTTCTCGCTGTATCGAACTTTTTGTCTGGTCCCTAATTTCTTCGCTATATAACATTTCTAACTAACCCATGTATGAATCGAAAATTTATGAATCGAAGTTCTCGATGTATCGAACTTTTTTCATGGACTATTTATTATAGAATCATAGGTAACTGACACTCGATGATTCGAATGAAAATTAACTTGTAAAGATCAGGTGTTCGCCGATATCCCGCGGCATGCTGTCACACCTAGCTGTCTCGCGACGGCCCTTCACCGGACAATAGGGATTATGACAGCTTGTCAGTTGCTTGCTTGATATCATCAAGATAATTAATATCACTGGTCAGGCCTATACCCGGTACTTTGTTTTTACAAGCTGCGTTATTAAATCATTAGTACGGCAAAGATGCAGTTAGTCGTTTTTGATGTTCGCCGCCGCAATTGGTATCTCTCATACTCAAAACTGTTACATTGCAAAACTTTGGCATAAATACTGGAGCAAATCGATCATTCTAAATCGAAGTATTTTGTAGGTGTTGTAGTGCTTTCGGTTCCACCTTTTTAGTTTCGTTTTAGCAACGTGTTTTCGTTTTTATATTCATTCCGTAATATAAACCATCGCTTAAATGGGTTAGGCCTTGTACACGTAAGTCTTCTTTATAATATACGGATGTATTGCTAACGATAGCAATACACGTGATTAATTGCATACTTCGTTTTGATTTTGCTTTGCTTGTGGTAAATACAATGATTATAAAGTTTACGGAACGGAGACGACATGTACACAACTACCACAGTTGGTCATGGTAAATAAAAACATCGGTCTAATTCCAACCACGAATAATTCGAAGTCTCAATGTTTCGAAGTTTTTCTGACGGTCCCTTGAACTTTGATACATTGAGGTTTGACTGTATGATCAAAAACAATTAGTACCCTAGCTAACATTTTGTTACATTTACACACAAGTGATAGCTCAAATGTAAGGTACGTGCCCTGTGATTGGTTAGTGTTATACTCAAACTAGCTAATTCTAAAATTGTTGGAAAGTGAAGACTTCATAAATGTGTGTTTGCCCCTAACTGGTCAATATTAGCCTACCAATGAATGTGATTGATAAAGGTAATCGACTTCAATAAGATTGATACTTTCTGAATGCATGGTTTTCTGTGATTGGTGGAGACTAGAACTTTGTAAATGTCTGGCTTCTTACTCTTACGATTGGTCAGTATTATACAAATCAATATAATGATTGGTGGAGGGTGAGACTCTTTTGATGAATTGTCTTATCCGATTGATCCGTATTAACCTATCAATGATGGGAGGAGATTAAGATGTTCTCAATGTAAGGTTTCCTGTAATTGGTCAAGTATTACACTATCTGCGATTGGTCGAGAAGATGTGACACTAAAGATGACTGGCCAATACCTTGATGCCCTCTCTACAAGGATTCCCACAAACGAAGCACACGCAGCAGGAATAAATGACAAGGAAGGTAAATACAATCGGCCTAGGATTTTCCTGTCAACAAAAAAACAATATTGGAAGTCAATTTTTTGGCTCTTCTCCCGAGTTAGTATTTCTAAACTTTTGTCTGATATTTGCTCTCACAACAGAGTTGATTTCTTTCATTAAATCGGGAAATCCAAGTCTTGTTTGAGACCTTTATCAAACAAAACCCTTAACTAATATTTAGTACTCCATGATCTACCCGAGAAACCCTTCATCCAAATGGCACCTTTCTGGTCATGCTAGATGTAGCTCTAAAGTATTTTGAATGTATGAAACTGTAGCATCATTATATATGTTTGAATTCAGATATCATGTATGAACATCAGATAGGAGCTACAGAGGATGAAAAACTTCTGGAAACTGGAGCCTAAATGACATGTAAGATGTGACTTGCACCTGATCAAGCCTGATAGAAGACGGCATGACTGGATCCAGGACAGCCCCTGAGGCCTGTTGTACATCAAATCAGACATTCCACCCCAGTGTTCTGTCAGAAACTACACAAAAACCACCCCAATCTTACAGGGAATAGCTTGTCTAAGTGTCAGAGATTCCAAATCTGTAGTGTTATATCAAACAAGCATTCCACTTTATCTGTTTCTTCAGGTTTAATCTTTGCCATCTACAATGTCCAGTGGTACTGTGTATTCTCCCAGGCTTTGATCAGTGGCAACTATAGAGTGTTACCAAGTGATGCGTAGAAAAGCAAAAGGGAAGGAGTGTTAAATATGAAAGGGGAGACAATCTCAGCAAGAAATGACTGATCCACATAATGTTGATCAAAACAGTCACCAAGGGAATTTCTTCAGACCAACAAAACAAATTCCTTAGACTACATCCTTAATCACAACAGATTGAACTCTATGTTATGAAAACATAATATTTTGTTTTGATTCCAGAAATAATTTCATAGGGTGAACTGTTAGAATTAAAAATGTGGATTGAGTCAGGGTTGTCTCCCCTTGAAAGGTCCCTGTGGGAGCCTGTATACCTGTCTTTCCTTTCTATGCTAAGTGACATTGCACAAGCTGGGATTCCACACAGGAATGCATTGACGAAAATGTACATTCCTGTTATTTTTCTGAAATAATAAAAATGACATTTCAGCGTTATGTCAAAAAAAACAAGAGGCCCAAGAGGCCTTGACGGTCACCTGAGTGCTGATGCAGAAAGAGCATTGCAAAGTTGGTTCAAATCTGTAAAAAGTATTTATGAATTAGAATTAACTTTAAAGTTGAACCTTCATATTGAAATTTTCATTTTCTGTTTCTAATTTTGATAGATAGTGTATTATGTTACCGAACCTTATGCTTAAAATTCCAATTTGCTTTGCCAACGTTAAATAACAAAACCAAACTAGAAGTCAGTCAGTGTCAGTGACTTTATAAATTTCACTTTTTAATCAATGAAGATTATTTGGTTCCATCAAACCTGTGAATTCAGAAGAAAAAGATTTTTGAAATTTTAGCCATTTTGACCCCTCCCCTCTGGTCCTTGGTGGTCAGCCAGGACCTATATGGATATGATGTTAAAATGCTATTTCAGGCTAATAGTTCTAACCCAGTTTGACTAATTTCCTATGAAAACAAAGCAAATAATGTTCATAAGTGTGTTTTTGTTATATAAACTATAGTAAATTTGACCCCCTCCCCAGGGGAAAATCTGAGATCCCAAGGCCATGAAATTCACAATGTTTGTAAAGAGCCTTAAGACCTTCCAATCTATGAAGAGTATCTGGTTCCATCAAATCTGTGAATTCAGAGGAAGATTTTTGAAGTTTTGGCTTATTTGACCCCTTTTAGCCCCGTCCCTAAGGCCCCTGGGGGTCTGCCAGGACCAATATGGATATGACAATTAAATGCCATCTCAGGCTAATAATTCTAACCCAATTTGACTAATTCTCTATGAAAAATAAGCAAATAATGTTCATAAATGTGTTTTTCCTATAAAAACTATAGTAAACTTGACCCCCTCCCTAGGGGGGAACATGAGACCCCAGGGTCATATAATTCACAATTTTTGTAAAGGACCTTAAAACCTTTCCATCTATGAAGAGTATTTGATTCTACCAGTTCCAGAATTTCAGAAGAAGAATTTTGAAATTTTAGCCTATTTGACCCCTTTTGGCCCCGCCCCTATGGCCCCTGGGGGTCAGTCATGGAAAACTTGTCAATTGGATTCAATTGCCATCGCATAGGGATAATTCTGACAACGTTTGACTAATTTCCTATTGTAAATGACCAAATGATGCTCCAAAATGTGTTTTCACTTTATAAACTATAGTAAACTTAACCCCCTCCCCAGGGGGAAACCAGAGACCCAAAGGTCATATAATTCACAATTTTTGTAGAGGGCCTTGAGACCTTTCTATCTATGAAGAGTATTTGATTCTACCACATCTGTGAGTGGAGAAGATGATTTTTGAAATTTTATTCAATTTTACCCCTTTTGGCCCCTCCCACAGCCCCCTGAGGGTTGGGGGTCATATAATTCACAATTTTGATTGGCCTTATCCTTAGAAGGTTTCTGCAAAGTTTCATAGAAATTGCTTTAGCAGTTTTTGAGAAGAAGTCGAAAATGTAAATTGTTTACGAACACACGAAGCACGACACACAACGACGTACAAAAGGCGATTAGAATAATTCACTTGAGACTTCGTCTCAGGTGAACTAAAAATGGATTTCATCTGTCCAAACTACCACTTAAACACAGTATGTCACTATTAATTAGCTTGTACGTAACCCTGAATAATATCATTGCTTATCATCGGAGACTAACAAAATGCCGGAAAGCATGGCAAGATCCCATCAGAGACTAAAAAGGAATACTTTGTAGTAATGATCAGTGATTGAGTGAATTTGACATATTTACAATGCTTTACTAATTACTGCATGTTCTATGAACAATTTGTACTTGTACTTAACAATAGTATGATGATGTATAATTATAGTTAGTATAAAGCTTATTAGGCAAAAATCATTTCGTAACATGCTTGATTATTGTCATATCACATGCAGAGATAATGCAGTACAGTTAGTCTTCTATCTCTTCAAATTGTATTATAATATGGCCTAAAATGCTCAATCCTATAACACATATTGCGTCTGAGGAAAAGTGGTGATAAGAAATTTGTATTATACCAATTGGTTCAACTCCCCTGTTAGGACAGAGAAAAGAGCTTGATTCATGTCAATATACGGCCATGTTAGTTTTTAATGATGAACTGTTTTGTTGTTTGTTTTCTTCGATTGTAAGGCACCCCGACCCATCTCTATCACTATCTCAACAAGCATGTTTATAATGACATCAAATTAGGAAGAAGCGCACACCGTTAAAATATCAGTGTCTTTCACTACAGATGGTTGCCACAGAAACCAGAAAATACTTTTTGAAACTAGGTTTAAAACAAAAGATCCACACAACAGCAATCAAAACAGTGACCAATTAGAAAGGAATTTAGCTATTTTTCAGAAAACATCCTTCATCACAGCAAACATTCTATAATGAAAACAGAAAACACCAGCAATTTTCTTTTATTTCAGAAAATGAAGCTGGATTATCTCCCCTTAAAAGTATCTTTATTGGGGCCCATATACCTGTCTTTCCTTTCTATGCTCAGTGACAATGCACAAGCTGGGATTCCACACAGGAAAGCTTTTAGGAAAATGTACATTCCTATAAACTTCCTGAAATAAAAAGAGCATTTCAACATTATAACAAATAGAAGAGTCACCACCCCATAAGAATGTTACCATTCAAATATCGTTCAACTGCAACCAGCGGTCATGAAGAAGAAGTTCATTGTTGATGGATGGACGAAGGACGGCTGATGTCGTGGTATTGCATTAGTTCACCTTTAGGACCTTTGGACCAGATGAGCTAGTTCTGAAATCTATGTATCCAAACTATCACACAAACACTAACTGTCACTATAGATAAGCTTGTACATATAATCCTGAACAAAATGACAGCCTATCAGACTGAAAAGGTGTACTTGATGTAGTAATGATCAGTTTAGATTGATAAGTTTAATTGACATCCTATTAACAGTCAGTGCTATTTAAGATCATACTCAGGTTTAAAGATGAAAGAAAATCAGAGTACCTGGAGAAAAACCGCCAACCAGCAGTCAGTACCATGTTGCTGCCTAGCCATGTTGGTTTCCATGACGTACTGTACTTGTCTCCAACAGTAAGGCACATGGAGCAGTTGCCATTTACTGATTGTAAGTTGGTGCTTTTTCTCTGTGCACTCAAGATTTCTTTCACCTTCAAAATCTGTTCATGTCCTTAAATGACCCTATCTTTTAATAGGAAGTTCTAAACAAGATATACCAAACCATGCTACTGTTGATAATGCATAATACATTTTTTCCCTCATACCTACGAATGTAATACTGGCTGGTCTCATGCAATATGCTCATATCACCTAAGACTGTATTACATGACTACCCATAAAATATAGTCTTGTGACATCATGGCATCAAAACATTACTATTTTCAAGGCAAAATTTAAACTTTTCTTTTTACAGACTCTAGGCTGGTTTTACTATAAACAAGAGGCCCATGGGCCTTAATGGTTATCTGACTATTGGTATAATACAACTCCTCAAAGAATATAGTAGTGGCAAACAATTAAGGCAGAACTCTTTTAATAGAAGAAGTTCAGGTTCTGTTATATTTGATGAGTTAGACCATGAATGAAGGTCCCTTGATCCCCATCATGCTACAAGTCCAATATTCAGTCTCTAGGACTCTTAGTTATTTACAAGAAGTTGTTTAAAGATTTAAGCCTATTTGACCCCTGTGACCTGGAATGAAGATCAAGGTCAATCACATGAACAAACTTTGTAGCCTTTCATTCCAGCATGTCACAAGCCCAATATAGGTCTCTAGGCCTTTGAGTTATTCACAAGAAGTCATTTATAGATTTTAGCCTATTTAAATAACCCCTGTAACCTTGAATAAAGGGCAAGGTCATTATTTGAACAAAATTTTGGTAGCCCTTTATTCCAGCATGTCACAGGCCCTATAACAAGTGTCTAGCCTCTTAGTTATTCACAAGAAGTCATTTAAAGATTTAGCCCATTTGACCCTGTGACCTTGAATGAATGTCAAGGTCATTCATTGGAATAAACTTGATAGCCCTTCATTCCAGCATGTTACATGTCTAATATCAGTATCCTGGGCCTTCTGGTTCTTGAGAAGAAGTTGTTAAAGATTTTAGCCTTTTTGACCCCTGTGACCTTGAATGAAGGTCAAGGTCATTCTTTCAAACACACTTCGTAGCCCTTCATCCAAACATGCTACAAGCCAAATATCAGTACCCTGGACCTTTTGGTTACATTGAGAAAAAGTTGTTTAAATAAACAGTTTAGGCACGGCTTGTCTTGACAATACAACGAAAATTTCACGTAGGAAGAAATTACTTGCAGTCACATTTTTTTTTGAACTCATGTCAAAATGAGGGAATATAATATAAATAGTAAGCCTTGGGTTTCCACATATCAACATATGAAAGAGTCTTAATACTATTACATCAAAATCAACTACATAGATGTATGTCATCCACAGCATATGTCACACAATATGGATGATTCTACAAATAATTAGAACTCAAATAGTGATAATACAAACATTAACTTTTTAAAAAATCGAACAGGTAATCAAACTCGTTTAATTTTACTGCTGCACTTGCAGTTTGTTGAAAAAAAAAATTCAAAACCCTAAACGTTTTTAGTGCCCCAATAACATGGTTTTTATGGGTGTGCAGTTTTATCAAATTTTATTGGATGACATCCGTGTAACAAACCGAAAGTCTGAAAATTAATGTTATACCCAGTTTCTAATGTTTTAAAACAGCAAAACAAACATAAGAATTGATATGACACTTCAATAAAAATTTTCCTGACATCACTTAAAATCAACAGATTCTAAAGTGAAGTTTAACAAAATCAATATTTCATTGTTTGTTTTCTTTCATTTTTAACTCGAGTACATTTTGAAAAGATTAATTTTCAACTGTGTAATTAGAAATATTGATTTACATATTAAACATATGTTACCCCATGTATAAAGGTCGCTATCATCTATATAAACAATTTATTTAAACACATTTCATTTGTGCATCATTTTTAAAGATTTTTCCATGTCAGAAAAATGAATCGATCAACAGGAGAGGAGAGTTTAAGACAATAAAAACAATGGACCCTTACTAATTTTTATGATATACGAGTAAAATTAACCCAATGAAAACATATTTCAGTTAACAATCCCATATTGAAGCTTGACATCGCCCACACATGTCAATTACGTGCTCAATGTTGACTGCACTAAAACAAGTACTTTAAAGAAGAATCCTGTTCTTATTAGCTGGAAAACAGAAATTGGTCCAAGTGGGCTATATAGAAAGTCAGTCAAAACACTTTTATGAAAACCTGTGGTTAGATTGATAAGTGGAATAAAATCATATCAATTGGAAGAAAGGGAAGAATAAGGTAGGGGTGTTTGACTAATCAATTAAGTAAGAAATATGTAATCGAGTTTTGTTGGAATTGTCTGACATCATGATAAATGTAAGTATATAATAAGCCGATGAGTAGAAAATGTAAGAAATGTCATACTCATAGAAAACTTGTCGCAATCAGTGGCTTATGTGTGTTGTCGCTCATATAATTTCAAATAGCAAGCATCTAAACAAATTGAAGAGAGCATATGCACTACGTAGTTATGTAAACATTCAGAGGAATATGATTTTATTTGTGAAAACATAAGCGATCTGAGAACATGGCAATATGTGAGCCTGAAGAAGAAAACTTTTATAATAAGACTTATTTATATACCAAAAAATAAAATCGATTTTAATCAATCATTGATTGATTATACAAAACTGAAGAATGATCATAAAAGTTCAACCTATTCCCAACACTAATCTCCCCTAAAAAGGCATAAAAATCCTAGAAATATTGTCACTTTGTAATGTAGAGTTATCTCCCCTAGAAGCATTTATAATTGTCACTTTTAAATATAGAGTTATCCTCCTTATGAAATTGGCATCAACTATTTAGAGGATGAAGCTATTGACCATTACAAGCCTTTACTTAAGCGACAGTGCACTTGCTACAAAGTCTCCATGAAACCTTCCAATGAACTTTGGTCTTCACAACTGTAAAACATTCCTATAAAAACACTTTTGGTCAATAGGATCTGTACAAAATTTTATCTTAATCTGCCCATTGCAACTTATTGCCGAGACGGTTTAATTTCCTTCTTTTTTTATGAAACAGTGACCATGGTTCTTTAATCCTACGGTTTGTAAACAATCTGAAGTAAACAACCTTGGTTAAGGAAGATGTATAAGATATTTGAGCTTGACCAGTCTTAGGGGACTTGAATAACTGTAGGACTTAACAAATTTAGCTGGTCGCATAACAAAAGTCTGATCAATCACATGCAGCTCTATAATTTTGGTATTATATTATACATTTTATCTAAAATACATGCATGTGTTTGAGGTTTTAAATAGGGAATTATATATCTAATACCAGTAATCTACTACGAGAAAAAAATCCTGCTGAGAATTTTTATCAAAGTCTTATTTAAGACTTATATAAATTATACAAAAACATTGTAATTTCCTTTGACAAAATAATGACGTAACCATTATAATGAAGCCAAGGGCAGATAACTCAGTACTATGAAAAGGTGGAACACTGACAGATAAGCACCTGATAAACCTGGTCTACATTGTACTGGTGGTCAGATGGTGCACCAGTTACGACAGGTAGAACAATCTAATCCCTCCGTAATACATTTATCATTGTTGTTGGGCCGGTTTGGTCCGTATTTCGTATCAGACCCGGGTATTATTTACCCTGGTAAGGCGAAGGATCATCGTGACACTATTGTGTACTAATTATGATGAACGATCTATGACCATTGATTTCCCCATCAATCATTCAACTTTATCCAGTGCTCAGTAAATAGCACAATGAAAGCAGTAATTAATTATTAACACAGAAATCTATGAAATCTTATTCATACCGCGTCTCGAATTAAAACCTTTCACAATGACGAATACAGAGAACAGAGTTCCATGTACAGGACTTATCGTATATCTTCTGACCTCTAGCCAATTAGATATGTCCCCCGAGACGTAGCAGGACAACACAAATACATAATCACCAGTGCAAACCTTTCAATCATTTTTCTAAAGGTATTTTAACGTTTAAAAAAACACACATTATTGACGCAGCGAAAAACAAATTATCACAGAATCTGAACAGACAATTAATTGATTATTGTTTTATGTTAAAAGTACAGAAATAAAGCCCTATAGAAATTAGTCTATGGCTTGATAGACAGGAACCTAAACATACACCAGTAATATGCTACAATGGTAGAATTTATAGATATGCTCATGTTGTGTTATCCTTAGTAACCTGAAGGAGAATTAGAACTCAGCGTGGACATTTCTGTACAGGAATCCTTATCACATAACCTAGGACACAAAGACTAGATTGTTTATTTTCATAGACCTTTAGTCACTTCAAAAACTATTGACCAAATGTCAGTTCCTAGCAATTGATTCAGTAGGCCTCTAATTAATAATGCAGTTATTGAACCTGTCTATAAAGACCTCCCAAGTGACAAAGAAAGGTCTTTATAGCCAGGTGGTCTTATAACACAGGTCAAATTATATTAAAATTGACCATTTGGGATCCTGAGTAAGTGGTCTTATCAAACAGATGGTCTTTAAACAGAGGTTGTCACTAAGGCAGGTTTTACTGTAACAAAAATCTTCCCTTTGTCTGAAATGTCTCTGCTCGTAACAATACAAGGACTTGTAAGTGGATAAGAAATGTAATAATCCCTAATTCAGGGATGAATGGGGATAATAAGGCATATCCCCCTCTTATATATATTCCACCATGTAAATCCAAATGCTACTTACTTAGTACGTACTTGCACCCTGCTCTTTAGACATAAGTACTGGGTCTATGACAGGTATGTAGACATGTTATTACTTCTATGAGTATGTACTTTAGTCAATCGTAACATGTGTTAATGTTTATTGTACTGTGGATATGTCTAACTTTGCATCCCTCTCATCCTCATTTACACAGGTGTAACTGTTTTTTCTGTCATTACACTGTGAAACTGGTTATCCTGTTATGTAAGCATACCCTAATTGACAGGACCTTGCTTCAAGTCTCCCTCTCGCTTTCCTAAAGAGCACTGCCATACACAAGAACAATTTATAGAAATAATGACTTTTTTTTTACTAATGGTCCTCAATAATTTTGCCTCAAATTTTTCAGAAGGCAAGCTGTAAAACCTTTAAGAACTTAACCAAATTATTGAACAGAAACAGATTTCTAGTTTTTGTAACAATGACCTTGACATTTGAACTTTGAATCTGAAAATGAAATGAAATGAAAAATCTAAAAAGTCATCCCAAGCAAAGCAATCAGTTTCAGAAAGGAAGAGCAGCATAAATTTCATATTTAATTGACAAAAGGGAATTTGAAATAGAGCATTGAAACCTCTGTGCAGACGACAACACTGCCGAAATTGCAACCGTCACCCCCACTGCTGCCACCACGGATTCAGTGTGACCATGCCATCCGAAAAATAACTGAAGTGGATTAGCAGTAGAAATGTCCGATATTCTACCACTAGTTGTCTTCTCGTGGATCATCTGTTAAATTCTACATGGGGCAGTTGCCATGTACATAAATGGTCATGTCGGTATATTTTTCCCCAGAGTAGTCTAGTTTTCCTCCACCAATCAAAGCCTGACACATCCTTATCTAAACGAAATCAGTCATAATAATACAGCATACAATATACCAGGTAAGTATAACATACAATGAATATGACAATCAATATAACTCCCTATGACAATAAATATAACTCCCTATCAACTTTTCCCTGTGATCTAAGATCTTATTACAAATACATCTCTTCCTTTTTTAATGATTATAGAACATGTATACATATAGCATTGGTACTAATGAGATTATCCTTTTGAGATTATCTACCAACTCTGTCACCCGTTCTAAGGGTAATGAGTTTTCTGTGCCCCTCCTTCACCAACCCACCTAGGGACCTACTAGTAAAGCCAACAAATATGATTTACAACCACCCCATATGTAAAGAAACATTTCCCTTCCATAATCACATGCTACTAATTATATATACAGCCATTTACAGGACTTTAACAGTAATGTCCTCTTCCATCCCCTCCTTCTCACTTTCTCCTCCCACTCCATCCCTCCCTTCATAATCTACCAACTTTTCACTAAATTTCGACCTATCAATCTACAGTCGTGATTATTTTCATTCCCCATCTCTTTCCCATCCTATTCCTCTCTGGTCTCCTTACTATAACACTTGTATATCCCACCTTTCATTCCTCTCTGGTCTCCTTACTATAACACTTGTATATCCCACCTTTCATTCCTCTCTGGTCTCCTTACTATAATACTTGTATATCCCACCTTTCATTCCTCTCTGGTCTCCTTACTATAACACTTGTATATCCCACCTTTCATTCCTCTCTGGTCTCCTTACTATAACACTTGTATATCCCACCTTTCATTCCTCTCTGGCTCCTTACTATAAATACTTGTATATCCCACCTTTCATTCCTCTCTGGTCTACTTACTATAATACTTGTATATCCCACCTTTCATTCCTCTCTGGGCTCCTAACTATAACACTTGTATATCCCACCTTTCATTCCTCTCTGGTCTCCTTACTATAATACTTGTATATCCCACCTTTCATTCCTCTCTGGTCTCCTTACTATAATACTTGTATATCCCACCTTTCATTCCTCTCTGGTCTCCTTACTATAATACTTGTATATCCCACCTTTCATTCCTCTCTGGTCTCCTTACTATAATACTAGTATATCCCACCTTTCATTCCTCTCTGGTCTCCTTACTAAAACACTTGTATATCCCACCTTTCATTCCTCTCTGGTCTCCTTACTATAACACTTGTATATCCCACCTTTCATTCCTCTCTGGGCTCCTCACTATAATACTTGTATATCCCACCTTTCATTCCTCTCTAGTCTCCTTACTATAACACTTGTATATCCCACCTTTCATTCCTCTCTGGGCTCCTTACTATAATACTTGTATATCCCACCTTTCATTCCTCTCTGGTCTCCTTACTATAATACTTGTATATCCCACCTTTCATTCCTCTCTGGTCTCCTTACTATAATACTTGTATATCCCACCTTTCATTCCTCTCTGGTCTCCTTACTATAATACCTGTATATCCCATCTTTCATTCCTCTCTGGTCTCCTTACTATAACACTTGTATATCCCACCTTTCATTCCTCTCTGGGCTCCTTACTATAATACTGTATATCCCATCTTTCATTCCTCTCTGGTCTCCTTACTATAATACTTGTATATCCCACCTTTCATTCCTCCCTGGTCTCCATACATATAATACTTGTATATCCCACCTTTCATTCCTCCCTGGTCTCCATACTATAATACTTGTATATCCCACCTTTCATTCCTCTCTGGTCTCCTTACTATAATACTTGTATATCCCACCTATCATTCCTCTCCTGGTCTCCTTACTATAACACTTGTATATCCCACCTTTCATTCCTCTCTGGTCTCCTTACTATAATACTTGTATATCCCACCTTTCATTCCTCCCTGGTCTCCTTACTATAACACTTGTATATCCCACCTTTCATTCCTCCCTGGTCTCCTTACTATAACACTTGTATATCCCACCTTTCATTCCTCTCTGGTCTCCTTACTATAATACTTGTATATCCCACCTTTCATTCCTCTCTGGTCTCCTTACTATAACACTTGTATATCCCACCTTTCATTCCTCTCTGGTCTCCTTACTATAACACTTGTATATCCCACCTTTCATTCCTCTCTGGTCTCCTTACTATAATACTTGTATATCCCACCTTTCATTCCTCTCTGGTCTCCTTACTATAACACTTGTATATCCCACCTTTCATTCCTCTCTGGTCTCCTTACTATAACACTTGTATATCCCACCTTTCATTCCTCTCTGGTCTCCTTACTATAACACTTGTATATCCCACCTTTCATTCCTCTCTGGTCTCCTTACTATAATACTTGTATATCCCACCTTTCATTCCTCTCTGGTCTCCTTACTATAATACTTGTATATCCCACCTTTCATTCCTCTCTGGTCTCCTTACTATAACACTTGTATATCCCACCTTTCATTCCTCTCTGGTCTCCTTACTATAATACTTGTATATCCCACCTTTCATTCCTCTCTGGTCTCCTTACTATAACACTTGTATATCCCACCTTTCATTCCTCTCTGGTCTCCTTACTATAATACTTGTATATCCTACCTTTCATTCCTCCCTGGTCTCTTTACTATAACACTTGTATATCCCACCTTTCATTCCTCTCTGGTCTCCTTACTATAATACTTGTATATCCCACCTTTCATTCCTCTCTGGTCTCCTTACTATAGTACTTGTATATCCCACCTTTCATTCCTCTCTGGGCTCCTTACTATAATACTTGTATATCCCATCTTTCATTCCTCTCTGGTCTCCTTACTGTAATACTTGTATATCCTACCTTTCATTCCTCCCTGGTCTCCTTACTATAATACCTGTATATCCAACCTTTCATTCCTCTCTGGTCTCCTTACTATAATACTTGTATATCCCACCTTTCATTCCTCTCTGGTCTCCTTACTATAACACTTGTATATCCCCACCCCTTTCATTCCTACTATCATACTTGTATATCCCACCTTTCATTCCTCTCTGGTCTCCTTACTATAATACTTGTATATCCCACCTTTCATTCCTCTCTGGTCTCCTTACTATAATACTTGTATATCCCACCTTTCATTCCTCTCTGGTCTCCTTACTATAATACTTGTATATCCCACCTTTCATTCCTCTCTGGTCTCCTTACTATAATACTTGTATATCCCACCTTCCATTCCTCTCTGGTCTCCTTACTATAATACTTGTATATCCCACCTTTCTTTCCTCTCTGGGCTCCTTACTATAATACTTGTATATCCCACCTTTCTTTCCTCTCTGGGCTCCTTACTATAACACTTGTATATCCCACCTTTCATTCCTCTCTGGTCTCCTTACTATAATACTTGTATATCCCACCTTTCATTCCTTTCTGGTCTCCATACTATAATACTTGTATATCCCACCTTTCATTCCTCTCTGGTCTCCTTACTATAATACTTGTATATCCCACCTTTCATTCCTCTCTGGTCTCCTTACTATAACACTTGTATATCCCACCTTTCATTCCTCTCTGGTCTCCTTACTATAACACTTGTATATCCCACCTTTCATTCCTCTCTGGTCTCCTTACTATAATACTTGTATATCCCACCTTTCATTCCTCCCTGGTCTCCTTACTATAATACTTGTATATCCCACCTTTCATTCCTCTCTGGGCTCCTTACTATAATACTTGTATATCCCACCTTTCATTCCTCTCTGGTCTCCTTACTATAATACTTGTATATCCCACCTTTCATTCCTCTCTGGTCTCCTTACTATAATACTTGTATATCCCACCTTTCATTCCTCTCTGGTCTCCTTACTATAATACTTGTATATCCCACCTTTCATTCCTCTCTGGGCTCCTTACTATAACACTTGTATATCCCACCTTTCATTCCTCTCTGGTCTCCTTACTATAATACTTGTATATCCCACCTTTCATTCCTCTCTGGTCTCCTTACTATAATACTTGTATATCCCACCTTTCATTCCTCTCTGGTCTCCTTACTATAACACTTGTATATCCCACCTTTCATTCCTACTATAATACTTGTATATCCCACCTTTCATTCCTCTCTGGTATCCTTACTATAATACTTGTATATCCCACCTTTCATTCCTCTCTGGGCTCCTTACTATAACACTTGTATATCCCACCTTTCATTCCTCTCTGGTCTCCTTACTATAATACTTGTATATCCCACCTTTCATTCCTCTCTGGTCTCCTTACTATAATACTTGTATATCCCACCTTTCATTCCTCTCTGGGCTCCTTACTATAATACTTGTATATCCCACCTTTCATTCCTCTCTGGTCTCCTTACTATAATACTTGTATATCCCACCTTTCATTCCTCTCTGGGCTCCTTACTATAATACTTGTATATCCCACCTTTCATTCCTCTCTGGGCTCCTTACTATAATACTTGTATATCCCACCTTCCATTCCTCTCTGGTCTCCTTACTATAATACTTGTATATCCCACCTTTCATTCCTCTCTGGTCTCCTTACTATAATACTTGTATATCCCACCTTTCATTCCTCTCTGGTCTCCTTACTATAATACTTGTATATCCCACCTTTCATTCCTCTCTGGTCTCCTTACTATAATACTTGTATATCCCACCTTTCATTCCTCTCTGGTCTCCTTACTATAATACTTGTATATCCCACCTTTCATTCCTCTCTGGTCTCCTTACTATAATACTTGTATATCCCACCTTTCATTCCTCTCTGGTCTCCATACTATAATACTTGTATATCCCACCTTTCATTCCTCCCTGGTCTCCATACTATAATACTTGTATATCCCACCTTTCATTCCTCTCTGGTCTCCTTACTATAATACTTGTATATCCCACCTTTCATTCCTCTCTGGTCTCCTTACTATAATACTTGTATATCCCACCTTTCATTCCTCTCTGGTCTCCTTACTATAATACTTGTATATCCCACCTTTCATTCCTCTCTGGTCTCCTTACTATAACACTTGTATTTCCCACCTTTCATTCCTCTCTGGTCTCCTTACTATAATACTTGTATATCCCACCTTTCATTCCTCTCTGGTCTCCTCCACCTTTATCCTCTCTGTCTCCTACTATAACACTTGTATATCCCACCTTTCATTCCTCTCTGGTCTCCTTACTATAACACTTGTATATCCCACCTTTCATTCCTCTCTGGTCTCCTTACTATAACACTTGTATATCCCACCTTTCATTCCTCTCTGGTCTCCTTTACTATAATACTTGTATATCCCACCTTTCATTCCTCCCTGGTCTCCTTACTATAATACTTGTATATCCCACCTTTCATTCCTCTCTGGTCTCCTTACTATAATACTTGTATATCCCACCTTTCATTCCTCTCTGGTCTCCTTACTATAATACTTGTATATCCCACCTTTCATTCCTCTCTGGTCTCCTTACTATAATACTTGTATATCCCACCTTTCATTCCTCTCCTGGTCTCCTTACTATAATACTTGTATATCCCACCTTTCATTCCTCTCTGGTCTCCTTACTATAATACTTGTATATCCCACCTTTCATTCCTCTCTGGTCTCCTTACTATAATACTTGTATATCCCACCTTTCATTCCTCTCTGGTCTCCTTACTATAATACTTGTATATCCCACCTTTCATTCCTCTCTGGTCTCCTTACTATAATACTTGTATATCCCACCTTTCATTCTCTCTCTGGTCTCCTTACTATAATACTTGTATATCCCACCTTTCATTCCTCTCTGGTCTCCTTACTATAATACTTGTATATCCCACCTTTCATTCCTCTCTGGTCTCCTTACTATAATACTTGTATATCCCACCTTTCATTCCTCTCTGGTCTCCTTACTATAATACTTGTATATCCCACCTTTCATTCCTCTCTGGTCTCCTTACTATAATACTTGTATATCCCACCTTTCATTCCTCTCTGGTCTCCTTACTATAATACTTGTATATCCCACCTTTCATTCCTCTCTGGTCTCCTTACTATAATACTTTATATCCCACCTTTCATCCTCTCTGGTCTCCTTACTATAATACTTGTATATCCCACCTTTCATTCCTCTCTGGTCTCCTTACTATAACACTTGTATATCCCACCTTTCATTCTCTGGTCTCCTTACTATAAACTTGTATATCCCACCTTTCATTCCTCTGGTCTCCTTACTATAATACTTGTATATCCCACCTTTCATTCCTCTCTGGTCTCCTTACTATAATACTTGTATATCCCACCTTCATTCCTCTCTGGTCTCCTTACTATAATACTTGTATATCCCACCTTTCATTCCTCTCTGGTCTCCTTACTATAATACTTGTATATCCCACCTTTATTCCTCCTGGTCTCCTTACTATAATACTTGTATATCCCACCTTTCATTCCTCCTCTGGTCTCCTTACTATAATACTTGTATATCCCACCTTTCATTCCTCTCTGGTCTCCTTACTATAATACTTATATATCCCACCTTTCTTAATTCCTCCCTGGTCTCCATACTATAATACTTGTATATCCCACCTTTCATTCCTCTCTGGTCTCCTTACTATAATACTTGTATATCCCACCTTTTATTCACTGGAATATAAACTCCTCACATTAATACTTATCCCCCTCCCTATTTGTCCTATAGATCCCATTCCAACCTATCCCTACCCCTGCACACTATCTCCCCTGCCCTATTCCTTTCTAATTTCTCCACCATGTTACACCCCATTGCCCTTTCCAATGGTCCCTGTCCATATCACTCCTGTTTCAGAACTATCTTTTTTGTCCGTATCTCTCCTGTTTCTGAACTATCTTTCAGACTAGTGTATAGTCCCATTCCTGGTCTCCATGCACTCTTGTGCACTCTGTACCCAATTCCATTCCTACCATAACCTCTTTTCTACACCTTTTCATTCAGATATAACCCTCCCTGTCCCAATGCATGTATACCTTCGCCCTTATCTTTCCACTTTACTCTCCTATTCCATATACCCTATTTGAACCAATAAGCGCCCAGGGCGTTTAAAAAAATTGAAAAAAAATGCAAAGGTGCTAATAAGACAAAAATTTTGCAAATCTATTCAGTTTTGTGTAGCTTTGATCTTTATGTATGCCTGGGCAATTGAAATTGAGACCTCAAAAAGGGGGAGGGGTGCTTATAGGGACATGGGCTCTTATTGGGTCGAATACGGTACTCCCGTTTGCTTTCCATATACATATACCCCAATCCAAACCTTTTAAGTAATAACTCCCTCAAACCTCATCTAACCCCAGAACAGAATACCATTCCCCTTCCCTTTCCTTCGCCCCTGATCTGTCACCCTTTACTGATATACTACATGCTAGATCCACTGTCCTGGGAACACCTCCACACACCCACACACCTAATGTGATCATGCACCCAACCACAACAACCTTGAATAACCCTTCCTCATCTCCCTGCCTAATTACATGTTGTACACCTTAATCAATTTATAATATTTAATCAGTAAACTCCTCCCCCTCTCTTACCCTACCCATATACCCCCTCCCCTTTACCTACCTACTCTGCCCCCCAACTGTATGTATAATTAGTCCTGCTCCAGGTGATGTGTGTCAATGTCTGCCTTAATCAGGGTTACAGCTGCTGTGGCATTTTAACCATAACAACAGCTGCACTATCGGTGCAGTCATCTCCCCCAATTCTATTTTAATTGACACCACAAATAAATACATGTACATAGTTTTGCTGCCAGTGTGCTTATTAAAGCCTGTTTTCCTGGTGGTTCATCCTGTCTGCACTGATACACCCCACCTGATGGACATCATGCCCCCTGGGGTCTAAAACCTGCCCTTATCTGGCACTCTAACTAGCTAGAACTAGCTACCCTGGGTGTTTTTTTAACTTTATTACTAGCTGTTGCTCTACCCCAGGGAACTAAATTCTAGCTACCATTAGCTGATGCTCTATACCCCTGGGGTCAAAATTAAATCTGATGTTCTACCTCTGGGGTAAAAAGATAGCAGACACTGTACCTGGGGTCTAAATCAATCTGTTGTTCTATCCTGTGGGCACAAAAAGTTAACTGATGCTTTACCCCAGGGGTCTAACATCTTCTGTTAGCTGATGCTTTACTCATGGTGATATCAAATCTACCCCATGCTCTACCCAGAGGTCAAACAAGAGGCCCAAAGGGCCTGTATCGCTCACCTGGTTTGTAATGCCAAGTTATGCTCTGAATACATGTTCAATGTTTCTTTTCTAAAGGAATTCTGATATTTACCTCTTTTTCCCCATTGGGCCCCACCCCTCCTGCCCTCGGGGGGGTCAGAGCCAAAATTTATACAAACTCTGTTCCCCTTTACCAAAGGATATTTTTGGTCAACTTTGGTTAGAATCCATGCAGAACTATGACTAGTACTTCTATTTCTCCTATTGGTCCCCTCACTCCTGGCCTGTTAGAGTCAGAGCCAAAATTTATACAAACTCTGATTCCCTTCCTTCAAGGATGTTTCTGGCCAAATTTGGGTACAATCCATGCAGAACTCTATGACAAGTAGCAATTTAAAGGCTTTACCTCTATTTCCCCTTTTGGGCCCCGCCACTCCTGCCCTTGGGGGGTCAGAGCCAAAATTTATACAAACTCTGTTCCCCTTCTCCAAAGGATGTTTGTGGCCAAATTTGGTTAGAATCCATGCGGAACTCTATGACTAGTAGTGTTTTAAAGGAAATGTTGACGGACGGACGGACAGACGCTGCGCCATGACATAAGCTCACCGTCCCTTCGGGCCAGGTGAGCTAAAAATTAGCAAATATTTTACTGCTAGGATCTACAATCTAGTGTTAACTAAAGCTCTACCCTTGGTTCTAAACCTTAGATCCTACATCTTCCTCTCCTATTGGTTATATTCTTTGGATCCTACTTTTCCCTTATATATGGACCTTCCAATCCCAGTACAGATCCTTACATAAGTCCCCCTCCCCAGGGCCTCCTCTCTCACCTGCAACCTCATCGATCAGCTGTATTTGCCTCTTGTTAGCTTACCCTAATGACAGTGCTGATTGCTAATTGTCCTTACAAATTAGTGATGATTACTGACGATGATTACTGACAAAGCCTGGTACTGTGACCTTACGGAGTGCGGTATAAAAAAAATTAACACTGATCAATATATATATCCACAAGTGTATGTCGCGATTAGCACCAATTGCCCACGTTTTTTGTCACATCACTATTTATACAGTCATCCCGTAACTGAGCATGATATACTAACCATGCCGCAGGGTACGGCGATACAAACACAAGATCAACACCCATTCATTCTAGCTTTAACCGCAACCAGAGAATGTAAATATCTGTAAATATCAACTTGATTTATAATATTACCTAATCATTTGCCATTCAATGAAAAAAAAAAAAACGTCCTGCATACCAATTGATATCTATCAAGATTATAACCCATAATTATCTCTCAGACAAAACAAAAAATATAAGATAATAGTGGGAGTTAATCCCTGACACCATCATCGGCTCGCGCTATACCCGGTCATAATAGCTCCCGATAGAATACCCATAAATCACTGACGCACAGACAGACTGGCTAGCCCCGATCACCCTACCTGTGTTCTACAGGTCAATTAACCGGCTTTAGACAAACGCTGGTGTTGTACTAATTGATTTAAATGCATTTTTTCATCTAGATTTGACATTAAACATATGATCGGTATTGGTAAAGAAATATTTATGCATTTGTATGAAAACTATATACACCGATAGTCTCTTTAATGGGTGGTAATTATAGAGCTATTGACACGACTGAAAAACTGGTGATTAATGATATAAAAACACAGCTATAAATGTATTTCTCTGATTCAATCGCACATTTATGAAATATTAATATATGATGTTTCAATACCAGTGATTAATATTATCAAAACAAAAAATATTGATTGAAGTAATGAGTATACAGCTCACATTCAATTGTAATTAAAATGCATTACCAATGAACGGTAATGATCACACTAAACATTTCTGGGCTGTGCAACAAAATTTGTCTTCAAAATTTTAGTGTTTTAGTAAGTATATTTTTAAATCTCTGAAAGTCAAATTTTCTCTCTTAATACATATGAATCACTGAGAAATGAGGCACTCTTAGAAAGATCATTAAAGTAAAATTAATATTCAAAATATCTGCCCTATAAGAATGTATATATAGAAAGAGATTAGCAATGCAATTACAAACAGAAAAGGTCCAAAGGACCCTTAAATCGCTCACCCACTACATGGTAATCATGCATGTTGTACTAGCAATTTTTGAGAAAGTCTCCTGACACAAATAGTGGATGGAGGTACATACAAACAGGGATTATTACACAATGTATTATAATATATACTAAAGGTCAGTAAATATGTTGATATAAGCCATAAAAATGTCATAATGTAATTCACTGATCATCACAATACAAAGTAGTCTCCGATGTTTTATATATCATACAAGATCCACCTCCTATATACTGTCGCAATATTATGATAGAATTACATGCTACATCAGTTTATTTTCATCAACTTGTGCAATGTCAAATTAATTCATGCAATGTCTCAGGATATATATTTCACAAGCATTGGTTTAGTTGCAGCTGAATGCATGTGCTACTATAAACGAAAATGCTACCAAACCCAATGATTAACATATATTGCAAAATCTTCCTGGTGATAAAAACAGAATTAATTAAACACTGTAAACATCTTAATCATGCAAAAGAAGAAATTATAATTTTCTCAAAAGTTATACATGTTTACTGTAACCTCTTATCGCTTGTACTTTATCTCGAATCATTGTTATTTTCAAAATATCCAAGGGATGTTATATTGACAATAGTGCATTCATATAATGTAAATTAATTTTCTTTCGCGTGCGATTTACTTTAGAGAATTTCGCTATCTAATTAATTCTGCGAAAATTTATCTTCACAAACTCGTTTTTGAAATGCAAATCATGAATTTTATTAGCTGCAGAAAAAAAGTTAGTATATGTTTAAACAATCATTTGCGTAATATTTTACTTCACATTCAAGCTCTCTTGTCAAAATATGGGAAAATTGGTATCTCACTAAAATAAAGAGGTTTACAACATACAAGATGTATGTTCTATATCTCAGGTTCCCAGATTATCAAAAAAATTTCAAAAAGACCTTAAATTTTATAATGAATATCCTAGCAAGAATAATTTGTAAGCATTGCTTCTTTGACGGATTACCTATCATGGTAGTTTTATGTTTTCACAATTGTTGTGGGGAGACCATCAACAACCACACCCAGCTGTTTCATCTATTTCATCTTTCTAAAATAACTTGGCCACATCAGCACAGACCAGGCTGTTTCATCTATTTCATCTTTCTAAAATAACTTGGCCACATCAGCACAGACCAGGCTGTGTTTCATCTATTTCAACTTTCTAAAATAACTTGGCCACATCACAGACCAGGCTGTTTCATCTATTTCATCTTTCTAAAATAACTTGGCCACATCAGCACAGACCAGGCTGTGTTTCATCTATTTCATCTTTCTAAAATAACTTGGCCACATCAGCACAGACCAGGCTGTGTTTCATCTATTTCATCTTTCTAAAATAACTTGGCCACATCAGCACAGACCAGGCTGTGTTTCATCTATTTCATCTTTCTAAAATAACTTGGCCACATCAGCACAGACCAGGCTGTGTTTCATCTATTTCATCTTTCTAAAATAACTTGGCCACATCAGCACAGACCAAGCTGTGTTTCATCTATTTCATCTTTCTAAAATAACTTGGCCACATCAGCACAGACCAGGCTGTGTTTCATCTATTTCATCTTTCTAAAATAACTTGGCCACATCAGCACAGACCAGGCTGGTGTTTCATCTATTTCATCTTTCTAAAATAACTTGGCCACATCAGCACAGACCAGGCTGTGGTTTCATCTATTTCATCTTTCTAAAATAACTTTGCCACATCAGCACAGACCAAGCTGTGTTTCATCTATTTCATCTTTCTAAAATAACTTGGCCACATCAAAAATAACTTGGCCACATCAGCACAGACCAGGCTGTGTTTCATCTATTTCATCTCTCTAAAATAACTTTGCCACATCAGCACAGACCAGGCTGTGTTTCATCTATTTCATCTTTCTAAAATAACTTGGCCACATCAGCACAGACCAGGCTATGTTTCATCTATTTCATCTTTCTAAAATAACTTGGCCACATCAGCACAGACCAGGCTGTGTTTCATCTATTTCATCTTTCTAAAATAACTTGGCCACATCAGCACAGGCCAGGCTGTGTTTCATCTACTTCATCTTTCTAAAATAACTTGGCCACATCAGCACAGACCAGGCTGTGTTTCATCTATTTCATCTTTCTAAAAATAACTTGGCCACATCAGCACAGACCAGGCTGTGTTTCATCTATTTCATCTTTCTAAAATAACTTGGCCACATCAGCACAGACCAGGCTGTGTTTCATCTATTTCATCTTTCTAAAATAACTTGGCCACATCTGCACAGACCAGGCTGTGTTTTATCTATTTCATCTTTCAAAAATAACTTGGCCACATCAGCACAGACCAGGCTGTGTTTCGCCAACTCAAGGGTAACACAATCACAGGCAGAAAACAAGAAGCTTATGGGCCTTAACGGTCATCTGACTATTAGCACATTACAACATATGCGTTTAAAGATTTTAGCCTATTTGACCCCTGTGACCTTTAATGAAGATCAAGGTCATTCATTTGAACAAACTTGGTAGCCTTTCATCCCAGCATGTTACAAACCCAATATCAGGTCTCTCAGTTATTCCCAAGAAGTTATTTAAAGTATTCAAGCTTATTTGACCCCTGTGACCTTGAAGGACGGTCAAGGTCATTCATTTGAACACACATGGTAGCCCTTCATCCCAGCATACAACAGGCCCAATATCAGTACCCTGGGCCTTCTAGTTCTTGAGAAGAAGTCGTTTAAAGATTTTAGCCTTTTTGGCCCCTGTGACCTTGAATGAAGGTCAAGGTCATTCATTTCATAAAAACTTGGTAGCCCTTCATCCTAGCATACTACAGGTCAAATACCAGTGCCCTGGGCCTTTCGGTTATTGAGAAGAAGTTGTTTGAATGAACAGTTTACACATAGCGCAAGGTGGATGGCGCGTGGCGCACGACGACGGACAGTGCATGATGACAATAGGTCATTCTGACCCTTCGGGTCAGATTACCTAACAAGAAATCTGCTTCAAACTTTTGACCTCCTTGCATGACCTTGACATAAAGATAGTCTTGATAATTTCTTTTAATGGATTCTATAAGTATTTACAATAGATGCAATCTATCTCATGACAATAGTATAGTTTTTGCAAGTTAAAACTAAATAAATGTTAATTATATATTTGTTTATTTAAGAAGAATGTGTATGTAATGAAATGCAGCTGATGATGAATTCAGTGATATGATTGAATCTTACCAGGAAGACTTTGCAATTATATTAATTATGATAACAATATACCACATTGCTTCAGATATGGCCCACAATGTTTTAAAATATGAGTTCATAGAACAAACATATAGTACATGTAATATGATATCTAAGAACATGCCGTTATTTCCTCATATGTGTAACAGTTCATGCCGTTATTTCCTCATATGTGTAACAGTTTTTTATATATATATATCTCGGTATCACATTCAACAATTACTCAAATTTACTGCTGAGTCACATATGTCATTATCAATGCTTTTGTACTTATATAACTTATATATCTAACATAATGCAATGTATGTACATATAAATGGTTATTTTTGCAGGAAACAAGTGGGTTTTTTTTTTTTTTTTTTCTTTTATCCTTTTGTCTACAATTTAAAATCTTTAAAATGACAAATGAATTTGAAATAGCTATTAGGCAGAATTCATAACAGCACATGAATCAATGTATTCTGCAGTTCAGGAAAATGAAAATACAATCATCAACAGTTTATAATATTAAAAAATAACCAGCTATATGATAAATGTTCACAAAGAGGTTATTGAACTTCTATTCCAATTATTTCTTATACATTGTATCATGCTACATACATGTATATATATGAATGTATTTCTAAATGCAAATTGTATTCTAATCTTTGATTTCATTTTTTAATGTATCTATATGAAATTAACCAATTCAGAAAGAAATATATGTATAATTCAAACTATTCTATGGAATTTATTTCATAATCAGTTCAATATAACATTTTCAAGATACCAAAACAATGGGAGTGAATTACAAATTTCCATTAATAACTTCCATCTTCCAGTGATTCAAATTGCAATGTCATATTTTGGTGTGATAATGTGTCATCACAAGCACCAGAAAGTGGGACTAATCAATGGTAAATCATACTTAACCCACATCGTTTTGGTTTTTTGAAACACCTGTATTAGAAAAATATCTTTTATTTATTACCGTATATTGTCAATAAAAAAAAATGCAGAGATAATTTACCTCCATAAACAGAAGAAAGCCATAAATAAGGTCCCATTGGTTGTAAGGAATAAAGTTGACTGAGATGTCTCTGCTAACCATTTTTGCTTGAAGTATTTCTTCCCTCTTTTCTTTGCAATTCCAGCAATCTGAAGAATAGCAAAAGGTATAAATAAAAGCAACATGTAAAAAAAAGATATGATGAAATTATGTATTACTTTAAATCTCACTATGTAATGTATCGATCTACAGTATTGTCTTATTGCAGGTGAAAATAATGGAAATCGATACATTTTGTTTTAATAAATATTCCAATCATTTCATATTTCATCCTAATTGGTACAACAATCCCGTTCCCATCAGTCATAGTGTTTGTATGGGTATGAATCCATTTAAGCATCAGAAACTATTTATTACAGTTTCATTTCAATTTTTAATATTAAATGAATATGTACAATGTGTGGTTTTCAAACAATACAATCAACCAAGACTTGAAGTAATAACTATAAAGTCTATAACTATATTTGAGGAATTAACAGTGTGTTTGAATAATCAGCTAATATTTATTTCTGCTCAAATAGTGGGGCTGGGGAGCTTCGAGGGAATGAATGATAGATCAAGTACGTCTGACCAAAAGATAAATAAATAAAAGGTTATTTCAATTCCAGCTCCCATATCATAATCTTCAATTTTATGTCATGTTGGCATTATTGCATTCATATTCACTGTATTATATCAGGGTTAACGCTGGGTAGACCATATATGGTGTCCTTCTCAGATAAAATGGCCCCCCGAGCTCTCTGTATACTTCAATAGATCGATCAAGATTGCGACTTTCAGAAAAAGTGGGGTCATTTTCTTTTTCAGTGTTTAAAAAGAACATGCAGATGACATATATTCCTTCCTTTAATATATTTCATTACATAATCATCTGCTAATGTAATTTTAGATTTGCCCTCAGTCATATTAGTAGATCAAGAAATATCTTATATATATATGTACAGATATAAGATAGGTATTCTGTCATAATAGATTTATTTGGTATTCATTAACAAGAGATCCCAGAGGGATCTTGGCGCCCACCAAAGAATGATCTATATCTGACAAAGGAAAGATGGATTTTTTCTCTACTTTTTAAACTTTTTCAAACATACTACTTATAAAATTTGAGACAGATCGCTTCAGTACCTTTTGAGAAATAGCGGTAACAAACTTCAACTATCAAAATCCAAGATGACTCCTTGGCAGCCATCTTGTTGATCAATCAGTCCCAAATCACAATATGCACAACTAGGGCCCTAGGGGAACCTACATGTGAAATTTGAGAAAGATCCATTCAATACTTTCTGAGAAATAGCGATAACAAACTTTGAATATAAAAATCCAAGATGGCTGCCTGGCAGCAATTTTGTTGACCGATCGGTCCCAAATCACAATATGCACAACTAGGGCCCTAGGGGAACCTACATATGAATTTTGAGACAGATCCCTTCAGTACTTTCTGAGAAATAGCGATAACAAACTTTGAATAACAAAATCCAAGATGGCTGCCTGGCGGCCATCTTGTTCACCGATCGGTCCCAAAATGCAATATGCACAACTAGGTCCCTAGGGGAACCTACATATGAAATTTGAGACAGATCCCTTCAGTACTATCTGAGAAATAGCCATAACAAACTTTAACTATTGAAATCCAAGATGGCGGCCTGGCAGCCATCTTGTTCACCGATTGGTCCAAAAATGCAATTTGCACATCAAGGGCCCTAGGGGAACCTACATATTAAATTTGAGAAAGATCCCTTCAGCACTTTTTGAGAAATGGGGATATCAAACCTTAACTATCAAAATCCAAGATGGCCGCCTGGCGGCCATCTTGTTTTTCCTATCAGCCTCAAAATCTGTATGGCATAAATAGGGACCAATGGTAACCTCCATGTGAAGTTTGAACAAAATTCCTTCAGTAGTTCTCAAGAAATATTGATAACAAACTTCAACTGCCAAAATCAAAGATGGCTGTCTGGCGGCCATCTTGTTTTTCCGATCAGCCTCAAAATCTGTATGGCACAACTAGGGACCAAGGGTAATCTCCATGTGAAGTTTGAACAAAATCCCTTCAGTAGTTCTCAAGAAATATCGATAACAATCTTCAACTGCCAAAATTAAAGATGGCTGCCTGGCGGCCATCTTGTTTTTTCGATCAGCCTCAAAATCTGTATGGAAAAACTAGGGACCAAGGGTAACCTCCATGTGAAGTTTAAACAAAATCCCTTCAAAAGTTCACAAGAAATATCGATAACAAACTTTTTCCGAGCAGCCTCAAAATCTGTATGGCACAACTAGGGACCAAGGGTACCCTCCATGTGAAGTTTGAACAAAATCCCTTCAGAAGTTCTCTAGAAATATCGATAACAAACTTCAACTGCCAAAATCAAAGATGGCTGCCTGGCGGCCATCTTGTTTTTCCGATCAGCCTCAAAATCTGTATGGCACAAATAGGGACCAATGGTAACCTCCATGTGAAGTTTGAACAAAATTCCTTCAGTAGTTCTCAAGAAATATCAATAACAAACTTCAACTGCCAAAATCAAAGATGGCTGCCTGGTGGCCATCTTGTTTTTCCGATCAGCCTCAAAATCTGTATGGCACAACTAGGGACCAAGGGTAACCTCCATGTGAAGTTTGAACAGAACCCCTTCAGTAGTTCTCAAGAAATATCGATAACAAACTTCAACTGCCAAAATCAAAGATGGCTGCCTGGTGGCCATCTTGTTTTTCCGATCAGCCTCAAAATCTGTATGGCACAAATATGGACCAAGGAGACCCTCCATGTGAAGTTTGAACAAAATCCCTGCAGTAGTTTTTAAGAAATAGTGATAACAAGTATTGTTTACGGACGGACGACGGACGATGGACCACGGACGCAGGGCGATTTGAATAGCCCACCATCTGATGATGGTGGGCTAAAAACACTTGAAAAAGACATCAGTGTCAAAGAATGACATACAGTCAGTCTGATGTTGGTGCTACAGTAAAATTAGCAAAAACATGAAATTCTTGATAACAATGAGTACACAGTTGTTTTGTTCCACAGATCAATATGCATGTGTGCATTTTTGTATATATATAGATCTAGAGAGACTATGGAAATAGAGTACTGAACTGACAGCTTCCCTGCAATGGTATCCAGATGTTTCGCCCCGAAGTTGGTTCGCCCCTAAACGTTTCGCCCCAACTACCGACGGTTAGCCTCCATTGGTGAAATAAAAATCGACGGTTCGCCCCCAACATGAAATTATTAAAAATTAACCATTTATTTCATATTATTAGTCAATAATGTTACATGTACATTATGTGTAAAAATTCAATATAATTCTAAAACATCTTACGGGCCCGTTTACGACTTTGAACTGTAAATGTTCCACATGCAATCATTTTTAAAGCTTTCAAAAATTAAAAAACTGTGGAAATTTCACCTCGAGAGGAATCTTATCAAACAGAATGATCCTAATGTTATATAAATTCAACAGATATATCTCGTGTTTCGATGCAACAATAAAAACAGTTGTCTACTGACGTGCTCCCCCATGGCAGTCCCTTTGATCAATCAGTCAGTCAGGTATAATTGACAGGCACGGGAAATGTATGGCTCCCCCTCCCCCACGTGTCAGTCAATATAATTACAGGTGATTGACAATTAAGGCGGCCTCATTGGTTCTTGGACCGACCGGTGACCCAGGTATTTGAAATTTCTTTAAGACATATTTATAAAATAAATGGCATTTTGTATGATTTTTTAAATCATGGTTCACCACAAAATCTATGACTAGAATTTGTGTTAGACTACAGATAGATACGTCATACATTATATGTTACTACCAAGCACCGATGGCTGCAATATCTTAAAAGTTGAATACTGTACGGAAAAGAAATCACGATTTAGACTATGCTGACCTCTTAGTACAGTACAACCATAAAGACATATCATAAACATATATTTGGGTATATAATATAAGCATTTTGATACTCCATATTTTTACTATTTGTATTTCAGTATAACAGTAGTTGCATGGTAGAGTAAAAAAAAACAGAAGCAATTTTCGGTCTGATCCAATTTGTTTCCATTAACACAAAATCAATTCTAAAGAAGCAGATGAATGACCGATAAATTAATTACTAGTCTAATATATATTATAAGGGTGTTCGGGCATAAGGTAACACACGCATGATAATATAAGAAAAAACACAATCTTTCAAATTCAATCCAACACACAGACAGCTTCAGTTTGTGGCTGCCATTGTTTTACCCACTGTAAAAATTCCCATCAGCGTGGATGCGATGCTTTGAAATCAGCTTATTATATAATCAAGCGGTTCAAACGCTTTTATGATCCAAAAAACATAATCTTCATCCGGCAGAAGCTCAGTGCTATTGCTCTTTGATTACAAGCGTTCAAGTGATAGACCACTTTCAATATCTGTTACGGAGATAAAACGTGGATTTTCTTCTCAAATAGGGGTTTGGGGACAAGGACAGAGTGTGAATATATGAATAAATAATAAACAGAAAATTTGGCTCCATTATTTCCATAAATTGGACTTTTTAACATTGCATAATTAATAGTTTACTGAAACATCTGGCTGAGCCCTTTGAGGCCTTGCCTTTAGTCATATTATGTAGGGGTGAAACGTCATTATGTATGGTGCGAAACGTCTGGGGGCCAAACGACTTTGGGGCTAACCGTCAGGGGGCTAACCAACTTCGGGTGGAAACGTCTGACATTCCCCTGCAATCAGTGCCAATGACCATTATAAAACACAAAAGTGTGACATTGTCACTAAGTAAATGGTTGCTGCCTGTGGACATAACGCTATATACTGAATTATAATAGGGCCTATCTCTTTTTATTAACAACATCAAATCCAATGTGGATTTGCATTGATAGTGAACGGAAATAATCAATGTCAAATTAAATTGCAGTTCCGACAAACAAACTAACCATATGCATGGATCATGCATGAATGACTGTTAATCTAAAACACACACAAACAACGTCCTAAATCATGACTTTTGGACCGAAGCTCCTTTGGACTCTTATTTTTATGCATAACATTTAGATTTGACTAGTGCATTTGCTTCCAGCGACAAGTTGCATACCAAATAGAGGCTGCCATATATTTTCACTGCTTCTTTGAAGACGTCAAGGCAAACTCCGAGGGATGCCTTTGTACAGGAAGGTGTCCACGTGTGTCCAAGCTCATAACAAGTGTACGGGACACTTGTCGGTTTACCAAAGACAACCATCTTGAATTTGTCACTACACTTCCGGTATTTTAATTTTGACCAATCATAGCTCTCCGTTTATTCTGTGCGTATCAGTACACAAGCTATATCCAGGATGTAGAATTTGTAAACAAATGAGCACGTGTAAGCTCAATTTGAGTGTTAAACATAGCTTCACGACCAGTGGTAGCTGCATCAGTAGGCGTATAGAGATTTCGAGATAGGATGGAAAAAAATGAAATAGGCTTAATCTTTCACACCAGGGTTAAATTTTATCCACATTAATTAACTTTAAGTGATTCCTTAACTTAAATTTCCATATTACAGGTTCTATCCTATGGAAAATTTTAAGTTTAGGATTTCCATAAAGTTAAGGAACGTTGGAGAAACTTGACTTTATCATGTTTTAATCAAAATGAATTGGTGCAATGGAAATGGTTATACAAGTTGTATCTATATGTACTTCAGGTCTTACACTTATTATCACACATGCATGCACATGTAAATACTGGGATCTTTGAAGAATTTTGGCACTAGCAACTAATCAAAGCACATTCAGCGATAGCATTATTTTCACAAGAAATCTGTTTATTTTTCTCACCACATTGAGCAAATTGAAAATGAGGATGATGATGATGACGATGATGATGATGGTGACTCGTCCATGATCATTGTCATCACGAAACATAATACACTTGTAATACTCTTAGTATAATGATGATGGTGGCATTTACAATTTTCGTTAGACTGTTTTTATACATGTAAAATGTACATATGTATACATATACTAAATAATGTCATTCTTGGATAATTAAACTGTCCACACACTGCAACTAGAACTCCCTGTTTTCTATATTTAGAGCATAAAATTGCCCAACCTGGTGGTGTGTCTGTAATAGAATTATGGGGGTGTTATCTTGACGTAGCATCTTGTGTTTTCGGTCCAATGGTGATTGTGTATAGGGCAGTAACAGGGGGTAATGAGATGGACCAGCAGTGCGTTCGTGTGGCGCGGACTCGTTTGACAGGTGCTTTGTACGTGATCAATAGCGATCGAGTGACGCTTGTGTATTAAACTAACGAGTAGAAAAAACAAAAACTTTCTTTTGAGTTTAACAAATCATATAATTCACGCGTTAATTTATTCTTGTAATGATGTTTATCTTCTGTTTACCTCCACAGTTGTGTGAGGTTATCGTATTTTCATGATCATTGATGGATAGATATTGTTTTAATTTCGAGATATAATTAATCAATTACATTGCTGTTTCCCTAACTCGTTATAATACGGTCTTTCAATACAGGACCCACTTGCGTCTAAAGCAGTACTTGTAAAGTCGTTTTCTGTAACGGCTTATCGCTGACAGACCATCCATCACTGACAGAAATCTCCAAAATTATCAATGGTGGGAATAAAACTTTTCACAGTAATCGATTCATTTTTCGTGTTAATCTGATAATACAAATAATAAAGCACAGTAGCCCGGTAATTATAGAACAAACCAATCGAGTTTACCCGGCGTTCTTTATCGGAATTTATCTTTGTACCGAGCCCTTGTTCTGTAAGTTGAAATATTGACTCGACTCTTTACATTATCCAGCGTCAAATTTTAAATTGTGTGAGACTTTATTTCTATGCAGTCATATTTTCCTAGCATAATATAAGTTTGACCCTTTCTGGTATACTAGCCCCTCAGAAAGGAAGATGATTTCCTCAAAGCTATTCGTGGTTTCATGTTTTATTTCTTCCTCTTTGACAACACCTTACGTTTTTTTCCTGATTTAAAGCTCTAGTTTCTGTAAATGTTTTCTACCCAAGATTGCACACTTCGTCAATAAATTTAATTAAATACGATCAAATGATCGAATGGAATGGTCTGTATAATATACTCACAGGGGGCCAACTAAATGAAAATGGATGTTGTTATATTTTTTTTTAAATCGGGACATTTAGTACCATAATTTAGTAAATATCCCGATTTTTTAATAATTTTTCAAATCTCACATTTTTTGAAAAAAAAAATCACATGACTGTCATATATACTCATCAGTCCATCCACCAAATACAAAAAATGTATGACAACATCCATTTTCATTGAGTTGGCCCACTGTGAATATGCTCTGATGTTCTGATGGCACTACGCACAAATAGAACCAGTCTCCCAAAACACACAAACCGCTATCACCACCCGAAAACCAACGGCCTGTCACATTCTTGTCTTCAGAAGATGTTACAGCAAAAATATCTCTTCAACTCAACGATATTATAATTTGCATTTGTAAGAAACACTTCGTTTAAATTTATCAGAACTGGGCAAGGATGATCATGAAGATTCGGTGTCACAAGATGAGGGTCTTCATTTTTGACAGGGCAAGTACTCAGTATTTTGTTTCATGATGGCCTCTTTTTCAAACGAAAAGTTTTAATTTGAAAGGACCTCTTCAACTTTTTTTTTTTTTTTTTGCTTGGTATATTCTGTATTATGTAAGATGAGGTTCTAGCTATAAATACATTTGGTATAAGCTGCGATGATCTACATTTTACTTATAATAGTGTACATTTTGTAAAGTGAGTGTCTACGTTTTATCAGGTTGTTCGTCTCTGTTTTGCTTAGAATTGGATTCTATATTTTCCAAGATGATGCTCTTCTTTTTTTTCAGATTGAGGGTCTATACCTTTGTATTGGATTCCGTTGATGGTCTACATTTTGATCGCTGACGATTAGAGAGATCTATGACCCCACGTTTACACAGAGTAGTTGTTTGTAGAAATAACACCAAGTGTCACAATTTAATGCACTGTAATTTAAACACGACACAAAAGCCCTAAAGCAATAAATTCTGCATTTTATTTCAGCCGCTTTACATCAGCTCAATGAAATGTACGGGCGGGTATATTAGTTTTCAGTAATCTTTTATTGGGTTTCAAATTATGACACTTTACGGGTCGATTTGGTGAAGATGATTTCAATGGTTTTTAATTACAGGATATTTAAGTCGCTGGAGTTATTGCGGATATTTAAACTTTATCTAATAGGATTTTTTATGTAATACACATTTTCTACAAAAATGTTGTCAATGACCAGAGAAATAGCACTGTGGCATGAGATATCTACCTTGATAGTGTTAACGCATGCCGCAGCTGGCATATCGGTATACACCAGAACAATTTTTTTTTCAGGTAGCTTTTTATCGCAAATGTAGAATTTTAGCTGATCTTTTAAAGTTAATTGTGGAAATATAACCCACACAAATATGCACAATATTCCTTATTTCGAAATTTTATTACTCAAATATCCTGCTGAATTCGAGTTCAGACAACTAAACTTTATGCTTAAACCACAAATGCTCACAATATTGCAAATAAAATATCAGCCATATATGGCCATATCGATTTCAGAGTAACGAGATGAGCATTGCTTTCAGTAGCAATGACATTTTGAATTATGTTAGTGACTTAAAAAATGACATCCATTGAAAATTGACCTTGGGTAACTGTTCAACGTTGAATTTGATCCTGAATCCAACTGAAAATGAGCCTTTATTCAACACTGAAAACTAACCAAGGGTCTAGTTTCCATGGGCCTATGGTTTTAATGTTTCATCTGCAATTAAAATGCTGCTCAAAAGGTGGATGACTAGATATTTGACAATTAGTATTTTGAATTTCTCTATATGGATACATTTAAACATATATTTGAAATCTTGAAGTTAACCACTTGCTTGACTCATTGAGTTTCATATAACGATAAGTTGTTGCTTTTAGCTTGTGAAGCATTGCTAATATCACGGAACCTTGTAAAACTGTCACTGCTTTCATTTGGAGCCTTTTAAAAATTCTGAACCAAATTTCATCATTGAATAGATATGCCGTTTTGGTAGTACTCAGTCGTGGGCCAGTGACATTTCTTTTATTCTAATAACGTGTTGACAGCCATGACGTAAGCACTGGTGTTCCCCGAACGAAGATGCCTGGGTGACAGAGTGCACTGCATCTGACAGAACACCCACGAATCACCCCCTTCACACACCCCGCCTTCCCTCGCCCTCTTTGCTCTCTCATCTTGCCCCTCCCTTACACATTCTATCAAATGCCGTAAAAATGTCAATTATTAGTTTTTGATTTGCGAAAATCTGTAAAAAGTTTCTAAAGCTTGCTATATGTGTCAGAGATGTTGCTGTTGAGTGAATTTAACGTCCCGAGACGTCTAGTATTACACCCATACCTGTCTGTGTACACCGGACACCGCGTCCGGAACACGGGCCCGGTAATTACATCGACCGGCCTCCAATTATACTCAAATCATCTCTCATTTTCGCCTTTAACGGCACGATTTCATCAAACTTCATCAATCATTCTACAACGATTTAACTATATAGACCTCCGTAAAACATAAACTGTCTGTCACTGAGAATATAGTAAAAACTGATCTCGAATCTCTTTCAATCTCAGTTCCTGGGCCGTTTTCATAATGACGCACATACGTCCTCTCGGATCGCCTTACTGAGCCAGTGGAAGGGCAAGGAATACCACCCATTTAATGTCAGATTCGTATTTCTCCCATTATTATGAGATAAAATATTGCCGTATAAGTTGTTTATGAGAAAAGTCCTACTTTAGAGCTTACTGTAAACATGAATAGGTCCCGATGATATATTTATATATTATGGTGCCGTGTACCTTGTATACCAGATAGAAAAATACGTTCGGCGAAATATCAAATTACTTTATAAATACAATTGACAGGTTTTCAATTAACGTCTTTGACATTGAGATCGAGATAACAAAAATCAAGACTTTGCCTTCTGTTTTTCATTTGGCAATATCCAGGCGCTGACTTCCAACAAATAGACAGAAAAGATATTTCATAATCTCCTTAATTTGGCGCTTTATCTTTCACTTTTATAATAATTTACTTGAAAAAAATAAGACTACAATATCGCTTTCCCTAGATATGTAATAGATCTGTTTTTACCCAAAGATAGCAAATACCTGAAAATATTGATATATATTCTCATGTAGTTAATAAAAAAAAACTATTTTACTTTCATCAAATTTTGATTTTTGACAAAAACTTTGATTTTGCGCATTTTTTAATAATCCGCGGATTTTATAAATTGAAATTTAAAAAAAAAAAAAGAACCGACACCAATGCGTAAATCAGTGAATGCCATATGCAAATATGTACGCTGTTTTCGACTAACATTTAAGTACATGAGTTATAAAATGATTAAGAGAACACAGGTTTTACGATCTTGAGAGCTTTTCTTACCTACTGTATATATCGGTAGTTTCGGAGGAGGGGGGGGGGGACAGACGTATACTCCTGTCAACTCCCCCCTACTGTTAAGCAGTAGGCGCGCGCGTCAATCATTGCAGAGGCTAAGCTGGGCTAAAATGATTAAGAGAACACAGGTTTTACGATCTTGAGAGCTTTTCTTACCTACTGTATATATCGGTAGTTTCGGAGGAGGGGGGGGGGGGGGACAGACGTATAC